>NC_070599.1:13380181-13688504 GCF_027409825.1 Scomber japonicus | reverse complement strand
GCAAACTTGAGTTGCAAGTTGAAAAGTTCAAATGTAAAACAGAGGGTAGAGCTGTGAGGGAGGACTGCCATAAAACACAGAAGGCTGTAGATTACACAGAAGAACACAATACTCTTACTGTAAAAAGGTGTGTGTGTGTGTGTGTGTGTGTGTGTGTGTGTGTGAGTGAGTGTGATAGTGTGTGTGTGAGTGTGTTTGCTGAGCTGAAAGACATTATCAGTACAGTATTTGAAAAGTCTATCTTTTGGTTTAAAGCCAAACCTAGAGAACTGTTTAACTCATGTACCTTTCTTCAGTGTCCTCCCTCATAACCTCATCTGTTACTGTCAGGTACGCAAGGTAGCTATTTATAACTAGTCGAGGTTAATGAAAAATACATGATCTCTTTCTTGTCTTCCTCAGGTCCGAACGCTATTTGTCAGTGGACTACCACTGGATATTAAGCCGCGGGAGCTCTATCTCCTGTTCAGACCATTTAAGGTATGTTTGTATGTTTTTAATGGATGGGCTGCAGCTATTCTTAGCAGCTTTTCTTTCCAGCAGTCAATGGGACCTCCATTAATGGTGATGAAATAAACGGCAATGGAAACTCTCCCGAGGTTCAAGTGTCTGTGTTTCTAAAGCCTAGGTTCAATCACATCTTGATCCATGGGAAGTTGTGTGTGTGTGTGTGTGTGTGTGTGTGTGTGTGTGTGTATGTGTGTGTGTGTGTGTGTGTGTGTGTGTGTGTGTGTGTGTGTGTGTGTGTGTGTGTGTGTGTCTCATGGAAAAATGGCTCACTGCCTGCGACACAAAAACAAAGCTATTTGCTTCACCTCAGAAACTTCAGTTTGCCACAGCACAAAGAGTCCTAGAGTTTAGTTCAGGTGAATGCATGTAAATGTTACAAGCTTTTTGGACTATTGCCCTAGAATAATGTACCTAAATGGCACAGGAGCAGCACAGTTTAAGTGAATAATGAGACAATTGTAATGCATCTAATCCCTCACTTAGATAATGCTTTTGGTATGTACACCATGTGCTCAGAGTAAATGCTTCATATCATGAGTGATGAAAGTATTGAATCTTGATTAAACAGGTAAGAAACACAGATTCATTCCATATGGTCTTCATTATGAATGACTCATGAAACAGCCCATCCAGTTGTGAGTCAGTTGTTACCCTGCAATGCAAAAAATGTAGACCTTTCCTACTATAATTATTGTAATGCAATATTTTGGTGTGACCTGTTAATGTACTTACTAAAATATTGATATCCTATACATAAACATGTTTGTCTTTGTTAGCAGAGTGTTTTCCTTTGTTCTGACATTGTGTCCTTCTTTGTTTCAGGGCTATGAGGGCTCCTTAATAAAACTCACTTCAAAACAGGTATGCAAAGAAACTAATGAATGAAGCCATGAGTCAATCTGTTGTCATGTAGTTACTGTTTGCATTATGAAACATCTTGTGCATCAATGCCTCTATGTCCGTCCGTCCACCCCCCCCCCCCCCCCCCACCCTTTAAGTGTTGACTATGAAGGATTAGCACACTTTGTCAGGAATAGAAAAAAAAGGTTTATTGGTTGGGAGAAGGGGAAAAAGTGTTGCACCAACTTGCCTTTGGCAGTCACATATTACGCTTGTAGTCACAGACAGTCAACTCCGGTGGGATGGGGATGGGAAGGGGAGAAGGGGAAGAATTTTGAGGTGTCAAAGCGAGCGTTTTGACAAGAGCAGTACTGACGGCGGAGTTTTGCCTCAAGGGGCGCAGGACTGAAAATGAGCTCAGCTGGCAGGTGTCCATATCCAGAGTTAAGCAATTTAGATTCATGTCAGTGTACTTATTACCACGTTACACTGTTTCCCGTAAAGACATGACATGCTCATTAGAAGGGTTTAGGGTGATTTAGATCGAATGTGCTGAGTATAATACCTTTAAAACTAAGAACAAAGGAGAGATTTTTTTTTCTGGTAGTGGAATATCTTAAGAACAAGCAAAATCCCTTCACTTGCATTCTCTCTCTTTTTTTTTGTTTCATTGTGGTTTCTTGCTGTCAAAAGCATTCAAACAGTAATTAGCAACTGTTCTAATATTATAACAATGTCCACTTATGCATCGCCAAAATTTAATTAATCCATTGGTAATTTTTTGTATACTGTACCTTTTTTGATGTGATTTTGTGTTGTGACTTGGACTCCAACTAATATTTTTATTAATAATTTGCTGGTTCTCAATTTATGGATTCATCATTTAGTCTGTGGAATCTCATAAAAGAAGCTCCCAATGTCCAAAACCTAAAAGCATTCAGTTTACCTCACATTGAAAAAGCTGGAAACTGAGAAATTTGGCATTTCATCTTAAAAAGTAACTTAATAGAAATTAATAGATGATCAAAAATAGTCACTGATCTATTAATCTACTAATCATTGTAGCTGGAGTTACGACTGCAGCTTTACAGTGACAGTCCAAAGCCTACAGTGGCCTTTGCTTAAGCTGCATAAATCTAAATTTCCTAATCTATAAAATATTGTCTGGTGCAGGTTTAGCTGTCTTTGTTTTGTCTGTTTAATGAATAGGTAAGACACTCAGCAGTTCTTTGTGCACTTTAATCTCTCCTCTCTTGCACCACCCCATAGTTTCACAATTGCCATCATCAGTGTGAGAAATTTCAACCGATGCTTATGACTAGGTCCCGCAAAGTGTTTCTACAACATTCCTCAGGGTCGTGTTTGTTTTGAGCGACTCGCCTCCTGACTAAAAGCAATGACAATGGCCACGTGAATCAATCGATCTCCCTCTCTCCGGTCCACAGCCATCTCCATATATAGCAAGAGCCAGATCTCCCGACCCTTTCTATTTATATTCCTGTTACGCTTCTTCCTCCTGACGTCTTCACTTAGTCTGTTTTTTTTTTACCCTCCTCCTCCTCCTCTTTTTCTACTTTCAAAATTCCCATAACCCTAGACTGCTTTTCCAGATCACACGCAGCAGCGCAACCCCACGGGAGCAACATGTTTGGAGATTTCTTCCTCACCCCCACATCCCTTTACTTCCCCACATCCACATCCACAAGCACATCCACTTTGCAAAAAATGATGTGTTATTCTTTGTTCATATCTTAGAACAATGTTTTAGAAAACAGAGAACCAAAAACCTCCATCTTTTTTTTTTTTTTTTTTTGCTTTTCACGCTTGCTCACTCACCTTTACCATTGCAAGTACCGGCTCTACGGTGATGTCACCAGAATATAAAACGAGCTCCGGTGAAATAGATATGAACCAGAATGTATTGCATGTGCTTCCACTGACAGCCCTGTTCACAGAGGTCTTCAAAACCTTTTTTACTTCATTTTCATTCTCACCTTCAACCTCACAACTTGTTTTTTTCCCCTCCATCTCTTTTTCTCGCCTCTGATACTCAAGACTCCTGTGTTTGTCTTTTTCCTCTATCTCTTCTCCTTTTTCAGCCTTTTCAGCCCCCTCTCTGCGTTTCTCACACTCACTCTTACATGCACTCTCTAGCTCTCACATTGCCCGTATTTGGGCATAGGGGAGCCGAATGATGAACTCTCCTTGTACAATGTAAGCGTCCAGCCTCCGTTTCTCTCCCCCCTCTTTCTCTCTGTCGCCACAGTTTTATAAACAGGGCAAGAGAGAGAGAGAGAGAAAGAGAGAGAGAGATGGAGAAAGAGAGGGGGGTTGGGTATGATATAAAAAAATAAAATAAAAAAAGAACAACATGTCTATGTCACTCAGACAGAAATGCAGACTCAGTTTTCTGCCTTAAACCATGTTTCTTCCTTTTGTTCTGTCTTCTTGTCTCCCCAGCCGGTGGGGTTTGTCAGCTTTGACAGTCGATCAGAAGCGGAGGCTGCTAAGAATGCCTTGAACGTAAGTGTCATGCCCTCTCTCTGCTCCTCTCAAGCACCAGCTCAGCGCTAGTACATCTTGTGATGACTCTGAATCACATCTCTCTGCTTCATGTGCAAATGTAATTCGTTGAAATTCAGAAATTCTACATTTTCTATCCTATGCACATGCCACTTTAGGTATTCAGGACAAACACATTACGGCCCCTCTAAATCCTGTATGTTTGGATGTTTCTGTTAGAGTAAATAAAGCCTTTTTCTTTAAGCTTTGACGTGGATTTGCAAGGCCAATAACTTTCAGCGAAGGTAAATTAGCTCTTCTTCCACATATAAATAGAAAGATATTGATCTGAGGTTTAATTTTAATCTCACTTATTTCAGAATGTAGCCTGGTTAGAAAGCCTTGATGAGGCCAACTCAAATATAAAACAGAGCCCATCCTCAGAGGGTTTTATTCAGATCTCTTGAAACAAAGTATAGATAAAGAGTAATGAACACCAGCTCTCACACAGCTTTATTTTCCCACTGTTTTTTTTAATATGTCTAGATATTTACAACATTTCTGTGGCTTCTTAAGTGTTTGTTGATCTCTCTGTCACAGAAAAAAAGATTTTTATCTTCCTCCTAAAGTGGGACCATGACAATGCGAGCCAAATCCGTCAACTTTCAGATGTCGAGATATTGGTGCGCATCAAAGGCAGAGCACAGAGTTGAAGGAACGATAAAAAATTATCATCTTATTATGAGCCAACAATAGTCAGACTGTTTCCATAGAATCACTCAGTGGGGCTGAGAATTGAACAGTGCTCTTGTTTTTCGGGGAAAGGGACGTCCCGGGGGTCATATGGAGATAAGCCAGATTTTTGCAAACATCTATCTGCATATTGAAATACAGGAAAGATGCAGAAACAGAGGAATGAAGGGGATTTCTTTTCCATCATAGTAGTTCTGTTGTATTTTCTCTATAACTATAAACACATATAGCCTCTAAAATAACTTGATTTTTGGAACCGCATTGCAACAATAACTATCATCACCAAAATGATATGTACAGAAGAGGAAAGGAAGTGCAAAGAAGCAAAAATATAATAATAATAAATACACATTTCAAGATAGAGATTCAGTTCTTCTGAAAACCCCACAGTTCAAACTGAGATGTGCTCAGGCCTCATTATATCCATGTACCTTATTATACCTCTGCAGCCTCGACTGGCAGAGGCTGCGAGTGCACTGAGCCAAGGCAATCCTAGTTAATTCCCCCCCCCCCCTTCATGAGAAGAGTCATCCCTCACTTGTTTCAGCTCAGCTTTGCCCGAGCCTGCAGGGACGAGCCGAGAACCCCATCCTCACAGCTTCTCGCTCTTTTGCTGCAGAGAACTTTACTCTTGACTGCTTTTCCTCTCCATTGATCTGACCTTCGTGTTTTACCATCTCTTTTACAGACAATCAAATGAAGTTAATTAAAGGGTGCTTATAGTTTGTATAGTTTTCTGGTCTTGTTGCTTCTAAAGCAGGTCGACAAATAGCAACTTTGTTTTGTGATGAAAAAGATCTTTGTTTATGTCACGTTCTGTATTTTTCCTCAGGCAAAAGTAATTGAGAGGAAAAATAGTTTGGACTACTGCACATGTGGAGGTTTTTGATGCAGATCAAACTGTAGATGTGAAAAACAACCTTTACTCAGCTTGTCATGAGCACCGGTATGTCAGAAGGCTCTCAGCCGTGGCATCTCAAGAATTTGCCAGAATGTTTGGCTCACTTCAAGCAGTGATGTTTGAAATATGTCATGGTGAATGGGGGATTTGATGTCATGAGATTCAATTACAGTTACAGAGTTCAGTAGGGAGAGTAGCGAGGGCCTCGTCTAACCCGTGGTGTAAATGACATCATGCACTAGCCAGGTTTGTGTCATCGCCTTCTGATTTTCAATTGCGTGTGTTACTAGTCATCATGTGCGCCGAACCAGAATAACACTCTAATCCACACTGAGCCATTTACAGCAGGCTTCAAAGTCTAAGCAACTGAAAATGTCCTCTCGCCGCCAAGAATTCGACAGTAAATTCTGTTATGAAATGTTGAAAGATGAAATCTATACAAAGTGACCAGTCCAGATAATACCCAGCTCCCACTGGACATAAAAACATGTTGTGAACCTGAATCTTGCTTAACAAACACATGTCCCAAGTTGTGACAATGTGCAACCCTCCAGGAACACAAGAGAAATGTAAGAACTCTTAAGACCTTGATGAATGATTAGTAAGCTTTTATTATGTTTTGCTTGCGACATATATGAGTCAATGTGTTGTGTCTCTTTTTTTGTCTCACTTTCATCAGCATGTAAAACAACTGAAACTTGCCAAAATATTCAAATGCATGAATTACAATACTTAATTAAAAGAATATATGTAATTCATTGAAATATGCAAAAAACCCCAAAAATCCTCCACCAAAGACACAGACAATTAAAAGGTGAGATTCTAAGAAATCAAACAGAATATTTAAAAATCTTGACATGGAACAACAGCACTCTTTTGTCTGTGACATGGGATGAGTTTTGGGTGTGCAGAGTTTCAGGGTGGGAATTAAACTTTAATTGAAAGAAAGTTAAGTTTGTGCACATGTTTGTGTACATAAAAACACAAGGAGGAAGACAAACATGACAACCCTTGCCCCAATGACTCTGGATACCTTCTCTGCAGCTTCAGTGGCTTTTTTAAAAGCTTTTTTTTACTATGCAGTCCTGGGATGCTGAAGAGCTTGAGGGCCCTGTAGAAAGACTGGACAAGTCTTTGCAGTCCACCTCAGTAGACCAACTGGATCAAAAACTTGATCTGAGCAGATCTGCCTTTCAGAACTCTTGACAAGAGATATTTCTTTCTAAAGCTTGCTTCTATGTTGTCCACACTGCTGAATCCTCACCGTCCTGCTGGAGCGAACTTCTTCCACTCCTGCTCACATCTCCTGTTGGTTGCTGCACATCCAACCACCACTGATCTAACCAGAACAATGTGCTGCAGTCATGATTGTGACTGCAGATAACGGATAAGCAGAAGTTATCCATTACCTTCCCCAGCTTCAGCATTGGTAACCTGGATTTTACTGGCTTGAAACACAATCATGCCCATGCATTGATTCTCTCAAGACCTTGGAGGATCCATCTGCATCCAGGCACTGAAGCAGTTGTCACTGTCAGTTCATCCATGAAGGCTCTGATGGGATGCTCTTGAATTCCAGGCTTGGTCAGGGGGCTTCTACACTCCACTTCTGCTAACTTAACCAATGTGTTGATGGCCAAGGTGAGCACAATGAAATGACACATTGAGGATCCTCCATAGACAGTGCAAGAGCCTGGGGCACCTCTTGTACACTTTGTACAGCACTCCAATAGTTCCTGGAGATGAGCTGAGCTCATCCCATGCATATCATCATTAAATTGAAGCCACACTTTTCTTGTTGGCTGCATGTCACTTAACCTGAACAGTGTTCTGACTTTGGTGGAAGCTATTGCTCCTGTGCGTAGCACCGCTTGTTCCTCATTGAAGTATCCCATCTGGGCTTGATGGATCTGCAAGCCATGTGCACACAAACTGCACACTGGTATTAGCATCATCATCCAGGTGACGCAGTCAGAGTAGCATTATTATACAGACTTCAGTTGTTGATTTATGACACACACCTTTACATCTGAGAGTATGGCTGCATCTCAAAACCAAAATATTTACTATTTAACATTTCAAACTTTAAATAATCTAAATGAATGTACTGTTTGATAAGTGAATCCAAATATTCGAACAACTCTATTCTGTTAGTATGGACGAATGCTTTCAAGGAAATAATATTTTAACTGACACATCTTCTTTGATCTCAGGGGGTCCGGTTTGATCCAGAGATCCCCCAGACCCTTCGGCTGGAGTTTGCCAAGGCCAACACTAAGATGGCCAAGAACAAGCTGGTTGGCACTCCCAACCCCCCTCCCTCCCAGCAGAGCCCCGGGCCACAGTTCATTAGCAGAGACCCATGTGAGTACTCCTTCAGTTTGTCCTTCTGTGCCTGAGATCATCTTACTTTTGTCTGTCTGTGAGTTTCTCTGGTTTGTGATGACTGGACAGCTGTTCCTTTTAAGATTTTTTTTGTCATTAATACAGGGATGTTTTAGCTGTTACTCTAAATGATAACGGATATTTATTTGTCTAATTATGAAGAGTTGCTTTTTTCTCTTGCTAGTGTGTTTGTTGCTCAATCATATGCACCCTGTTAGATAAATGATTCATAAACAGTACATGTTCACTACTGGCCATTGCTTTAATTATTTGGACTCAAAGCTTTTGAGTTCATGCCGTGTATGGAATTTGCTAATGCAGCTCTGTACCTTTTTCCCCCGTAGTTAGATATTTCTCCAGGGGGTTAGGGATTCTGCAAGAATCAGCCATTGATAGTTGAACATAGGCCAGCTGTGGTTGTACATTCTTCCTGAATGACCAAACTGCTCTATCTTGGATCTTTTTTTTTTTTTGCCAGACAAAGGGTGTGTACTTGAGGCCCCAGTGGAAAATGGAAGGAAACGATTAATGAAACCATGACGTAATCACCAGGAGAGAAATTGCTGTCATTTACTGATAAAAGATGTTTAAATCAGCCATTTTTCTGATTGTGGTTTGATAAACTGTTACCAGGAGACACAGAGTGGGGCTCCTTAAAATTGTACGACTATCTGATGGTTCTCAGATGATTTGCTGTTTTTTCTCAGATTCTTCATTTTTAAATGTACACTCACTCTAAACCACTCTGCACTGTCACCTTTCTCTTCACTCATGCTCTTTTTTTCACAGTCACTCTACACTCGACTCACTGAATAAATCATCATATCTGAGATGGTTTCCTCTCATTTTCTTTTGAATTAAGTCAGTTCAAGTGATGATGAAGTATAAATAACTGTTCACTAAGGCTTACCCCCCTTAGTTACTGTTGCTGTGCCTGTCAAGCTACAGTTTACAATAATAACAGTAACCACATAATTGTAGTGTAATTAAAGAAACAGGCCCTTGATTTTTATAGGCAGGTAGACAAAAGCAGGCTCCTTATTTATAATTATTCTTATGTTTAAATGGCAACCATCGATTTTAGTGGCTCAAATGACAACTACCACTGGCAGATTGTATGAGAGGTGGCTAGCTAATGTTAGGTCTATGAGTTGGTTGAAAAAGCAGCTGACTTTTAATGTTTCCAGCTGATTTGTTTTAGAATGAGAAATCTGTAAAGGGGTCTTTTATAGACATCAATGGCTATATACATGATATTATGCCAAAGATCTGAGGCAAAAGCTACATTGTCCAGGCAAAAAGTCAACTTATTAGCTGGCTATCCATATAGAAGACATGTAAATATATGTAAATATAGAAACATTGTTCTTGTATTGCCAGTTACCAGTCCAAAGCAAAATCACTTTGTTAATTCATTCTAACATAACCCTATTTAGCGGCGTACTGTAGCTTACAAATGTGAATTAGCAAGGCCAAGCTGCTAGCATTAGCCTTCATTTTGATATAGCAACATTCAGGACTGGCTTCCACATAGTGGTAAAAATGATGCAGTCGGTATGCTTTTTTTTAACGTAATATATAATCTCACAAACAAATATAGTTTTTACAGCTCCATGCGCACCACCTTAATACAAAAAATGTAGTGGTTGACAGGCCAGCCATGACTAGTTATGATTGCTAAGCTATGGTTGCTCCACTGTTTGGAGCAAACGTTCAATTGGTTTGAGGAAATGAAAGGAGAGGAAGCTACTTCAGATGTCTGACACTCACCTGTAGCACACCTCCACGACCACCATCACTGCCGTCACCTCCACCCTGTCTCTCTAGCCACCCACCCATCCACTGGCCACTCTCCTCACTCCACTCCTCCTCTTCTTCTTTCCACAGATGAGCTCACAGTGCCTGCTCTATATCCCAGCAGCCCAGACGTGTGGGCATCATACCCTCTGTACCCGGCGGAGCTGTCGCCGGCCCTCCCACCCGCTTTCACCTACCCCTCCTCGCTCCACGCTCAGGTAACCAGCAAAGCCGCCCCTTTCTCCCTACCACCATCACCACCATCACCACCGCCTCCTTCACCTCCTCCTGAGCCCATTGCACAAAGCTGCTGTCGTCAGCCCCTAAATTCACTTTCTGCTCCATTCCACAGATGCACCTCAGAGCACACACCATCCAGTCACTTCCATTTGTAGATTTACAAAACTACTGAAAGGCTGCAAATTATAAATAGTCAAGGTTGAATGATTTATAATATTTTAATTTATTTTATTTCTACTGGTTTAACATTTTGAAGTCAAGAGGGCAGTTTGGTTTTGGGGAATTTTGCCATTTTTCTTACTATCGGCCAAACTCATGCAGGCATTTTTTAAAGGTCCCTGCATGCAGTTTGACATTATGTAGAATGTGATTGTATCTCAGTTTAGTGATGTTTATGGTAACAGCAACTCATACAAAGGTATGTTGACACATATTTTCCTGTGTTAAGGGTTTTTATATGTTATACAAGTTGTTTTAGACAAACATTTCCACAATAAAAATTTGAACAGTTATAGCTTGAAACTATCATTTCTAAATCCTGATTGTAGTCATATTCATCTGCTTACTGTGCACCATGAAAGCAGGAAGTGGATTATGACTTTGATATTATCAAATTTGTTGACAGTGACAAATTGCATGCAGAGACATAAGAAAAGCATCAATGAGTTAAAGTAGGATAGTATAGTATAGTCTAGTATAAGGAGGCTTTCAAATCAGGGACCTAGGCCTAGATCTGAGTACACTTGACCCCAAAGTCCAGTTTGTTTGATTGGCGTAAACACTGTGTACTATACCTGGGCACGGATCAATGAACCGTGACCAGGTCATGTGTACTCGGGTATGGTTTGCATCAGGTGTGAAAACTACTGTACCAAAAAATGGAGGTGGACTATTCGACTGTTCCATTTAAACGTGGACACAAAAGGATCTCTCTCAGACGGTCGTTCCTGAGGTATGAAGTAATCATACCTAAAATGTATTTAACCTGAATATGAAAAAATGGCAAACTTCCACAAATGTCTTTAATTCAGTATGGTACATGTACAAACTACAGAAGTTGAATTACATCCTAATGCCGAAACAAATAAAACTGTAAAACTTAAATATCCCTCTAAGGGTACGAGTCCTGCTTAGGTTTTGGATCTAGAAAGCTACAAATAAATAGTCAATATAATAATCAGAACTTCTTTAGGTGTTAAGTAGCTTATTTCGGAGCAAAGTGAAGTCATGTTGACTGAGACCCTGAGCGTATGTTGATAAAATCTATATTTCCAAGACCAAAAAAATGCATTAATGTAATTAATTAATCAATAGCAACCCATACCATGCTGTTGACCAGTCAATTTACAGATCCCAATTAGTGGTATCATCTGTTAAACTGAAACCTCTAGCTGTGAAAGGTTTGCATCATCATTTGACCATCACCTTCTTCATTAATTAAATCCCTTTCTTCTGCCAACCATGATCCAGTTTATCGAGGCTGTCTAATCTGCACAGCTCTACTGTGAGTTCACATAAGAGTTCATTATTGATCTCTTGAAATTCTTCTCAAGATTCCTGTTTGGTGCTGGCTGACCCTGATAAGATCTCAGTACTAGATATAATGTTTCTGAATTTTAGTTTGCTGATTGGTTTGCAAGCTTGCATTGATCTCCACTCAGTACTTATGTATTTATTTTAAGCTCAAGCATATCTTAAACTCAAAGGAATGCAGTACCTGGGCATGTTCAACTGGCCTTTTATCTTTGCCATTATATTTCCATATACGTAATGCATATCTTCAGTAAGGCAATTTAACTACAAAGGCCCCTAGCAAAGACACTAAAGCTGAAGCACGGGTGATGTCAGAATTTGAAATGAGTGCAAGATGAATCTGCCTAGCTGGCATTTTTCCACATGTCGAATATGTGAGCAAACACTGACACACACAAAGAGAATCTGGCTTTGTGATTTCAGGAGGGGATTGTGGTTAATGCTAGCATCTCAAAGTCTCCTCTGACCTAGATAGATGCTGATGTACGATATAAATATATTAAACAGGTTGTAGAGCACATTACAACTAAATGATCAAATCCAAATTCATAACATGATCGCAGATCTCTTACTCCTGGTTGATCTTCTGTTGTCATCCTGTCTTGTGAGAGAACAGTAATATTATTGGATTGCTAGTAAATGTTAGCAGCTGAGCTGTGTGCAAGGCACACTTCTCAGAAATACAGTATATCCACCCACCACCATGTGTATTTCATTTGAATACAGGACAATGGTTGTGTGAGTTACATGGAAAGTTACTACACATGTGAAAATGAATATTCATTTTTTTTCATTTTAGGAATCTAATGTCAACTATTAAGCCAAAGTTTAAAGTATAAAATTGTGTATGGGAAAGTATATCATTTATGTAATAACCTTATTGGTTATTGTTACTATTTTAATGTCTGTATGAAAAAGATGGAGCTACCACCAGTAGCAGGTTAGCTTAGTTTAGCATGAGGACTGAAAGCAGGGACAAAGCTGGCGTAGAGAGCTGTTGTCCCTGTGAAGTTGCTAGGCAACCAGCGGAGACTCCAGGATATCACTGCTCCTGGCCAAGAAATAGTCGGGCACATAGCCCCACGTAAAGCCACAAGTCATACTAGCCACTCTTTGGTTTAGGTATGGGTTAAACAAACAGAAGTTACATGTTAATTAGGGAGCTGTTTCCAGTCTTTGAATAAGCTAAACTAACTGGCTGCTGGCTGCAGTTTCATATTAAACAGACATTATGTATTTACTTATTGATACGATATTTGTATTGATCATGTCATCTCACTTGTGGCAAGAAAGCCAATACACACATTTTTCAAAATGTCTGTGTTCCTAGAAGTTACAGGATGAAAACAAAAGTCCAGTCTCGCAGAATTAGTCAACAAACTAATCACATTAGAACTTATAAATATGTAATGTATGTAGTCGGCTTATGTGAGTGTTGACGCATCTGGGATAATGTGTGTTTAGATTCGTTGGCTCCCACCTGCAGATGGAACTCCTCAGGGATGGAAGTCCAGGCAGTTCTGCTGAAGTATGTGTGAGTAACACTAACACACACACACACACACACACACACAGCCCCCTGCCTTACTATGACAAATAAGTGTACATTGCACCGTGCCATGAAAATACTTTAGTAAATGTTATGACACTTTGTTTAAACAGGCTCAAAGATATTCCTAAACATATGTCGGGAATATCACAGGGTGTTACTCCATGCACGTGGTGTGTGCATCAATTGAACACCCTGTTTTTGGCCTCAAACCTCACATAAAAAGGCCTCCATCCTACCAGCTGCCAAACTAGCCTACTAATCAGTTATGTTTCTGCAAATTGACTTCAAATATACACAACTCACTAGCACACAAACAAATTAGCCTGTTAGCAGCAAACGTAGGCGTGTTAAACTCAGTAGTCAATGAAACCACGGTCACTCCTAGCACATCAACGTGTGATTTAAAGGGGAACTCCATTATCTTTCCCCACTTAGGTCACAGTGTACAGAGGGTCGACTTTCCCCATTGATGCGGTGCTTGATCTCAGGCATCAAAGGCAGTAAGTCAAACAGAATAGACAACGAGCTCCGATGCCGATGCTTTAATAAAACAGACCCAGTAGAGCTCAGCAAAAATGACTAAAATGCTAATATCAACTGCTTTGATCGTTTGTGTTATTATAAGCAGTGGTGGAAATCTCTATGTACATTTAAATCAAATACTGTTTTAAAGTACAGTATATGTACTTTACTTTCCATTAAATGCTACTTCACACTTCCACTGCAGTTCAGAGAGACTTACTGTACCTTTTACTCCGCTACATTTATCTGTCAGCTATAGTTATAAGGTTTTACACACAACACACCACTGATGATTGACTGATTATAATACATATGTATATATATACTACTATACTACACATACTAAGACATTTTTGTGCTGGATCAGAGGAAATGATTGGTTCCACAGATGTGTGCCTGATATTTATTATGGTGCGCTGGCTCCAACATTGCTATAATAAACACTGAATAGTGTGATATAATACTGTTGGTACCAAGCAACACATATTAGGAGACGTTTGTTATTTTGTCAAACCCTGGCAGTTTGAAATATATTTTTTAATTTAAAGAAAATGTTTTTTGGCTTTATTTCAAAGTACCCGGTGGAGTATTATAAAAGAATAGAACAGAGAGACAGAGGATATGATTCTCCAAAAGGTCGTAAATGTGGAATATGCACCATGAACTACTGGAATACCTGAGTTGTGCCGGAAGGGGCATTTTTATGAATGTTTATTAAAAATGATTATTATGGGGCTTTATTTAAAATAAGTCACAGACGAATTAATTTGAGTGGAGCTGCAGACAGTAAACAGAGCAGCTGGCTTCTAATAAGTGCTTTGATAAGTACATGAGTCAACCGTAACCATGCCTGAGCCACGCAGCACATGTGCTTCGCTCTCTGGTTCAGACAAACTGAACGCTGTTGTGCTTGCAGAAAAACAAAACCACAAAGCACAACAAATCCCCTGCTAGTCTGTGTATCTGTGTTGGCTGGCTGTGTCTGTGTGTGCATGTGGATGTGTGTGTGTGTGTGTGCTTGCACTCGGCGCCAGTCACACTGTCACCAGTACCCTCCCTCTAATGTCTCGGGACAGGAAGAAACATGTTCTCCCGACCCCTTAGGGAGTCAGTATGGAGTGAGTGGGTGGGTGGGTGTTGGTAGCATGGAGGCTAACATTCATCAAGCTGTTGATTGGTGATAGTCCTGTGCTGGTCCTTTCTAACCCTGCATCATAGCTGATTTGTCTATTTTCAGAGACTCAAGCATGATAAAAACAGTTTGGGTAATTTGATGTTTTGGGGATTTTGTCTGTGTCAGAGGAGTAAAGGAGGAAGGGAGTGGAGGAGGGAGGGGCTTAGAGGAAATAATTACTCCTCTATCAAACCAGGGGGAAGTCATTTGGCCGGTCAGGCTGCCCCAGTGGATATTAGCCCCTCAATGAAACAACAACATCCCCACATCCGGCTCGCAGTGGAGGGTGAAGTGTGGCTGAGATCTCCAGTCAGAATTGGGCATGTAGCCAGTAATGGGCTTGGGCGGCACTGGCCCACCCACATTACTCACTGTCCCACCCTGCCAGGTTTGATCAAAATACTTTTTATAACAATAAATATAAAAACACACACAAGGAAATACATATAAACTTGCTTGTTGACTCTATTGTTGACTTGTGTGTGTTGTAGGAAGTCTCTGGATTGTAATTTGTTGCTCTGGCTCCGACACACAGATTTTCCTGAGCTGCCTTCAGCCAACTAGTTGTTTTTCAGGAAATGTAATGTTACCACTACAACAATGGCAAAACAAAGTATTTAACTTGTTATTTGAGAAGGAGGAAGACATGCTTCTGCCTCCATTGACTGAGTCTACCGGTCTCATTTGGCACATATTACCTGACAACTGTTCAACCACTCATTACTCAAGTTCATCCAAACTATAAGCCATAATCTAAATGTTGCACATGGCATGACAGTGAACAATGAGTGTATAAAATGGTAGAACAAAGGGAGACGCTTTAGCTGTTACGGACATTACTCCTGAACCCAACTACAGCGTGCAAAAAAAGAAAAAGATAGGTTTGAAGAGAAAAAAAATACAATGAGCGTACGTGCAGTGTGTGTGTGTGTGTGTGTGTGTGTGTGTGTGTGTGTGTGTGTGTGTGTGTGTGTGCGTGTTTGTGATAGTGTAAATGAGTGTGTTTACATTACAAAAAGTGATAAAAAGTCATGGGGAAAATCCACAGTGGAAACACTCATCTGCCAAACAAGAAAGAGAAGAGTAATGCCAGTAGCAGCAGCTGGCCGCAGGTGAAAGGAAGCCTCCTCCCTATAAGGCCCCCTCCACTGATGAAATGTTATTTAGGCGCTGGGGGTGATAAATGACATAAATATATAAATACAGTACTCCTTGGCGTTTGGCCAGAGTGTGAAGTCTTCAAATTAACAAGCCTGAACAAGCTGCTCAGAATTATTGCTCCTGATGATGTCACAATGGGGACACAAGCAATGAATTAGCATTGATTAATCAGTTAGCTGTGCTTTTTGGAGCCAGCAACACTGCTTACTTAATGTCCTGTAGCCTACCACACAGTTTGTAATTTTTCTTCACTCCTGGGTGTGTGTTAGACTGGCAGGGACGGAAATGATTCATTTTAAATTTGGAGAAAATGGTGTGATGAATGTAAGGGAAGAAAGCGGTACTGTAATATTTTTTTGACAGTTTGATTCAAACTTATTTCTTTGTACAGATTCAAGATGTAACATGTCTTTAAATGAAATACATACCAACACATAATATGCCCTTTAAAATGGGAAATAAAATGCTATAATTTTTTATTTTATTTGTAATAAAATAAAACTTACCAATGAATTATAATGATAAATGAGGTGTCACTGGAGCATTTAGGTAATAATCACAGGACACATCTATCTATGCCTCATTTCCTCTACATTTCCTGTCCGCAAAGATTCTGATATATGAAGGTGCAGCGTTAGAGAGCAAAGGGACTCAGGAAATCTTGTCTTTCCAGAAGAGACTGACTTCCCTCTCATACATGACAACATATTTATCTTGGACATAGCACGACAAGAGCAACTTTCAGAGTAGGTGATAACAGACAGCGTGACTGCAGCATGGTAGACTATTTATTCAAAACTGCTGAAGCCCAGTGTAACTTTATTGTATTGTATTAGCCTATTTTCCACTGTGAATTTTTTTGCCACTGAAAATGTCAGAGCAGGAACTCCTAATTGATTCTTTGTGCAAAAGTTTGGACATGTTTTGAAAGCACATAGATTAATAGCTTGTGAGCTCAGATCTTGAATGCAGCTGCTGCTTCCGTTCTCTTTGGTATAACTCATAGTTACTTGTTTTGAGTGTGTGTCAGGTGGGATAGAGTCTATGTAAGGCCATGGTCAGGCTTATCATTCATGGCTTTGACCAATCTTGCTTCTATATAACTGGAGCACCCCTTGTTAATGTTTGTATCATCCATATTATCAATACTGCTAAGGCCAGTCATGTGCTTTGAGAGTGCGACCTGCATTCAAACACAGTGTTGACTGATGTTGTAGTGTTGCGTCAATGTAGATTACATCCCCCTCACCCACCAAATGACAGGAGTGTACTGTATGCAGGCAGCTCGTTAGATGTTTGTCACATAATGTAACGAGTTGCAACAGCTCTGCTTTGTTCACAGCACACCATATAACTAAATAGTTTTAGCACTTTGTCAATTTGATTAACCTTTTAAGAAATACATATATATTCAAAAGTTCAAAAAAGACTGGACTGATGCTCTGTTGTTTGAGCATGTTGGATATAGGCAGTGTTTTGCTGTTGTTGCTGTTCTGATGCAGAACATAGCAAAGTCAACTAGTCACTTGATTTTCAGTATGTCAATATTTGTTCTTCTTTCTTCTCCTATATTTTCATAAGTCAGGTTTACTTGGAAAAGGTGGCTTGTAATGGCCCACCCAAAATATAATTTCTGCCTACATCCACTGGTCAGAATATTGTGATAATTGCAGGCAACTGCAGCAGTGACACACCCAAATGATGCCAAAACAGATGATATCTTACAAGTACACACACACACACACACACACACACACACACACACACACACACACACACACACACACACACACACACACACACACACACACATGCAGTCAAAGGTTCAGAAAAGACATGTCTTTATTTGTAGGTATCTGTTCCTGAGGTTTCTGTCACCACCCCTGTGTCATAATGGTGAAAGGAATTTTGTTTGTGGTGCTCAGAGCATTGGAAAATTACACTTAAATAAATCAACAGCTTCGTCTCAGTCTCTCCAGAAAGTGGAAAACCACAAATTTTAAATGTGAACATATTTCTTTGGAACAACTTTCTACTGCAGAAAAAAGTCCTCAGGAAACAGATGTATCTGTTTTATTAATTTTTTTTTCAAATTTCAGAGAAAAACTTCTTCCAACAACTTCATCCAAAACTATCTAACTGTACTATCTATATTTACATGTCTTCATATAACTAGAGGAAAGTGAATACATCTCAATTACCAGGCAGCACAATTCAAATACAGACAAAAAAGACATGATCATATGTGTAAGCCTTATGTTTTCTGGCTGCTATGTGTCCTAAATATGAAAGCTATAGCCTTTTAGGTAAAATATTACTGGCTGTGTCTATGATGAATTACACAGAGATTCATCATTTAGAAGTTGGGACACAAGAAATATGTCTCAATCCAACAATTGGAACATAGTTTACAGTGAGGAGAGCAGTTTGATGAGCTGAAATACATCATTCTGCAGTAGGAGGATTTAGTTCCAGTGGCTAATGTTCACTCCATGTAAATTAGTCTGTATAATGAAACATATCTCCACAGTAAGCGTATTATCATAGTGCAGTGTAATGATAATCCTGTTCCATTGTATCTGTCTTGTAACTATAATAAATGAAAAGGAACTGCCGGTCATTTACTTGTTGAGCTAACCTCCCTGCTCTATTTGTCCCTGACATGTTGCAGCTTTACCAGACCTTGTGTTTTTTTGGCCCTTCTTGTCTGTAAAATAGATACAGTCCAGTCTTGGTGTGGGCTGTGACAAGGGTGTTACTTCTGTATGCGAAGCAATCTGCTAAGCAAAGCGCTTGTGAAACACTCTGAAACAATTTTAGCTGTAAGACATGAAGAATGAATATGAACTGAGGTTACAGAGAAAAAAGCTGTTGCACCACTATTGTACAATCTGTCTGCTATTGATGGCTCATGTGCAATTTTTTTTTTCAAAGGCAGCATTTTTGACTTGTTACTCAAGCTGAAGGTGTCTGGTGACAGTGAACCTTCACAATGGGAACTACTGAGTGGCTTGTCGGTCGACGGTTGTCTCGGCTTCTGAAGGACCATGCATGATCAGAGTATGCGGTGGGAGACTTGAATGTGTGTGTGTGTGTGTGTGTGTGTGTGTGTGTGTGTGTGTGTGTGAACAGCTGAAAATGAGGTAGTATTCAGGGTCTTTAGTCATGGCTGGTAATAAGCTTTCCTAATCACCTGGTATCCTGCCTGCCAAGTGCCATTTTGAAAACTTTATTTACAGCTGTGCCACTTCATATGAGCTCAAACAGGTAACAAGCTAGAGTTGACTTCTTTAAACATACTACTGTATATTGTATGTCTTTGTAATCTACTACCCCTGGAGGTTTAGGCTAGTCATTCATCTGTGTGTTTGTGAAGCTGAATTGTATTTGACATTCATGCTCTGGCACAGGGTTGGTCCCAAAGACAACCTAATAGTGAACATTAATGCCTAGTGAACTGGAGGGAAAGGTAATCCGGATTTTCCATCTGACAAGACATGGTGGGGGAGTGTAGTGTGTGTACCCCTATCATGCATGCTTGTGTGTGAGCCTGAGAGAGACGAATATGTGTGTGTTGTTGTTGTTGTGTGTGTGTGTGTGTGTGTGTAGTCTGGCTGCTTGCCCTGAGGAGCTTTTTGGCCAATAGCCCGACAAAACCAATGGTTCCTGTGCAATGTTGGAATAACTCCCACTAGAGAGCTGAGGGCCAGCTGGGGCCCCTTCTAATAAGGAAGTGGGACTTTATTCCTTCACCCCCTACTGACACACAACAAACACACACGTACACACTCTCACAGAGACAGACATACGGTATAGCTAGACTGTGGCCTCATCCCTGCGCTGACTCTCAGGAGCTAGATACATGTCAGCAGCTGCATTCATCACCACCCAGCTCCACCAGATATTGCTGGTATGTGAGAAACACAGCCGGGGCCTAAAGGCTTTTCTCCAGATTAAAGGGGCTTTGGACGGGGCCCCTTTTCATACTGCACAGGTAGAGGGATCTTAAGTACCATACAGGTGTGCTTACAAGCTCTTCAGAAGTTCAAATCAAATATACTTTACATTTTTGTGACAGTTTATAAAGGCATGATATAAAGCTTTAGAGTTTTGGGTGTACTTTTTCCACAGCTTCAGCGAGCTAATGGTTTTCATTTATTTGCACAGGCTAGAAAGGGGTTGAACACTCTCTCGTTTGTTGTAATTTTTGCTAGTGTTACACTATCGTTTGCTAATGCAGTTTAAAGGTAAAATGAATTGAAACATCTGGCAGACCCCAAGCTGAAACAATTATCGTCATTTTTTCTTCCCCTGCTGATTAGGTTAGTCCATGGTTCCCAGAAACCAGGGAGAAGTACATTACATTAAGTACATATGTACATTAAGTTTACTGTCATCAAAGACTAAAACACTAACAAATATTCACATTTGAGAAGCTGGAACCTGTGATTTTTGTGTGTGGCATTTTCGACTTTTTGATAAGGATCACAAACATTTAGCTACTAAAGAAATGTTGACACAGTTTCCAAAGTACCTCAAACATGTGTTTGGCATTCTGTACTTTTTTTTATTTTCTTACCTTTCTCCTTTGCAATAGACTGTGCTTGCCAATGTCAATATATCTTTAATCATCTTAAATTGGCTGATATTATCACCCATTCTGATGCTTCAGTTGGACTCCAGTTTTGACAATAATGAATGCAGACTTGATGTTCACTGTGGTGGATTATTCAAACTCAAGCAGGATTCAGGCGTGAAGATTTTCATATCATACAGGAAAGAATGGAGTCAAATGAGAAAAAATGAGCAAAATTTGGAGAATGGCTAGTTATCATTAGTGTATAACACAATATAGGTCATTAGTAGTAAATGGGCTGAAACATGATATGCTTTCAAATGCAGAGTTTAAGTATTGTGAGCACAGTATCAATGCTCACTGATAACACAAGCAGGAACATTTTCCACATGAAGCCTTGTGAAAACACACAAAAAAACACCAAAAAAAACCAAACAGTGCACACATTCATGAGAAACCGAGTCACCTCCCACATTCTCAAACACTGCTTGTTTACCTATCTCACATTATGCGCTCGGGCCAAGTTATTGGATGTAACACATTAAGCTCGCAAATCACTAAACCTTCCCTTAATTCGCACAGACATGTTCAATGATCAACCCAATCTTTAACCTTGGTGTCTCAGCCAGAACAAATAGGGTGGTCTGGAAGTATGCATCGCATCAGCTTAGCCAAGCGGCTGGATAACGCATCGATTCACTCATCCTTGATTGAACGCGCAACAGGGCATTAGCTAGGCCAGCCGTGCCCCCTTCAAACTGCACTGTTCTCTGAGCAGGGGAACAGTTCCCAACCCGTCTCCCTTTTTCTTTGTCTGCCTCAGTCTGTCTCTCTTTCTTTCTCCTAAGGTCATGTTTGGTTTACTAATTGTTTATTGTTCCAGAGAGTCAAGCCCCCCCTCATTGCCCCCGCACAAGAGTTACCATGGTCTCCAAGAGATGTCTATTTTTGGTGATACATCTGGGGGCTGGTGATGGGGTCAGAGGATTGACCTTTAGCTTTTGTCTGCTGGTGTGTATGTGAGGAGGGTGTGGGGGTGCAGTGGAGTCGCAGTGGAGAGGGATCATGGGAGATATGGTTATTGAGCAGAAGTTCAACATCAGTTTTTAAGACTATTGTCATCTGACATCCTGTTTGTTGCAGCTGTGCTTTGAGCTTGAATTATTTTGCAAATGCTGGAAAAACTCTCTTTTTAAAGGGGCAGTCCACTGAGTTTACATGTCATACACTTAACTCACAAATACACAGAAAACATCATGTGTTCTGTGGCGTTGGTGCGAGGTTTGAGACAAACTGGAGGCATGAAGTTTGAAAGATGTTTACCAGACAGTGAGGGTCTAATAAAAGATTATTCGAGAATTGTAGAATATAGTGAATTTGACCCACACCAGGGACTAAAAATCACTTTGTTTTTTTCTCTTTTCAGTCACCCAACTATAAGGGAGTGCAGTACTATCTTGGGAGAGCTTTAACATAAAGTTGAAATGACACTTCAACAAAAACAATCCACTAGCGCTCTGGAACTGCAGCTCATTCACTTCCATAAAACTCTGTCTCCTCTTTGTGTCCTCAGGTTCCTGATGTGTGATGGTGGCCGTGGCCGGCTGTGACGGGCGTTGCTGATTGCCTCTCGTGTCTAATTAGAAACCAGGAGGACTGACCTGACTCCAGCTCTCGCAGCAGCGTTACCGTCGGTGAGTTTATAGCTCTCGGGGACCGAACTTCAGGACCATTGATCCCAACAGGCGAGGACAAAAGGTGTAAATCTCACACCTCGCCACCGATGCAGCCCGCGTCGTTCTCCCTTCCGGCTTAGTATCTGATTTGAAAGTGTTTTGTTGTGTTTTTATTTTTTGGATGGGGGGGGGGGGGTCAGTGTCGCACTGCCAAAGACATCTGCTGGAATGAGCATAACGGCACCAAGCCATATTGACAGCATGTCAGCTTTCATCTGTGTATGTTTCAGCTTTCTGCCCAACAGAAAGTGTTTTGAAAACAAAACCCAGAATCGCAGTATTACATATTTATGCTATAAAATCGTGTGTGGTCTTGGCATCTTGTAGGCAAGTGTGATAAATTGAGCAGAAAACAAGAAACATGTTTTTTTGTGTATAAAGGGTTTGCGTGTGTGTGTCTACACTACAGAATCTACCTATGTGTATTGTGTGTGTGTGTGTGAATTTATGGCTGTGTGAATGTGTTTGTGTTGTGCAACAGTTCCACATGATCCCCTGTGTTTACTAGTGTACAAGGATCGTGTGCGGTGACCATGGCAACTTCACCCCCTTTTCTTGTCTCCCTTTATCTCTCTCCCTGTCTCTCTCTCAGGCAGCAGCAGCCTCATGGGCCTCAGGACATACTAGACCCCAGCCTCCATCACACATCGAGTCCCCTGCCCCCACCCCACCTCTACCCCACCCCAAAATCCCTCCATCTCTTTTTTATACTGTTACATACTCAAGATTTTACTGGCAGCGCTTTAGCTACACCTCCTCTGACACCTACATGAAAGGTACCGGGGCACACATGACAAAGGCGCACACACACCCTTTGTTTAACAGTTGACTGCATCGCCCATCTAACGTTAGCTGGTCTCTTGCTTTGCATTCTGCACATGCGAGTATAAAGACAGTCCGCCAAAGGAGTGCAAACACAACTTATGCAGCCACTTTGCAAGGCCAGGCGTGTGGAAGTGTGGCTAAAGCGCTACAGGATAATGTTATTATATGACTTATTATTACTATTCTGTATATCATTCATATTAATGTTATTATGATGATTAAATACATGTTGAAGCATGACTTTGCAAAAAAAGGAAAAAAAAAACAATGCTGTACATTTTTAGATATTTTAAAGAAATACAAAAAGGTATTTTTGTAATCAAGACAATGTTTGAAATGGTTCTGTTTGATTGGTTCTTGTTGTGCTAAAGTGTGTGAGGAACTTTCATACTTTTTTTTTTTTTTTGCCCTTACTGTTTCCTGCCGTTACAAAATGGAAAGTCACCATGCTATACCAAAGCAGTCCTGTTAGTTTGCTCTTATGTTTTCTACATATTATGTGGATTATGTTTCGTTCGTGTGTGTATTGTGGCGTCCTTACCCGATGAAGACATTAGTCCCTTGTCTGATGTGCTTTGGTTCGACTGAGCAGTCGATGTTAACACGGAGAGAAAAAAACACACTTGATTTTTGCAGGTTGAGGTAAATCAGATGTGTTTAAAAAAAAAAAAAGGAGCTCACTGAGGCATTGACAGGAGTAAGCCATCGCCAGTGAAGGTAGAGTGACCCTGAGACTGCAATACACAGCAAACTGAGCCCTGCTATAATTAGGAATTTGCTCCTTCATTGTGTAGCAGGAGGACAGCAGCACAGTATAGAGAAACAAAAAGACCAAAGGCATTTTTTTTACACTGGAGAGCTATCTAGGCTAGTGGAATTATTTCATTTTTGACTGCTTTGTAGTCCACAATCTGATTTCTTATGAAGTATGACGTTATTTTTGCTGCATGTCTCATTCGGTGTCACTCCAAAGAGCCACTCTGCATCTGAAAGGATATTCACTTTAAGCAATTTGTCTCTTTTGTCTATTTTTAGGGAGCCAGTGTGATTCAAAATGCTTTTGTAAATTTTTGAATTTACATAGTAGTGATGGGAGTGGAGAAAAAATAAATCTTTTGTAATCTTATGTTTTCTGGGCCTGCAATAACGTCTTTGCTGTATGACATATCATCGAGTGATCGTCATCCTGTGACACTCTTTGACGCCAAAATTCTCATTCATGTCACGTTCTTACAAAAACAAACAGTGATTGTTGTACTCCTCTGATGAGGCTAAGTCACATTTCACAGTGATGTGACAATCAGAAAGTGAAATGAGAAAACAACCATCTCCCCTATCGTATTTAGCCCAGGTGTGTACAATCATATTGGATCGGTTAAATCATATAGTCAGTGTTTTTAATCATTAAAAATAATATGCACATCATATCAACTGATTTTTTTTTTTTTTTTTTTTTGCTTTTACAGACATTTTTTTAAGCCAAGTGTGGCACCAAATTTATTAGAAACAAGTATTTATAATGTGTGTGTGTGTGCGTGTGTTTTTATGGGTATTATGTTTTTAAAGTTCATAGAAGATGCCCATCATATAATTCAGTGTAAGTATTATTGTAAGTTTAATTGTATATTCATTTGGTAATTTTCTAGAGATTCTTTTTGTGTTTGTATCTGACTGATCAGAACATACTGTATGTAATATATGAAATACTGTTTTACCTACATAATTCACTGTGAAATCCAGAGAAAAAAAAACATGCCCTTTGAACGAATGGATCTTTTTGTATTTTGCCAGCAGTACGGTACAGAAGTTCCTAGAAAATTAATATGATGATCCCTCCTTTTCTGTCAATGAAAAATACTCCTTTCTTGTTTCTGTATACCGTGTGTGTACCCGTGTGTTCTGTGCATGTTCACGGCATGTGTGTGTTCTTCTTTTTTCTTTTTCTTAATGCATACAGTACTGTTGATATTTATGTATTTTAGCCACTGTGAGGAGAAACTGTATTTCAGTGAATTGCAGAGGTTGGTTTGTTTGAAAAGACAACAACAACAACAAAAAAAAAAGGTGATCAAAATGAGAAGTTTTTATGAAAATGTTAAATGAAGACATTTCAGGCCGTCTGCCATTAAAGACTGTGACGTCAACTCTGCTGTCGTTATTACTTTTTTTTTGAATTTCAAGGAAAGGTTCGGGGTGGAAGAGGATTAAGACCTGATTGTAATATTTTAACAGCATTTAGAAGTTGCCTTTTACCCACAAAGCCATCCACCTACGTAAAGCACAATTTCCTCTTCTTTCTCACACTTGTCATTGGATAACACCTCCCCCACAATCCCAGGAGGCCATGAAAACATGATGTGGGATCCTATAAAGTGGTTTGTGTACCGGGGGAGCTGCAGACCTCTCTTTGCCCTCTTTAAGAATAGCCCACCTAACCCAGGGGCTGGCTACTCTTGAGACAGAGGCCACATCCAATTTAGTTTCTCTCTTTGCTGTTTCCACTCTCTCTTATATGCTCAGTCACACCAGGTGGCACACACCAGCTTCTCACATGACACACTGGTCCATGCCTGCAAGGGCGGGGGGGGGGGGTGGGGGGTGGGGAGGGGGTTTCACATCAAGTGTCAGAGCACAGCAAAGTGAGGGATAAAAGTGTTTGTGTATGCTTGCAGTAGTTCAGGCAGGGGGGGGGACAAATTCATCCAGGTGCATGCATGCATTCGCCCAATCGGCAACACTTTGTAATGGTGTTACTCCCTTAGATAAGCCCATTAAAGAGGCGTTTCTGTCTCCCTTCACTTATCCTCTTCCAGTTGCAGCATGTCCTTAAAAATCTTACTACTACCCACTGGATTTATCCATTACTCAGACTAGTCTGAGTAAGTTCCTGAAGAGTCAGTTCCTGAAGAGTCAGTGGATTCAGTGTGTTCATTGTGCATTTAGTATCCCCTTAAAATAAAGCTGTGTCTACTTGTCAGCAATTAGATTTCATATGTTTAGTTGTGATTTCCCTCTTTAAATTATTTCTTTTGATCAATATAAGAGCCTGTAACTCACCTCAAAATTGAGTCTCTAAGAAATACATGTGATTGTAACATTTGGGTCTGGCTGGAACTTTAACCAGTGATGTTTGTGTCTTTCCTCATCTTCCATGTTAGTCTACATTGTCTCTTATCTTAGTAAAGTCTATAAAAGCCTCCCCAAAATACTTTGACATTTTTGAAAATACACTTATTCGCCTTCTTCCTGGTACTTACGTAAATGGGAAGATAGATGTCTGTATAGTAAATATTAAGCCAGAGCCAGCAGAATATCTTAGCATAAAAACTGGAAACAGGAGTGGTATCAATCTTCTCATCTAACTCTCAGCAAGAAAGCAAATAAGCACATTTCCCAAAATGTTTGAAAAAAATGATGATCTCCTTTCCCATGAATTGAATTGTGGCCTCCCAGATTTTTCTGGCTGGGGTTTCAAACCACCTGGTAGGGACTTTCCAATGTATTTATAAAGACCTTATCTTGTTAAGTGGCATTTTGCCTCCAGGCTCTGGCTGTTATGCACAGCCATACATCCATAGATGATCTAATATTATTTAAAAATTGCTGTAGATTTAATACTAGTATTTTTGATGAACAATCCTCTTCTTTCTGAAAATCCACATGCTGTATACTATCATCATCAACACCTACAATTTCACAGGGTTGGTAGAAGTTACATGAGAGCACGTACTGTACCCAGTGTGAATTCTAAATAACTCCAATGTCTCCCGGCATTTGGAGAGGATCAAATACAGTAGACTATTCAGCACTGACTAGTGATAGTGACTCATCATTCAGCAGCCTGTATATGTCTGCAAAGGTCTGAACAGTCATTGTCTAAACAGTGATTGGCCAAAAGTAGGCTGTGCCTTCTTGGAAAGATTACCCAACCCAAAGCCCTGACACTCCCCATCGCGCTGTTGGTGTCTTTTGTGATCGTTACTCTTTTAGATAAGCTGACGACTTCAGAGTGAGTCAGTGAATTTGATTTCACAGCAGGTGTGTGTGTGGGAGGAGGGGTGGTGTGTGTGTGTGTGTGTGTGTGTGTGTGTGTGTGTGTGTGTGTGTGTGTGTGTGTGTGTGTGTGTGTGTGTGTGGGGGGGGGGGGGTTCTCCCTGCACTGTCCTCTCTGCACTCCCCCTGTCCTCACTCTCAGTCTTTCCTCTGTCCACCTCTCACTATTTTTCCTCTTCCTCCTCGCTCATCCACTGCCTGCACCTCCCTCGGGTGGGCCCCTGCGCCTTTAGTCCCACAGCAATGAAAACACTGAGGTCTCCCACCACTTTCCTGTTTCTCACTGCTTTCACACTGCTGCAGACTACAGTATGATTCCAAAAAGATACTGGGAGATTTATTTTCCTAATAATTGGAGTTGAAATCCAATAATTGTATAGGCGTGTGTGTCTGTCTGTGCAAACAGGGTGTGTGTCATATGATAACTTGACTGAGAGATGACATCATATAATAGTGGAGGTTATTTCTCTTGGAAGATAAAGAGCTCCACAGCACTACCCAATGGCTATAAAATTATATTGCAGCATTTACCTACAGTACAATAAACTGTTCCTATAATCAATGGTGGAGGGCCTGTTCAAATGATTCACTTATTACGTATACTGTAAAAAAAAGTCCAGTACTCAGTGCTGTGCTTAAGTAAAAATAGTTTTATTAACTTAATTGACCAATATATCAAAATGAATTGTCATTATATACTCAGAATGTAATATTATTATGTAGATACTAGTAGTTCTACATTAACATCAAATATTAATGATGCATTTTAATTATTTTATTGCATTTTAATGTAATGAGGTCAGCTCCTCTATTCTCCTCTATGTTCTGATGGGGTTACGAGCTGGCTCAGCGACAAAAAAGGGAATCTCGCCTCAATGTCTAATTTTCTTAAACATTTATTGTCAACTTAACATTAAATATAATGTTAGTCAGGTAAGTCAGTAATGAATGCAATGTGCAGTTAAGTGAAGTATGTGATGCATGCCAACAAAACAAACCCCCAACCCATCTGGCTGGTGGAGGCCTGGGAGGAAGAGAAGAGGGAGAGTTTAATGAAGAACCTTCCTAAAAAGGCTGAGGCCTAAACTACCAGGTGCAGATAGTTTCCTGACATCCTCTCCAGCTCCACCCATTGGCTCCAGGGCCAGGAAGCCAAAGCAACCTCACAAGCAGAAAGCAGAGAGAAGAACGTCACAGGTGGTTTAATCTTTGTGAATGCATTAATAAAAATATCAAATTTGTAGTTTAAGCATGGTATTTAAGTCTAGTACTTGAGAGAATGTACTGTACTGAATTACTTTTCACAATTATCCATAGTAATTAAACATATTTTGTAAAATCTCAACTAAATAACCATTGTTCCTTTCACAAGAAATGATAAAATGACCCTTTTAAGCAATATTCATTTGTTGCACAATATATTTATTATGCTCAAGTAGTTTCAACCAAACATTCACAACATTAGGGACTTTTTTCATAAGCTAGGATTTTACAAAATCTGCATGTCAAAGCAGAGAAAGAATACTGCAAGATTGGAAACAAAATAAAGAATACCACATTCAACTTATTTTCCTTACACCAGAATCAGCAGGCTCACAGTCCTCCAGCCTCACAGTATCTGAGGATTCTCTGAGGACTTCACTCCCCATGGTGTGTTCAGGGGCAAACCGGTGTTCAAAGCAGCCCTGGCTCTGCCAGATTAGCCTAGTGTGCGGTGGGTTTATACCCCCATGAAAGAAGGTGCCACTCAGGGCTCAGAGGGGGGCTGCTATCGATTGATGGTAGACTCAGGCAGTCCAGGTTTTGATGTGGGATGTCAAGGGAAGAAGGCACCTTTACTTTTATTGGTTATTAATCATATTGGATGAAATGTTCCTTTTGTCTGTTTAACATTCTGAAACAAACTGAAAACTAACTTATGGAAATATTTAAAGTAGTAAAGTCAAAGATTCAGCATCACCATTTACAATTCTCACTGGAATCATATCTGTGATTTTTAAATGTATTTCCTACAAATCAATAGGCTATATTAAAAATGGGATATAGAAAAAATAATTAATAATATATTATTAGCATTAATAGCCTTATAAAAACCTGATTTTGATCATATCTACATTCCATATCTCATATCTTCATGATAATCAGCTCTGTGCTGGTCATCTGCCATATAGATATGCCATATGATATGCACTCTGAATCAGTTTTATTATATGTAATAGTGGTGGAGATGATGCTGGTTAAAAGTACAGTACAGACTATTGAGGAATAAGAACTCAGTTTATTATTACTGCAAACAGTGATATCCCAGGATTGAAACATGCATTAATTTAAGGTTCTTCATAGCAATACGATTTTCAAGCCATTTAAATCATATGTTTAGCATTTACTGTAGTGTCAGGTAGGTCTAGTGCAGCTGTAAATCAAAAATATGCACAGGTCACCCTCTTGTGGTCAGAGAAGCTCATTACATAAATACTCCAAATGCCTCCATTTCTTTCCTTGTTACAACTGAAAAGCAAACTTTTCTGCCAGTGAATGACCATCATTATCTACCATATTTTTTTACAACCCCCGTCATGTGAGAGACCCTCATTTCTCCACCATCACTCTGTGTTTATTCAGGATTGTTGCTGCTGAGGATAGCACATGACAGCACAAGACCCAGTCGTGACCATGTGATCAGACTACAGTCATGCAATGTAAGAGAGACTTCAAGGCAGACTCTCAAATGCTGTGCTAATGTGACATTTCCTCACAAACCAGACAGCTATTATGAACTTATTATGCTCATAAATCACCAAGGCATGATGTTAATTGGCCTTGATTTGCAGCTTTGTAGATTTTAATGCACCAATTACATTTTTCTTTTGGTATGAATCCACATTTGTAGATTTACATCAATTATATCCACAAATGTTATTAAAAGAACCACAGAATTGGGTGACATATGACATTTTATTCATTACAAACATCAGACAATCAGAACCTTTTAGTGCAAAATGAATGATTTCCTAGTCAGGTAACGACACATAACACCTAATGAACTGAGTGTAATAGTGTGATCTTCCACTATGTGATGCTGTGAGCTGCTTCCCTCACAATGGTGAAGACTAGTGTAGCAGCATGGTGTAGTCAACTTTAAGAAACATGTTTATTTCCACTGTTGGAAACATTTAAAGGGTAAGTTCACCCAGATCACAAGAAAACACAGTGTCTAACCTCTAGTGCTGTCTATTTCCATTTCCATCTCTAACAATTCTGCCGTTGCCAAAATACATTGGAGGTGAAAGAATTTCACTTGATGTCGGTCACAGCATTGAAAATTACATTAAAAAGTCTCAACAGTAACATGCATGACCTGAAACAATATACCCCACCCAAACAACTCGGCCATTGTTTCGGGTAACACATGGGGCTGTTGATTTCTTAAAAATGACACTTTTCGATGTGGTGAGCAACACAAACTGAAAGGCATTCCCCTCCATTGTAGCACTCGGGGTGACTAAACCAAAACTATTTGCTTGACTAGACACCACTAGAGGTCAGTGAGAAAATATAGTTTGTGTAATTTGGGTGAATCAACCCTTTAATCAATCTTTTGGCTTTTGTAAGGTGCTGTTTTGAAAGATTGTTTCTAAGGCACTATCATTGTGATTATATTTGTACCTGTCTGTTCTGCTGTGTGTAATTAGTTGTTAGTTCTCTTAAGTATATGAAGGGATTAGTTGGTGGTTTTTGCTGCCATTTCCTCTATTGCCCTCATAGAAGGTGCTTGTCGCTGCTCTCAAAAAAATGCCCACATTTTGAGGTATATGAAGTAGAATATCAGGAAACTTGGACTTGTCTTTTAGTTTGAAAACAAACACATAAATCTACATTATGTCATCTATATAAAAATAAAATCTGAACTTCAGACTCAAGGTTACTGCTTCTTGAAAATTCTCTTTGCATCCACTCCCTCGTAGTTGTAACTCTGCAGAGGAAAAAAAGACAAACAGACAGAGAGGTGTGTTACTTTATGGAGACATATATTGCAGCCAAAGCGATTAACATATTGCATGGGATTATGATCGAAGAGACACATCTGGACCTACTGACCTGCACAAGTTCTCCGCCCACCATAGTTCTGGTGGTGGTCAGGACCTTGTTGTTGTCTTTCCTGGTGAATTTGCCTTTCAGCATGTCACCCTCCATCTCCCACATGCCCTGGTGAAGAAAATATACAGTAAGCGTTAAAAGCTTTTTAATGCTCTTCTTTTATTGTGTTGCATTAAGTAACACAACCAATGTTTGTTTGCTTTTGAAGAGTAACACCCATTGCAGCTGCTACAGCTGAACTGTAGCAGTAATTATTCACTGGAACTTTTCCATTGCTTCCAGCTTGAGCTTTAGCTCACATGGTTTGCAACCAGAAATGCAAATTATTTCTGGTTGCACTGAAATTATGAAACAGCGCCATGACAGGCACTTGTTGGTTTAATAGTGTCTGAACCTCTTTATAGGACACTCACTGAGACTTCAGTGCCATCGGCCAGGCTGTAGTCAAATATGACACCCAGGGTGAAGTCGATGTCTTTGGTGCGGAAGGTGCTGGACTCTTTGATGTGGAACTTGTCCCCAGTCTGCTCGATAGTGATCTTCAGGTTGTCATGTTCAGCCAGCTTGCGCTTCATGATGCCTATACCTTGTTGAACAGAGAATAATAGAAATATAAGGCTGGATTGTTGCCATTGTGGGATGCAATCAAGGTAATTTTTATTGGAAGTAAATTAGGAGGTAACAATTGATCTTGAGTCACAAAAAACTCTCTTGTAGTTGAAGTTGTCACTAGTCTCCTTTAAAGCAGCAGACTTTGTCCAAGCCCAGAAAAGGCATTTGATCATTGACAAGCTCTTAATTTAGCAACAGCTATTATAATAGGTGCTGCCATAAATCTTCAAACTTATCAACACCTCACTGCACTCTTTTAAACCCACCCAGCAATGTCAAACCATGTGGGAACAGTTACCTACATTGCCTTCATGAAACAGATCATGAGGCCAGAAAAAGCAGATAAATATAATATGTGAAATGAAATATGATTTGAGTGACAGGCTCTCACACACTCACCCATTTGCTCCATGAACTTGTCATAATTCTCGTTGCGATCAGCTTTCCACGTTCCATTAAACGTCATTGCTGCAGGCTTGTTGGGTTGAAGGCAGTAGCAGACCGTGGGATTTTGAATGCCCATTGGCCTCCATTTATATATACCCCTCCCCTGTCCTATCACCCCCCCCCCCCCTCCCGCCTCCACACACACACACACACACACACACGCACACACACACACACACACACACACACACACACCAATACACACACACACACACACCTCCCTAAGTTGGCATGGACGATGCTCTTCTTTATCTCACTGATTATCTGTCTGCTGATGTGGCCATTTAAAGACTGTGTCAAATGTAGGGCGATTGCTGCACGACCTCGAGCATACATGGATAAATGATTGGAGGTCAACACCCTCCAGTGAGTCTGGCACGGTTAAACACTGTGGCACTGTTCTGCAGGAGAGAGAAAAAAGAAGAGTGGGCTGTTTGTATGTCATTCAACTGAGCCCCTCTCTGTTCCTCAATCTTTTCTCTGTCACCCTGTTTGTGCCTGGCATGAAAATGAGTTTCTATCTGACAGTAACATTTTTACACTGGCATGCTTACAACAATTAGTAATCCAGGAGAAAAATAGGAACACACCAATATGTTTGAAGTTTTATCACCTTGACGACAAACCAGACCGAGTAACATATATGCAACATGACTGATTGCAGTGTATAGTTTCAGATTCCTTTTAAGTTCTGTAGCTATGAAACTCAATGAGTAAACTCTCTTATGTTGTGTAATCCATACATATTCATCCATAAATCTTAATATTTTTTCTACCGATATTTGTCAATGTTACCATATTGTTTCATTGGTAATGCATTTCAAGCACACACTGATTTTAAAATATTGCACTACAAAGTATTGTGACAAATCAATCCCAAATCAAGGCCCACTTATGTTTTTGCCAGAACTTTCACAGGGTCATCATCACTAGATTAAGTTTGCTCTGTTGTCATGGAGATATATTTGTTGACATATAAGCTCAGAAGCTGTTGTGATTGCATCCGTTAGCACTTCTTGTGGTAAAGCAAAAGTTCATTGAACTGGGCAAACTTCATCATTTAATACAGTTGAAAAACAGCTGGAAAAAAAGAAAGTAAGTAAACCTTGAGTTGAGATCACGTATTTCAATTTAAATGTATTTTCCTAAATCATAGAATACAGATGAGACATCTTAAACATGTTATGGATAAAATTCCTGCAGCTAAAGAACTGACATGTCAACAATCTCCACGACAACATGGCAAACTCCATTCACATATAAAGACTGTGTGATAGGGTTAAAAGCTGGTGAGCTGCTAACCTTGAGTTGGGATTTTTTGTCATGTTTCCAGGGTCAAGAGGAAACTTTCATGATTAACTGTATTCATGGTTTAGATTGAAATATTATACAGAAATGAATGGAAATCAATGAATTCCCGGGAACATTACAAAAAAAAAGGAAAAACAAAAACAAAACAACAACGCTGCATTCTTGAAAGTACTAAAGTAGTTGCCATTCAGTTAGTGTCCTGGGACAATGGTGTACTATAACTGCATACTTGAGAGGACAGCTGTGCACTCTGAGCTGGACTGTGGTGTTATGCACACTGAGAGAATACTGAATGCATTGTTCACACTCCAGAAGTCTCCTCTCTCACCACAAGATGCCACCTCTATTCAACAGAACGGTATTGGCAGACATATTGTATATATAGAGGATGATAGCAAGGATCATATTTCACATAGTTATCACAGTTCACCAGTGCTGCTATGTTCATATTCACTGCACGCTGCATGATTAAAAATATATTTGTCATCAAAGCGATAATTTGCAGATGAATGACTACAGTTTGTATGACGTAGCATGACGGATGTTATTTAGGAATGATGAAGGATAAATCTATAGGGGAAACTGAATTCTTGGGTTTAATTTATGTGATTAATGGGCTTTCAGTGTTCAGTAACATACTGTAGATGGGTATATGCTGGCGTTGTCAAGAAGTGTCTTTAAATAAGACTACATTGCTGGGAATAAAAATGATTCTCCTGAACTGTTTAAAATAGTACACATTAATTGTATAATTGTGACTACATGAATGTAATTTAAAGAAGACACTGATTAGATTATGTCATATAAATAAGGCTGAATTTAAAAACAACTTATGTTCACTATATATTTAAAATAATCAAATTTGCATGAAGTTAAAAACTAAATACTATATATTTTACATTGTGATCACTGTAAACAGTTTTGCATGTTACTAGTATCTTATCTAATCTCATCATCTGGCAGCAACCCTGCAGTTATATAACATAAGAAGTTTTTTCAATGTATCGTAATATAAATGTTATTGTTATTATCATAATTATTTTATTGCCTCTCCCATAAGCCCCTTTTATTGTTGACAATAAAAATACTTTGTACTTTGACTTTTTATTTGGCTCACCTGATCCGTTGTAGACTGTTAGTATTATGCATGTTCAAATTGGTACCATAATGAGATTAAGATGATTTTACAGTTTAATACACCTGCTTTTATGGATTGGAAACCCATACCCTGGCTTAACCTGCACAACCTTTGTCATGTTGTTTATGGTGATACGTATGCGGCCAGCAGAGATTTTTGTCTGTGTCTCTGGGTTGATGTTACACTTGGAAGTCACACACTGATAGAACTCTATGTAATCTCACTAATGACTCCGTTTTCCCTCTTATAATTAGTTCAGTTTTTCCATATTGCAGTGCCCCAGTGGTCTCAATTACTCTTATTAATGTTAACACAACACATGGAACCTCTCTAGTGTAGACTCGTACTGAATTTCATTCTCAAGTCACATCACGCAGGGCAGTCTAATCACGCAGGGCAGTCTAATCACTGCATTAATTGATAATTATCTGATGATTTGCTTTCATCACCTTGATGCAAACAGCACAGTTGCATTGGACATACCAGCAACCTGCATCACATACGGGAACTAAAAGACACTGTCGCAATCCTCAGTAACTTCTATTGAAAATTAATATAAACCCTCAGCTGCTATGATTCAGCCAACTGTCATATAGATGAAATGACTAGTTTCAGTAGATCAACAGAAAATTCATCAGCAGCTAATCTGAATAATCGGATTAATTATAGCCCCCTGAAAACTTGGTTTGGCATCTTGCCTATTTCAGGTCCTTTAAACCATTGCAAAAACATTTGATCACTTCAGCTTCACAAATGTTAGAGTTAGTTGCTTCTTTCATTTTTTATATAATTGTAAATTGAATATCTTTGGACTTTTATAGTTTGTTGGAGAAAACAGGTTATTTATAGACATCCCCTGGGAATGGTGATGGACATTTCTACTACTGACAGATTAATCAAGAATGAAAAAGCAGTTAAGGCAACCAAAATCAATTTTATTATCAATATGACAAATTTGGCTCATGGGGCTTTACAGTCTGTGCAGCAATACAACATCCTCTGTCAGACCATTGATTTGAATAAGGAAAAAGCCCCTTTAACAGAGAAGAAATGGAAAATACCACATACACAGGATATTCCCATACACAGGAGAAGAGACAAGAAAAGACATTATACACACAAAAATTATACAGGACAGCAAGGGAAACAGAGCGGTGCGAGTATGGGTGCTGGGCCAGCAAAAGATGCCTGAGTGACAAGAGAGGACAGGGGCAGAAAATAGAGAGGCACACAGCTCAGATGCTCTTGTGCATGTGGAACAAACAAAGAGATGGTTAGATAGATGCAATGGTTCTTAAAACAGTTGCAATAATCTCATTGCAGTACAAGATCATGAAGTTTAAGGCAACTATGAAATTAAAGGCAACTAATTGTACGTTAAGGCAAAAAAAGATAAGTTTTAGGTTTAGATTTAAAGGACTCAACATACTTGGATTGCTTGGTGTCAGCAGGGAGTTTATTCCACAAGAACAGGGCCCAATAGGAAAATGCTTTGCTGCCTGCTGACTCTATTTAACTATACACACAGGAGCCCTGAATTTTGAGAGTAGAGAGCTCAAGATGGAATATAATTATTAAGGAGATCAAACACGTATGATGGGGCCCATTAGGATTTTTTTAGGTCAGCAAAAGCTTCTTAAAATCTGATCTAACATGGATAGGAAGCCATTGAATGGAGGCTAGAACTGGTGTTTTCTTGCTTTAGTTAAGACTCCAGCTGCAGCATTTTGAACCATATGAAGAGTTTTAGTATTAGTATGTGATAGACCTGAAAACATTTCAGTAATCAAGTCTCTGCATCAGCATGGACAAGGAAGACAAGATTTGACTTTTGTTGCGTAAGTGGAAAAAGACAGTCTTGGTGATCTCTTTATGGCATTATCAAAGGAGAGGGTGCGATCAAACATAAAACAGAGATTCTTGGCTGCCACACTTTGTGAGATCACGCAGTTGTTGAGTGTTTCTGTTACTTAATCAAGCTGGTGTCTCTGTCTTGCATGGCCAATGACTAGTATCTCAGTTTTATCCAAATTTAGGAGCAGGAAATTTTGTGACTGCTAATCAGGCCTCTAATTTAGTCATTTGAGTATGATCATCAGCCCTTATAGTCACATGCAGCTGAGTATCATCTGTGTAGCAATGGAAATTTATTCCATGATACATATAATTTGGCCAAAAGACAACATATAAAGAGAGAAAAGCAGAGGGCCAAGAACCAAAACCTGAGGTACTCCATATTTAACATCAGAGAATTTAGATGTAACACAGACACACTATGTTCTTTGAGATAAGTATGCCAAGACAAGGCTGAGCCAGACACATCAAAATTAGTTTGTCTAATACTATACAGTAATCAGTGCTGTCAAAGGCTGCACTGAGATCCAGTAATAGAAGCACAGAGGTGGAATCTGAATATATAGCAAGTAGAAGACCATATAGCACTCTGGTTAGACCAGTTTCTGGACATGAGAGCTGATTGAAAAGGTTCATATGGATACATTTCTTTTATATGATGATACACAACTGTCTCTATTACTTTGGAAAAGAATGGGGGATTTAAGACTGGTTGATAGTTATGAAGAGACACTGGATCAAGGTGTAGTTTCTTTAGTAGAGGTTTAAAAACAACAGTCCTAAAACATCTGGCGCCAATGCCAGTAATAGGTAATAGTAATAGGTAATACATTAACAATATCTAGCATTGAAGGTCCCAGAAAATGCCAAAGGTCAGTTATAGCTTGATTTTGTTTATTAGTAAGCTTTTGGAAGACAGTGATATGATATTTATGAAACCAAATTGAAGCATATTGTTGCAATGATCAGTAGTAAGAGGCAATGTACATTCCCCAACATACTTGGAAGGGGAGGAGGAGGGGTGGTGGTACTCAGTTGGTTGTAAACTGCAACTTCACCACTAGATCTCACTAAAGCTTACACACTGAACCTTTAACATGTTAACCATATTATTAGATGATGTTCAGAATACACAGCATTTAAAAAAATATTTATTTGCTGAGCTATCATAGTCTCTAATCTATCAGAGATGTGTCTTCAAATCTATCAAAGCATTTTTAGAATATTATCACATCACCAGAGGTTGTATTTAGACAGCAAAAAGGTCAAACTTTGAGTAATAGTGTTTTGAATAAATAGTTCTCAGTGTTGCTTTGGTAATAAATAATCAAACCTTGTGTGTCTGCATGGTGATGTGACTACATACTCAGTGATGTAGTATGCCATCTAGTGGACCCCTAATGCAGCTGCTGTCTGCAATTCACTTCCACAGACTGTACTATAATACTGCAATAAATGAATGAATAAATAAATATTGCCTCACAAATATTGAAATTTAGGATAAAATCTTACAAGAGTTTCACTTTTAGAACTAATCTTGAGCAAACCATGACAGCCATTTAGTTTATTTAGTTTTAAATGTCATATATTTGCCAATTTTAAATCAACCTCATTAAATATAGTTCATATTCTAATTAGAATAACAACTAAGTCAACAACTAAGGTGTTTTCCACTGCCTTCCAGCCAGACAAAACTTACCACTGCCTGCAGCATCTGCTTGCAGTCAAGAAAAGACCAAGATGCATACATACATAAGAAAAAACACAATCCTGTCCTAAATATATTCCCAGAGCCTCTGGAGAGTAAGTGAAAGTCAATATTATTGAGGCCCGGCAATGAGGCAATATTTGAATTTCAAATGAGCCTCAGACAGTACAGAAAGCTCGCATTCAGTCACCCTGACAAGAGTGTACACGAATAGTGAAGAGGCGAGCGCATGACACAGTGCTGACAAATAGCGGGTACATTATGCTGAATGAGGAACACTGTTTCAGTGGAAATGGGATAATTGATCCAAATTAGGAAAGAGTGACCTAAAGCACTTTGTGAGTTGCCAATGCAAGGCAGTGTGTGGGTAGTGTTAATACATCTTTTCAAATGAAGTAAGGACTCACAATCCTGCATGTGTAAAAGCAATGATTTATGCAAGCAAATGAAGAAATGTGAAGGTCCGTTTGGTAGACAGCTTTTTGAAGAACACCACAGAAGCAAGAGTGAAATGATTTAAATTCAGTAGGAGTTTCTTAGTTAGGAGTTTCTCAGTTAGCCTTCTCAGAGTGGTTTGTTAGTTTGAATGTTTTACAGAAACAAAAACTTTCTTAATTCATATGAAAAATTCTAGTCCTCAAAATCATGAAATAATACAAAAAATCCTCATCATAATTGTAGCTCCCTTCTTGGTAATAGCCTCTCCCCTATCTCCCCTATTCAGTGGTTCACCCTTCCATATTTATTTTCCTGTGTCGACGGTGCGTTATAACTCTGAGAGAGAAATTACACGCCTGGCTTGGCCTACATCCTACAGCCTCTGCTGGGACTGGTGCTGCCACCCACCACAGGGCTTCGGCTGCTCCGGGGCTACCAGCATGGCTCTGGTGTGGGTTTACAAATGATCCGGGACCAGGCGCCATACAGAGCCACCCCCAGAGTAGACCCCTGAAACACCACTGATAGGCCTACATGCATGTAGTCACAGAGTTACACCACAACTTGTTAAAACACATGCACTGCTTGTCCATATTAAAGTGTCAAGAAACAACATTAGCAGGCATAATATGCAACAGATGAGTCAATGGGTTCATCACCTACAAGTGGAAACTTTGGCCTACTAGAGAAAAGGTTAGTGGGTCGCAAAAAAGTAAATTTACCCCCTGTGGGATGTAAATGTTTACTGGAAGTTTGTGGAAGTCCAGCTGTTATATTTTTCAAATATCTTAACTTTTTAAATTTGAAATATTTTGTTTACGGTAAGCTGAGTATACAGTTTTTTTTCTGCAACTCTATATCTACCTTTATAATATAATATAAAACCAACAGGATAACAAACAAACAGGAACAGGAAATACTTTTGTGTGGGGTTCCTCGAGCATCAGATGATTATTGGGATGAGTTCAATCTGGATGAGAGTTTCAGAGCAGCAGAGATTAGATATACACGACAATAAGATAATATTATTATAGTCATTTTCACACATGGGCTTTGTAGATACATAAAGTAAAGACCAGTGGTTATTACATTCCTCAGTCGGTGAAGTCCAGCTGACCTTATCATATTAGATGCAGTGGTGAATTTTGTAATTATCTTTAGCAATGAAGCAGAGAGTCTATGAGTGTAAGTATGGGGGCAGCAGTGTATCTATAAATGACACCCTCATAGTGCAGAAGTGAAAGAAAACTGTCTCAACAATCATCTTCCTCTGACTCGGAATAAGGTATATCTGTTTCTATACAAAAAGCCAAGACTTGGTAGCAGTTTATCAACAGAGGTGTGTTTCTGGCAGCATATATATATATATACTGTAAAAAAGCTACTTTTACAGATACAGTAATATAACTCTTTTTTTGTTCAGAATAAGAAGAGGACAGTATCATCGGTGCAAAAAAATGTGCAAGATGTGAAATGATTAGTAGTAATAATAGCAGATCCAACTTTGTGCTAACATTAAACAGCCATCTAATATGCAGTAAAAAAATAGCTTGTAGTAACTATATGGTGATTTGACATTTTTATCCTGAGTGAGAAGAAGTTACTGGAAAATAATGTTACATTAAGTAGCCTACAGGTTTTGAATGCAGTATGAGTTTAGACACATTATCACTAACACCAGTTCTATTTTTTCAGTTTAATTTGTATGGATATATTATATTAATCTACTTTCTTCCCAATGGCTTGTAACCAATTTTCCAGATATGAGATCTGCAGTTACTCTTTTTATAATTTGAGGAGACATCTTTTGTTTAACTCTTGCTTCTTGAAGTCTCCTGTCTTGCCTGTTTTATTTCTATTTATTTTTCCATTCAATTTAAAGTACAAAATTGTCCAGAACTGCGCCTATGTTTCCTCAGTATAAGAATAACACTTTACGTAAGATGGCAGAAGTAATTTTTGGGCTACCTCAGAACCACCTTGGAGTTCAGCAATAAATATAAAACACAAAGCTATAATTCCCACACTCCTGCTTGATTGAAGAGATGTTAATTACAATCATATCATCCCCTTCTGGTTGATTTTAATTTGCACTCAGTGCATTTGACCCAATTTTGTTTTAATGAAGTTGGCATTTTCAGTAAAGTTCAGGCAAAGGCAACTTTCAGCTTTGCACAGCGAAGCAAGCAGTTATAGTTCCCTATCAGACATTTCTTTGTATATCTAATGGATTTCAGTGCAGCTGACTGTTCGCCCCAAATGTCATCACTGTTTTTGTTTTCCAGCTTGTGTTTCTCATGACGGCTTCACACCTTCTCTTCCTCAGCAGATGTCCATGTATTAATTACCCAATCTGACATATGGGCAAACAAACAAAGGCTTGTTCATGATTGTGTGACCGTGGTCCAAACCTCCAACCCAAGTTGTTAAAGTGTTTAATTGCCATTAATAGCCACTAGTTATCACATCCTCCACAATTACTGAACTCAGGGTATAAGGTGACTGTCCTCCCGCATCCTGTAAGTAATATTCTGTGACAAACATCTTTATTCTCACAAGTTTTTCTAATACCCTTGTAGTACTTCCCACCTAATCTTGATGTTTCCTCTCCTCTCCTTGGTCGCTGAGGGTTTTGTGTTGAGGGGACGACCTTTAAGCTCTTAATTGCAGGTGGTGTGTGTGTATGCTTCTCCGAATCCCGACCCCTTTTGTTCGCAGCACTGTGGGAGAAACAAAGGTTCCTTTTTTTACTCGCTGCCTTGACTCTCAGAAGTAGAGCGGGGACGAAAAAAGGATTAAGTCAACATTTCTCATGACCTTTGAGGCCTGGGGTTGGAGGGAAGCCTGTATTGTGCTTACAATAGACAAACTGGCAGAGATGTTTGTGTTTGTGTATCACCTGCTCAAAAGTGGCTAAAATTCAAACAAAAAAAGTGTATTCTACTACAGCTCAATGACAAAAATACATAACTACAACTCTAAACATGTGAAAATACTTCCCATACAAACTCAATCTATATCATTTTATCGTTTGTAAACCCATTAGTGTGTTCAGACATTTCCTGAAAACAGTAATCAAGTGCTAATATAATTCTGAACGGTGCTGCTCCAAAAATCTGTCCCGCTGAGACTGAATGAGTCATAAAGCACGGAGCAGACTGCCACAGTTAACTGTTGTTGTTCATTTGTTTCCCATTACAGAAGCTTCATTTTGGCTAATTAGTCTTGACAGTAACTTTTCCCTGCAGTGTTGATTAGATCTAATTAATGACTGCAGGCAAGATGGAGGACTGCTGCCCTAAAGGAGCCATTTTCATACATCCCTGGGTAGTTTGAAGCTGTTCTTTTTTGCTACAAAGACAAATCTATTCTACTACTTTGATTTTGTGGCTTATTGTTATTTCAAACCTATTCTAAATCAATATTCTGCCAATAGTTTATGGTTGTATTGGTGAAGAAGCATTTTTTCAGCACTGTATGATGCCAGCAGATGTCTATGTGATGTTGTGTCCTTGCAGTCGAGTTGTGCCTTTGAGCAAAGCGCTGATCCCTCCGCTTCACTAAAATGCATGAATATGAAGCAGGCTGCTCTGGAAGAAAAGGCAACACAAGCAAACATTCTCTGAATTAATCAAGTTTAAATGGAAATGGAAAATAGAAACGAACTGTAAGCTTATAATCTTATGGTATGAGAAGAAACTCAAGTTTCTTTTTGCCAGTAAGTCTCCCTGACCCCAGTCCTTTTCGTCCAACATTGCATCATCTAATCACAATCTTTCCATAGTAACTCAAGCACAGCTGCCTGCCAGGTCTCATCACTCCCGTGGAAAGGAGAGCTCAAGCGGATTAGATCTGAGGTGAATGTCTCATAGGAAAACACCATGCCAAACTATGCATGTTGCAGGGGAGCAGATCGTCTGGACGATCTGATTAACAGTGTGAAAACGCTTCTTATCTGCGATGACTTGAAACCTCCATACAAAGGCAGCAACAGCCAGAGAGGGAGAGAGAGAGGAGATGGGATGATTAAGGTGGAGATGGATTCGTCACGTACTTTATGTACAACATCTGCCAAAGAGCACCTCATGTTGATGGCTGGACTCATCATAAAATGTTGTAGAGATTATTTTGTGTGCAAAAAAGAGATGTTGTCAGTGTCTTTTTTTCTTCGTTTAAATCATATCTGCAAGCAAATTATCACAGTACAGATGGACATGTGGCCCATTTAGACTTGTACTGTTTTGACACAACACTATCATGCTTAAAATCTGAACTATACTAACCTTAAAGCTTATTAACAGTTGGTCATGACTCTGTGTCGATGCATTTGTAGTAACAAACCCACTGAAACACATGATTTTGCAGTTCCTCTCAACTCTATAGAGCGCTTTAGCAACTTTCAGCTCATTGTTTTGGTTTCATGGCCTTTACCGTTTTGGTTTACTGCTTGCATCATCCTAATTAATAAACCAGCTACAGCAGGAGGCTAAAAAACACTGTACACTGCTTGTCCAACACCAAACAACAGACAGACATTGTTTTATAGCCAGATAATTCCTTCAGGAGTTGGTTGCGACCAAACTCGAGCTAAAAAGAAAGCAAATGTTGGACTAGTTACTATTTTGTCCAGTGAATATTTGTCTGGTGACAGAACTCGTTCCACTGCCCCTGAGTGACCCATAAAATAAAATAATACTGGTTATTGCTGCTTTAAGAAAATATTTGAATGTAACTGTAACAAAATTAGTTTAGCCTAACTTAAACTACACCTAACCAATAAAAACAGCCCACATAAACCAAACAAAGATAAAACTGTTTTCTCACACTTTTTCTTTTATACAGTATGTTGTTTTCACATCTGTGCTTTCAGTTTTAAACTCAACTTGTCCCAATATTGTTGTCCATGTAGAAATGAGTCAACCTATTACAGTTTATGACAGTTCCGCTTTCCTCCCAGCAATGCTGTTGGTCCCATTTGACAGAACCCACTTTATTCCTATGCTGGTACAAGCCATAACTCTGAGCATGTACAATATTTTCACTAGCCCCATGGCATATATAGCCATCTCATATTTTGTATGACATGCAGTGTGTAATACCTGCACAGTTGCAGAGAGATATGGGGGCTCCCGGTGAGTGTTGCAGGGGCTGGTGTCGGTGTGTCTCTGAGCCCCTGATGTTTATCTGTAGATACTCTGGAGTCTGATCACGGACTCTCCTGCTTCCATCACCACCTGCTCGCAGAAATCCAAATAATTACCTGCGTGCTAATGTGGGTGGTGGTCCTTATCTGCAGCCAATCGCAATGCAGCATGATGGAATCGCTGCCATTGCTCAAGACATTGCTCATTTCTTCCAGGATGAAGAGGAGGAAGGAAAAAAAGCTCATTAAGGAGATAAATTTGTTTGGAGGCTGCTAAAATTGTAAAACATTTATTCAACACTAATAAAAAAAAGCTATATTGAATGTTCTTTAGCTGCTACAGTGTTTTATGATAATGTATTTCTTAACACTAATAACAAAAAGAGATAAAAAAGTACAATACAACTGCACAGGCATGACTTTGTTGAGTTGAAGAGATCTCAAAGATTAAGTAACATACTGAGTGACAGAAACAAATCGGCTTAATTTGCTAGGAAAGGTGTAGCATTCATCTGTCACTACAGGCTTGTTGACAGACCAGAAGTAGTGGTGAGTAATAGTCTGTATATTTGTCTTTCTCCCTGAATCCTTGTTTAGAGGCAAATATTCAGAGATAGTTTGTGGCTTTTGAGAGATTGTTTGAAAGTTTACAAAAAACCTTAAAAATTGCAGTAATAATCATATAATTCACACATCTTTTCATTATCAGTCAAACGTGAGAACCATCAGAGTGTCTTTGGTTTGACAGACTGACATAAATCAGATTGAGCTTTTGCAGATCTGGTCCTTCCAGCTACTGAGGTATCCCTCCACCTGTTAAAATCCTGCCCCTCCCACTGCTCTTAATGCCCAGCATGACACACATACAACCAGGCAAGACTCCCCGGGTCTCAACAATGCCGACCCTTCCTCAAACACAAGGGAAACATTTGAGGATTACAACGTTAGTTTTTCAGAGTCAATCACCTAGAAAATAGAGCCCCTGAATGAGTGCCCAGGCCAATATATGGTCAGTTAGGCACAGAGGGCTGAGCAAAGAGCACAGTCAGGTGGAAGGAATATAGGCATGCTGGGAGTTGAGAGTGTGAATTAAAACTCGCCCACAGATGAAAAATGTGGAGCAACCTTTCTCACGTTTCCAGAGCTGCTCACAATGGCTGTCAAACTGGCATGAGTCAATTGTTGCTTAGATCTGCCGGAGCAAAAGTGGTAGTGAGTGATTTGCATTTGCTTGTTATTATTCTCATTGTGCAGCAGCATAATTTTGCCACATTTTGATGTAGGAAATGATGAGATTCACCACACACTGATGAGTCTATTTACACAATTACTCACACAAAGTTTTATCTGCCGTCATTATCCTCGCCGTTGTGAATTATTCATTAGGGTTGGAATCTTTTGAGCTTGTGTTTCCTGCAAACTCAAAATCACATTTGCACACTTACTGCCAAGTCATGACACCGCACATATTGAGATGGATGGCAATTACCGTTCATCAGTGTTCAGTAGAATTTATTCAGAAAAATGACTGAGGACATGAATGTTTAGAGCTCAGTGCTTGGGTGCTATACTGAACTACACAGAGTCTTAAATTTGGGGTTCAAAATCTGATCAGTAACCACTCATCCAATACATAGAGTCATGTTTAGGTAAATGTGGATTTCTCACTGAGATTAGCATTGTTTTATTGTTGTTATAGCATGCCTCTATTGACATGCCTATACACTACTTAAACTGGGGAATGTGCTGCATTCTGACTCCCACACTTCACCGCAGATCATTTAATAAACATTCATGTGCATGGCAAAATCTGATTACCTTAGGCAGTTTAATCCTAAATTGTTGAAATTTCACAGTGAGATCATGAACATGCTGGAATTCCTCAGTTTATCTTCAACAGCAAAAAATCTGCTATCTTACATTTAATGATCACAGCAATGTAATTTCTTGGAATATAAAATATGATTGGGTCCAGTGAGATGTATTTTTGCTGCTATAGTTCCATGTCTAGTAGAAGTTGAGCTGTAAACTGCAATTTAAAACGTGTTACTTTGTTTTACACTGAACTTAAGAACTGAGTTTAAGAAAGAATTGTCACCCTTTAGCATATGTTTTAGTTGTGAGTGACCAGCATGATTATAGCAGTATGTTTTATTCAACTGTCATTATATTCTAATATTTCTTCCACTTTTTCTTAGGGTATTTTTATATGCTCGCTCTTTGAATAGGCTGTATTTTTGTGGATGTACACATGTGGTGACAGCAGTAAATGCTAAGGTATTTGTTTAATTTGTTTACTTGTATATGGATGTGTTACTTTTCTGACATGTTTTGAATTGCTGTTTCACAATTTCAAAAATGAAAAAGAAAGTGGATACAGAGACAAGGCAAAAAGTGAATGATAGTTGTTCTTTAAAAAAAGACTAAGAGTTCAAATGCAATGCAGGGACATATGTATAATTTTACATGTTTATATGTTGATGCATTTACATTGTCATTTTTCTGACCTCTATAGTTTTGTCCTTTTGTCCTTTTTCTCTGTGCCTGAACTTTAAAAGACACAATGACAGGCTTTCTAAGAGTGCTGTTAACCCAAAGTGGCCCTTGTTTAAAGAATTTCACACCTTATTAACCTTACTTATTCCTTGTAATTTTACTGGAACCGAAAAGTGATCATATTTCACATAGTCAGGTAAATCCACCTGCGGATAAAGAACAAAACTTCCTCTGTTCAGTTCAGTGTCAGTTCATTCATAGTTAAACATTTGAGGCTGCAACACATTAGTCCTCTTTGCAGATATAAAAATTCTAACTTAGTAAATATGTAAAGCTTAATGTGTTGAAAGTATTGTAAATCATAGTATCAGTATTTATTTATTTATAATTCTCATACAGCCTTTTTTCAGTCATTGCTGCTGAGCAATTAGAAGCTGTAAAACAAGACACATACTCTATTATATTGTAGTATGCAGATATCTATAGTCAACTAGTTATAAATTAGATGTTAAATATATATTGTAGTATGCAGATATCTATAGTCAACTAGTTATAAATTAGATGTTAAATAAGTAAGTTGAGTGTGTAAATCTCTCTCTCTCTCTCTCTCTCTCTGGTGAAGTTTTGCTCTTTATTTAGTTCTTAACAAATTTTCATTTCAATTTACTGCTGGGAAACACAAAAATCTGGAGGTCTAAGGAGGAGGTCTAATTGAACCAGTTTGATGTAACTGCTGAAAATGAAAACCAATATAATAGCAGCATAGATCATCATGAGAGGTGAAAGTTTGTGTAATGCTCTCTAATGAAGGTATCAGAGAATAGATTCAAATGTTAGACACAAATAAACTGTAGCACTTAACAGCAAAGTGTTATTACCTGAAAATTCACCTGTGTTTTTCTCAGTGGGCACACTCTAACAAATAGGTGTTTTTACCCGACAAAATCAAACTTTGATGTCCTTCCCTGTTGTGTTCGGCTTTTGTTGCAGGTGAACAGCCCACCTTTCTTCTGTGCTAGCAGGGTAGCAGGTCTTCAGAAGCCTTTGGAACCACTATTTTCATGCTTTAAGGCTTTCATCTCATTTGTTGGTCGAGGAAGTGTCATGCTGCTGTGGAGTGGTGTGTTGTTTTGTTGTAAGGGGCAGCCTCAGCTTGCCTCCCTCATCGGGGGGTTTAAGCACCCTGCTTGCTGAAGGAAACCAGGCTGGCCTTAATAAGACAAAGTCCAGGCATTGATTTGACAAAATAGCATTTCGAATTAGATGTTGCAGCACAAGCAAATCACAGCTGGGGTAAAAACAATTCTCTCATCAGGGGGCGGTCATCCTTTTGGGGACTCCTGTACCCCCTGCCTACCTGAGAGGATCAAAACCTTGTCTTGAGGGAAAGGCAGAAAAAAATCATCAAATTTCAGGATGAAATTTAAATGCTGTTCTTAAGGAAAAGAGAAAACATTATTAGCTTAATAGTTTAATATATTCTCATATCATATCTGAGTAAACGTAATTTGCTGTTTTTGATATCCAGGTAAATGCTTTGGGGGAAAAGCTAGTAAGTGGACCTTGAGTAAAAAGATTTCCCCTAGGGCAAGAATGCAAGAATAAACTTTAATGCTCAACTAGAATGAAGTAGTTATGTTATTTGTTTTTTGGAAAAGAAAATCATCTGTGGTCTTCCTCAGACATTCATAGAACAATCTACTCAATGGGTGTTGAAGTCCACATCATCTGCAATGAAGCCTGCCATTATTTTTTGTTAAAAAATAAATAAAAATAATGACTATTATGAAGTTAATCACTTGTCAAAGGGTTCATTATTATAGAAGAGGGACAAGCCTGACGGGAATCAAACAAAAGCAACACAGTAGAAGCACTTGGGTTTCAATGAGCCACTCTGCCGGTGCTGGGGTGACATCAGAGGTCCTCTAAGCTGCCCTTTGTATCCTTTCCTTGTCCACCTCATCTCTCGGGCCGTCCCCCTCGTTCTCACCAGCAGGTTCTTTTCTCGTCCTCTCATTAAACCCTGATCCCTAAATGAGAAACTCCTCAAAACACCAAATCTGACCGTACTGTGACCTTGTGACAAATAAAGACATAGGTATACAGATGCAACCCTTTTCCCTAAAAATGACCTTTATGTTCTGCCAAGAGTGTTTGGTCAAATACGCTTTTGGAGGGAACATAATATCTGCCTGGATTATGTTTACTGGCTCTAACCTACAAAGACTCATTCATGCAGTAATATCATCCAGGCTGAACTACTGTAACTCCCTCTACTGCTATCAAAGCGCTGCTGCCTGGGTATTACCAAAATCCAAGAAATGGGACAACCTATATCCTTGCATCCTGGCTCACTGGCTCCCTGTTTAATCCATTGAATTGTCTATACATATCTCCATGGTTTTGCCCCCGACATATGTATTTCTCATCTCTTACAACACCACCAGACCCCTTAGGTCGTCCCACCTTGTCATTTTTGCTGTGCTGCATTCATGTAAAGAGCTTTTTCTGTTTTATTTCTGTTCTGCATGTAGTGGCTTCTCAGCTTTTGAATAGCCTACTTGAGACAATCAGACAGGCTGTTGATGCTTTTAAGATGCACCTTAAGACCTACTTTTATTCTCTGACTTTTAATTTTTTTTAACCTGTTTATTTCTATCTGATTTCTTGGGTTTAACATTGTGTTTAAATTTGTTTCCACATCTGTTAGGCACATATATGTCTTTATGCCTGTATGTGTATACATGTTTGTCTTTGTGAAACACTTTGGTGCAAAATCTGTTTGCTTTTTAAAGTGCTCTATAAAATAAATTAAAAATGTTCTTTCAATGTAACTGCAAAAACAAATCTTTATCATGTAACAAGGTGATCACTGACCATTTTGCAAATACATTTAGTATGAAAACTTTGCAACTTTTAAATTAGGATTATATGAATAGAATTTGTTATTAGATTGAGTAACAATAGCAACATTTAAAAAAAAACATACCAGAAATACATGGTTTATTGGGCGAATGTTTCACTATTTGCAGATGACATTTTGTTGTACATGATTATGACTGTCAGTGAATTGACACACTTAAAACTTGGCATATGAACTTATTTTTGATCTTTTACTTTCAATTCAGGGGACAACTAAAGGACAATTGTGTTCCAGGTTGAATAACTTGTTTTGTTGTTGGAACACAAAGCCCTGATACTGTACATACTAGAGGCTTGTTTAAAACGACACATGTGATTCATTGGTTAATCCTCACATTCTAAACAATACTAATTTGTGTCAGTGGTGTGTATGACTAATGGTTCAGATTGTTATCACCAAGATAAACACAGCGTTAGTCATGTATTTTTAGAAATAGTTTGGTCTATGTTAGAATAAACAGTCCAGGGCTGACTTGGCAGACATTATAATCCAACTTTATCAAACCTTCATAAAGCTTGTAAACAGTTTTACAACTTCAAATAGGATGGAGTACTTTCTCACACTCTCTAAAGCTTCATGAAGAGGATCTTAACCAAAATGTGAACGATGGAAATGATAAGCTGCGATTCAGGGCGTCATGATCAGATAAATTCACTAAAGCCTGTGAACTTAAGGTTGCAGTTCTTAGAATCTAAAGCCCGCATTGATGCTGGGATTCCAGTTGTACAATTATACAACATCTAAACAGATAAAAGATCCCATTTATCTTGGGTTTTGTGGATGGAAGGAGTAAGATCATCAAAAAGGTCCCCAAAGATCCATGGGCTCCCCCATTTGGAAAATGTTTTTGAAAATTGTGCTTTGTTCACACCTGTGGTCAGCACTTTATTTTGTACTTTTTCCTTTATCTCAGTTTAATCTGCATGCAGCCAGCATTTTGCAGTCCATAGTTCTGAATAGACTGCCGTGTGTATTGTTATCTGTTCCTCTGTCTCTGTACCTGACTGCCTGTGGTTCCCCAGTGGCTTTGAACCATATCCAGGTGTCAGTCCATGTAGATGCATGTTGCTATGGTTTGGTGCCAAGTGTACAAAATGTGAAGGAAACAAATCTTACTTCAAATCCACATGTTAACTGCAATGCAACACATCACAAAGCAATGTCTTTGCATTACTGTTATTATTATTATTTTTTATAGTTTTGAATTCAGTATGAATATCTTCTATCTAGTTTTTTTTTACATGATTGAGTTGTCAGTTACATATTGTAATTAAAATGTATCCACACAATGTGTATTAAAGTGTTCATCTTCCACCAATCCTCTACATGATCAACATGATTTAGTAGCAGACAATCAACTTATCAGAGTGCAACAAAAACAAGAATGGCTGTCACCTTCTTTTGACAGATAAGGTTATGTGTGGTTATAAAGAGGTGTAAAAGGACACCAAGACTGTAAAGAAAGCAAGTAATAGATACACTCACATTACATAAATACATTTAGTTTATTATAATCATATTCAATATGATTAAATATCCAATAAAATGTTTGATGTTGAGGGTGTGAGCTACACAATATTAAATTATTCATTTACAGGGTAAAATATGAAAATGAAGCATTGTTGAATTATTTTAAGTGCCTCTCTAATCTTAGCTCATTTGATCATCTCTGAACCATATGGTTTTTGATGTTGGGCACATTTGTCAAAAACCTAATCTAGAGTCACTCCATTGATAGTGAAGTGAAGAATGAATTCTGACAACGATTATTTTAGTTTATTATGTAAATGAACATGATTTTGTCTTGGAGTTAATTAATATAAACCTGATCTTTAAAAAAAATATGTTTATGCAGTTCTAGATGTCCAAATGTATATATCATTACAATCACTAGTGACATATTCCTTTAATAAAATAAAACAAAGAGCAACTTTTTTAGGTAACAGCGTACTTTTCGTGCTTTACAGCACTGCCATGAAACTACATGCCAGGTCAGGTCACGTACTGCATGAATAAGATAATACACATCAAGAGGAGTAAAAGATAAACAACATGAGATAAAAATAAAGACAGTATTGTGATCTTTCTGTTCAACTGTAACAGATTTATCACGACTCAGTGGCTTCCTTTATGAGAAATGGACAGAGTTCATGTGAAACATGAAGTTCCCGGTGTACTAAGGGCAAAGATAGGGCCGGCTAAGTCGGTATTTCAACAACTGTTACCAACACCGTTTATCTCTATTCCGGTTCTGCTGGCTCTGGAAAATCCAGTACTGAGAAAATGCATCTCACACATTATTGACTTGGTAAAATGAAAAATCTATTTACATACACAAAGTAATGGATGTTTGAAAATACACTCAAAGTACACATTTATACCCACAAAAGTATATATTCAATAAAACATACATTGAGACTATATATATATTCTTATGCATACAAACCCCCTCCTAACTGCTTTATCTTTTCTGTGGGTTTCATGTTTCCTCTAATCTCAGTAGCAACTCATAACAGATTTGTTTCTGCAGATGCCAGTTGCTATCAGAGACAATGTTTAACAATTTCTAAGCTGTTATTGTCTGTTACTGAAAGCCTAGAATATTTTCCCATAACACCCTTGCAGAGATGTGCAGCACTGATGTCTCTCCCTGTGCTCTGTGTTCATCTGATAGCAAACTTGCCTTCTTTATGCTTCACCTACCCCTTTTCTTGTCAGTTCTCAACGGTCTCCTGTTCCTTTAATGCAGTTATTGCAATCTAGACATGTTTAAGATTGTTCTACTGTGTGATTGTTCTACCTTCTGGCATTGCAGCAGTGAAAGTAAGTATCATAGATCCACTCTAAAGGAGGTCAAGGACTGCAATAGCAACACACATTTAGCACATATACATATTTTGCTTCCACAATAATAATGCAAAATGTTCTTCTGTCTAACCCCTCCAACGTTCTCAACAACTGACATCAGATTTAGTGTACTGGATTCTTACTCCTTCCTAATCTGATCCTAAAGACATTTGAAGCCCATCACAGCTGGAGGAAATCTCTTTAGCAAATAGAAATGAACTAGAATCCATTGCTATTAGGAAGACAACAAATCCTTTCACACAAGACCCAGTAAACAAGGCTTTGGGGGTCTGATTGTTTGCCTGTGTATATATGACAAAGAGGAGGAAGACTCTCTCTCTTCATCAGCAGTTTTTTGTATGCATGTACATCAACCGGAGTGCTTTCTGTCTCAGTGACAAACTAATGAATTTTAATTAACCTCAAATAATCAACACAATAATATATATAGCTCTTTTTAAAAACGGTGCAACTGTACAATTTTAGGAATTTAAAAGTCATGCGTGACTGCCAAAATATTTCTCACCAGTGTAGACACTAAACGCACAGACAGAAAGTACCAACCCAGGATTCTTTCCCACGTTGTGTCTATCATTAGCACATTTATTTCCTCGTTGATGTGTTCTTTGGCTCTCTGTCAAGTGGCACATTTTTATGAGAAAAAACCCCACATTTAGAAACCTGATTCTTCAAATCCTTCACAGAGGGTCGTGCTCATCTGCCACTAAGTTATGCATTGTTGAGCTGCAAAGCTTGTAAGTGTATCGTTAAATGAAGAAGCATCTTTGACAAGAAACAAATAGAGAGTGCAGTCAGAGTAAGTGCAGAACGAGCAAACTCTCGGGTTCAATCTTAACCTGTTTAGACAGTGAAGGTTGTATTCACTGGCACCTGACCAGAACCTTTCAAGGTACTAATGTTCCCTACCCACAGACACACACACTTATCATTAGCACTTAAAGCACTTAAATGCATACAAAACACACACAAAGACAGTGAACCTGCATTTCCTTATAGATGCACCATGTTGATGCAGATGTAATATGCATGATTAAAACTAGTACACATGGGTGCACACACAACCCACCCACACACACACACGCTCACAGACATACACATACAAACCCAGAGCTCATGAGCCAAGCTGGCTGTCTTTGGCTCACCATTGTTCATTGGCACTGAGGCATTGCTGGGCTAAGTGAGGGGCCCTGATGGATACCTACCAGACTTGGACCACCAATAAAGGTGTGAGAGGAGGAGAAAGAGAGTAAACGCAGGAATATTGAATAGAGGACAAGAAGATGGAAAAAGATAGCAGAATATATAGTCCATGGGGAGAGACAAGTAATCAGAGAAATCTATTATCTGGTGTATTCAAATGCACAGGTGTGTACAAGTATAATGTGGATGCTTCCCTTCCTCTCTGCATGGACCCTGTATAAATTTTGGGTGTAACACAGTTATGATATGATTTTTCATTCACTCACTGCTAAAAAAGCATTAACACATTATAATATTATAATTCTTTTTTTAATCAATGAACAGTGGTGGATGATCCTATAAGAATTTTTTAAAACTTTTGTTTCTCTTCTTTTTAGATGAAAGTTTTTTGCAACATACTATATTATGGCAAGAATTTGTCCAATTCACAGTTCAAAATCCACTATTTGAAGCTTTTACATTTCAGTGTTTGACCATATTCAACAAAAAAGATGTAAAGTGTTAATTAGTGATTTTTACATGTGTTAATGGGTAAAAATTGAGCGTTGAACAGAGCTTTACTAGCTGCTTCCAGGCTTTATTTTAAGCCAGGCTAATAGTCTGTTAGCTCCAGCTTTGGAAGTAGCTACTATATAAGCACAAATGACTATACTGGTGCTACTATGTATTTTAAGTAGTTTTATGCATGGATTTATATCATAGTGTCTGAATTCATCATATTTTTTGCATATAAAAACACAATCAGAATTTTAGGTAGTGACTATAGCTCTGAGATAAGAAATAACAATATTTCCCTCCCCCAAAACGCAAATACAAGTCTTATTTAAAATAGTAGTTGAGTTATTTTTAAAGATCACCTTTTTGTCAAAAGTCATGAATTTATTTTGGAACAAACCTCTAGATCCAACATACATGAACATGAATTTTTGCACCTCAAAGCAACCTCGTAGTCTGATCTCCAGAGAAAGTTGTATGAGGATGTTTTTTCTGTAGGATGCTGGCAAAGGCGTAGCATATGCTCCAGGCGTTGTAAACAGAGACACCAAGTCCACAGCACAGCAACAGTCAACATCCTCTGGCACAAAAATAAAAACAGAGGAAATGATCTTGAAAGCTCCACTAAAAGCAAAGTTGCTCCTCGAACTCCACTGAGGCCACACACGTCACACGGAACACAAATCCGTTTACTTGGTCTATGTTTTTTGCACCGTGTTTTAATACAAAACAAAATGCAGCAGTCTGGAGAAAATTACCTTTATATGAAAAGAAAATGATCACTTGTATCACACATTTTTCCAAATGTTTGATACAAATGATCACACTTAAAAAAAAAACCTGACCATCATTGGTGGTCATTCATCCATCAGCACTAAAGTGGAGGCTACTGTGTGGCACTTAAATGACAAGGGTGCGAAATGACAGATGAGAGAGTAAACACACAAAGGTCAACACCCTTTTGCATGCTGAGAGAGAGGGGAATTAGTCGTAATTTGAGTGCCGTATTTGTCAGAAACAATGCTTGCAGTCTTCAGACTTAAGGCACTGAAATGTTTCCATGTCAAAGTCATGTCACGTGTTGGTTTCCCTGGCTTCTGTATTTCAGTTAGCAACAATAACATGACGTGACGTGACATGATTTCATCCATTGTGCATCAGAGAACATGCAGCTGCGGCACAAGATCCAAATAACCATGGTAGGATAAAGAGATATTGGCATAGAGGGTGTAAGAGTGTATTCTGATATGAAAACAGAATCTACAATATATATTTTACAAGAAAAAAAAACATTAGCCCAGATAGTATGATTTACTGTTTAATGATGAGTTTCCTTTCCTGTCTGCCCTCCTTTCTTACCTCACCCCCCCCTCCCGCTTTCTCTCCATCTCTCTGACAGTAGGAGACATAATCAGGTTTTGTGAGATTTGTGAGTAGATTAGCAGCCACCTTGCTTCAGATAAGAAGCTGGTCTGATAAAGCCCTGTCCTAGGAGGCACATGGCTGCGATGAAACACCATATCTGACATGGGCAGATCTGTTAAGAACACAATTAAGACACTGTCTAGCCTTATCTACTCTAACTGCACTTATCCCTGCTAATCCCTTCGTTCTGCTTGGTATTGGGAGCTAGGGTTGAAAAATTCTAAAAGCATATTGTGCTAAGAACTGGACTAAAGGTAAAGATGCAAAGATAATACTTGTATGTACTAGTTGTTATAATCAAATGGTAGTTGAAAAATGACTTTGTCTTAAGGTTAAACTGTCATGGTTTGAAGGCATTTTGAACAACCAGCCTTGGCTTTAAAGGTGCAGTGTATAGAATTTAGTGGCATCTAGTGGTGAGGTTGCAGATTGCAAAAAAATGGCGAAAAACCCAAAAGGCCCTCTGTAGAGCCAGGATTTGGTTTGTCCGTTCTGGGCTACTGTAGAAAAATGGCGGTACAACATGGTGGACTCCATGGAAGTGGACCTATTCCCTATAGACATAAATGGCTCATTCTAAGGTAACGAAAACACAACAATTGATTATACATGTATTCCATTTCTGCCAAGTCCGTTCTACAGAAACGGATTGCTGCCACACCAGAAAAATAAAAAAGCTTCAGTTTCTCATTATAACGTGAAACTTATCATGTTATAAATCATTCTCAGTGTAAGCATATTTATCACAGTATCCTTCACTGTGCTCAGTAACAGCAGGTCTTTCGTCTCAACCCAAATATGAAGTATATTTAACTGTTCTCCACACACGTTTCCTCATTCAAATATGAGTTTTGCGTTATAACAAAATTAATTTCATGTTATAACGTGATACTGATTTTTTTTTGTTTTTCTGGCAGCGTGGCAGCAATACACTTCTGTACCGTTCAACTAGATGCCACTAAAAGTCAATACACTGCACCTTTAAGTAATCCTGTGATCCAGAGACAGGCCAAAGAGGCAGTGAATGAGTAAATATAACACCACAGCCTTTATCCATTAATCCAATTTATAGAGGCTTTCCCAAAACAGCTGTTTTTGTCCCTCTTTTCTCCTCCTCAGGGTAATTAGAAAATATGACTGAAATTGAGCCTTTCCAAGAGCTCAGTATATAGTGACACACATTAACACAAGCTTTTTGACACCATGCTGCTCCTCGACACCATCCATGCTATACAGTAAACCACCTACTTGTATATGAAAAGCCAGGTGACAGCAGCTTAATGTACCTGGATAAACTTGTAAGCCATAAATCCAAACCTCAAATTCCACTTCACAGTGGATGACATGATAAAAGATGTGTGTGCGTCGACACTGCATCTGCATCACTGGCATTTATTTATGTTTTAGCACATGCACTCTGTGTTGATGAATGCATTTCAGATTATATTCATGTCTGTGGTATCCTGCACAGCTGGAGTGAGTCTGTACCAACCCCTATCTGCAAGGGCTGGAACATCTTTTCTGCAAATACTCGTTTATTGTCGAAGCCTCTTTTGTGCAACTCATTATCAGGATGCTTTTGTTTCGACAAACACCGGTACACATAAATACTGTCTTTGCATATGTACATGCATGATTGTGTGTCTGTGCAGGTGTGCATATTTCAGCTCCTTGCTTCTGATAAGATCCATCACTGAGGGATTGATGGAGCAGGCATCCATGCAGAGAAGAGGTTAAAATGGAACAGGGAACAATAAAAGTACCTTCAGTCACTCGTGAGTCTTGGTTTCTAAAACAGTTATCTTCCTTTATCAGCAAGTGTGAATACCCACCAGCCTGTAAGTGTGGTAAGTTGTAATATTAATGACAAGTAATCGTTATGTCTGCATCAAATTATTGTGTATTATATCATAAGCGATTTTTCTAGCCTGTGCTGTAGCAGACCTTCCTTGGAGATGCCCTTCAGGGAGTCATTATCTCAGTAAAACGCCACAAGGGGGTTGAGTGATTCCATCCACTGCCTCTTTAACCCACATCCATTATTCAGAGGGTGTCTAGTGGAGTCGGAACTACAGGGAGACAATGAGAAGCTGCTAATGTCTTGCTCTTACATCTGCAGATGATTAGGAGATGTCTAATAGTTGAGGATACTATCATTTTTAACATTTTTTTCACCATTTCCAGTGTCAGTTTGCACATGACAGCTAAGTTAAGATCATAATGGAGATAGTATGTTGTATTCATATACCAAGCTAACATTAGTTGTGTGTTTCGCTTGGTGACTGCCTGTGTTAGTTTGTCACATTATGCTTAAGTTGTTGTCCGTGTAATAACAGTAAGGCAATCTGTTGTGTGTAACTGGATCCTGTCTGAATGGAGAGAAATGAATGAAACATGTGACAAGGTGTGATTAGTTATCCACCAATCTAGCTGGGTGTTTGTTGACAGATGGGTCTTTTGTCAAGGTAATTTGTTCAACAGAATAACCAGGTAGATAATTACCTGTTACCTTTGTGACTATAGTGCCATTGTTGTGTTAAAAACATCCTAATAGTGAATATTCATTGCTCAGTAGGGTGACTCAGGGGGTCATTGTATCTAGCTGACCTGAGGCAACATGTCTTTCTTTGCATTAAAAAAAAAAAAACTGTAATTAAAAAAATACTTCTATACTGCTATGACTAGTGGTACATATTAAATGCAATAAATCTTAAGCAACTTTTTTCCCCCTTTAGTTAGAATTGTTATTTCTAGCAGAGCACATGTATTAAAATGCAATTAAATAGGAAGGTCTGGTCTTGGCAGGCCTCATTCTAAAACTACTATAGGCTCAGTTGCATCAGATTAGACCACTATTCATCCGGGATGCAAATAAACATGATAGGGTTTTACAATAAGAGGCTGGAGCGGAAAGGGGTGTGTCGAGGGTGTTGTATTTCATGTCAAACCACCTGGAGAGGAGACTCTTAAGGCGCGCTGGCTCAGGGTGCCAGCGGCAGTAGAGAGTCACCAGTCACTCAGACAAGGCCAACAACCTAAATGATTTAACTTGAATAGCTGCACTGGACAGTCAGACTACTTTATTTTCATCCCTGAGGCAATGGACAACAGGATCAGACCGCTTGCTCTGCCCGGGCACACTGCCAATCCACTCGGTGGCTTGCAGGTGCCACCGTCCCTCATGCGTCCACCGCCTCTCTTCCTCCGGGCTTGCAACCCCGCGCTGGAGAGAGGATACCCACGCACTCCGAAGTGTGCCAGATGCAGGAACCATGGCGTGGTGTCCGCGCTTAAAGGCCATAAGCGCTTCTGCCGGTGGAGAGACTGCGTATGTGCTAAATGCACCCTGATAGCAGAGAGACAGCGGGTGATGGCCGCTCAGGTGGCGCTGAGGAGGCAGCAGGCGCAGGAGGAGAGCGAGGCCCGTGAGCTCCGGCTCTTGTATCCCGGGTCGGCGGTCGGAGGGGACACAGGGATTTCTCAGGGGTCACCAGTAGGCCCCGGCGTGCCAGCAGCCACCAGCAACACTACCACAGCTCCCAGTTTTGATATTTTCAGAACAGACACCCACAAAGATGGTAAGTTGAAATGAAAAATATTAATTCTAAGTTTATTCTAAAGGCATCTATTACCTGTCACCGCGTGGCTTATTATTATTATTATTATTACTGAATTATTAATCGATATTCACATTAAAGATTTGCTATTCGAGTTACAACAAAAATATACTTTCTAAAACGTTTTGCATTGTTTCAAGCATTTTACGCACAACTTGGATACTGACAGAACCGTACACATATGAACCACCTGTTTTTCTGTTTATATTTCAGATGATAAACTGAGCAAGTACAACTTTTATAACGGATTCATGGGCCGACCCCTCTTTGCACCCAACACAGTAAGACTGGCCTCTCCACACGACCAGAAGGAACTGTCTCCAAGCAAAGACGACACAACTTTATTCAATGAAGACAGTGCGAGTCCATCCCCGGTGTTTGATCAGCGTTCAGACCACACAGAGAGTCCACAGAGGTGTCTTTCCTCCTCGGACCCGGAGTCAGGAAGCGAATCAGAGAAACCAAAGGACTACCCGAGCCTGGATCGGGACCCCACCGATATCATGGCCAAGATCTTCCCCCATCAGAAACGGGACACCCTGGAGTCTATGGTGAGAACGTGCAAAGGTGACATTGTCAAATCAATTGAACTGGTGTTGAGCTCCAAAGAGAACAAAATTGACTCTGATAGCTTGTCACTGTCTAATCACCCAAACATGCTCAGGCCTCCGGTGGCATTGCCTGGAGCCCTGGGTGCTGTGGGGAACAAGTCTGCTTTCTCCCCGCTCCACATGCCACCGACCGCGGCCGGGGGTGACAGCCTGTACGGGCTAAACCCTCGTCTCAGTGTCAGTCCCTTAAGACTGGCCTATTCATCTGGAAACGGCGGAATGACAGGTTTTATGTCACCATACATGACATCCGGACTGATGCCAGTGTTTCCACTGCGTCCCCCCTTGGACTCCTATTCTTTCCCAGGCATGATCCGAGACTTTTCTTACCTTCAGAGCAAGGAGTCACTGTGCCATACAGGCCTTTACGCACGATTTAATAATGAAAAATGAAATCCAAAAGGTGCCAAATGAACAAGTGACATTTTTATTATTTTATTTCTTCAGTTAATCGAATTTCAGATTGGCCTTCGCCTTTTAAGTGCCTGAATTGTACCATTTAGGGTTACGATTAAAATCCCTGTATTTTGACAATTTCCTTTTCAAACGTGTTTGTTTTTATAGTATACATTTTGTACAGATAGTTTATCATTAATAAAGCTGTCGCTAGATGTCTGGTTGTATCTGCATTCATTATTCATTTATCTATCTATCTATCTATCTATCTATCTATCTATCTATCTATCTATCTATCTATCTATCTATCTATCTATCTACACACATCTGGAACTTCACCATTTCGTTAAAAGGTAGATACTGACACCTTTCCAGAATGTATAAAACAATAAAATACACATGAAATATAAAATCTATGAGCCTTGAAAAAGCTGCGTATAGCATATTAAAGTCATATCAGAAACAGCCCATATGCACGACTAGCCTATATAATAGACTAGTGCAACGTTACAATGGCAAATGAGAATGAAAGGTGGAAACACAATGGTGGTGAAATGTTACAATAAAATGAACGAATAGAAACGTTTTGAAAGGCACGTTTTTGACACTTCACAGGAGGAAAAACGCACCTGTTAATAAGATTGATTATGGCGGCCACGCTTCCACTGATTGATATAACAGAGTCACAAGGTTTAAATGGTTCTGTGTTGAATGAATAGAACTTAAGAGCGTTATAATGTAGCCTTCAGTGTTGTGAATGAATGGAACTTTGGAACGTTATAATATAGCCTTAAGTGTAATTAATGAGTCCCTCAATACACCTTGATGTCATTTGAGACACTTTTCTTGCTATCTACTGTGATCGTGAAGGCAGCATTTCCAGAGCTTTTGTGACAATATAATAAACGTGCAGGATGCATTAGGTATTATTATGATGATTAATATTCGTCACACATATCCACACATGGACCTCTCCCATAAACAAGTGGAAAGATGTTAATACTACACTGCAAATCATTTTAACTGGCTGAAAAAGCTTGTAAAGTAATCGCCTTTCCTTTCTGAAAAAAATAAATAAAGTAAAAGTCAGAAATAAAGATATGAACAAGTGCCTTTCTCCGCCTCAGAACCCATTCTCACTCGTCATTGGCCAGTCGAGTTCCCATGACAACCAATAGAAAGCTCCAGAAGCGTCACGTGATCACATGTTTCAGGAAGCAAGGACATGGTTTAAATCTTAAATGACTGAAGAGCATCATGAGTTTGAAACGCATTTGAGCGGGTTTTTGTGCAGAAAGTGACAACATTTTTTACAGTGCTGCCTTCGGACATGCGTTTCCACATTATTATCGCCGCTGTCTTTTGGTGTGGTCACGTAGACACGCGGAAAATAAGGGGAATATCTTCGTCCTGTAAGTTCACTGTCTCTTACCTGCTAGCTTAAGGCTAGGCAGCCAAATTCGACACAACATTATAACTTTTACACCTCTGCAGCTTCAACACAGAAAACATGTCATAAGGACTTGTGAAGTTGTTATCACAGCAGACACTTTGTTACAGCTGTACATAGCATTTAAAGGTTTTCTAAGCTAGCAGCAGTACTACTTTCTTATGTTTCCACTTCTAGTAGCATTTCTTATCACAGACACCACTGAGCTTTTACCCCAAAGTAAATGTTTAAAGTTAGATAAGAACAGACTTCACTCCCCCGTTTGTTTACATGTTGTCACTAGCTGCAGCTCAAGGTCAACACGCCTCAGTGTGTCATGTCTTTTTAATCTATAATAGACAAGCGGTTCTACAAGGAGAGAAAATCCTTCCTGTGCATCGATGGGTCTAAAATCATCCCCTTCGAGCAGGTGAACGATGACTACTGTGACTGTGAGGATGGCTCTGATGAACCAGGTAAAGACTGTGTATACCAGTGTTAGTTAACTGTGACATGTGATTCTTTGCCATCATATCTCTAAAAAACTATAAAAGTCTGAGTTTTTTTTTTTGGTCCAGATGAATTAAAACCTGGCTGTCTTTTGCTGTTTGGATAGCCTTAGCTTTCATGCAGTGTTTGTAAACATATATTACACATGTGAGATTTTTGAAGTTGTTTCATATTTTTGCAGTAGAAACACACATATTCACACATATAAGTAAAGTGTCAGGTTCAATATGAAAATATGGACTCCACCAGTTTTAAAAAACCAAACAAACAAACAAAACCCCCCCCAGAGGATGCTTATGTATGTGTTGTTACTAATGCATGTGCTAAACCTTTTCAGACAGGTAATGATGATAGCACATGCACCAAAATATTAAATGTTTTGATTGAACTTAATGTTCATGTGGCCGAGATCTGCTGTTCTTAAATAATCAGTGACGATGTAGCTCTGCCTCCATATAATCTATTGTTTGTCAGGGAATCTGAGCCAATGTGAGATGCCACTGAGGACTTCACAAAGAATGTCTGAAATTAAATGCAGAACCATTATTCTGTGCAGTGGTCCACTGCAGGGGTTGACACTTTACTGGCACCGCTAATAGTTTATGTATGTAATGTTCTGTATTAGAGCAAAGATTTAGCATCACAACATTTTTTAAAACTATACAATACATATAGTATAGCAGAAAACACAGAACTCATCAATGATATACTGTACATAGCAAACAGCACAATACACAGTTTAACATCAATTAAAGTAAAGTAGCATAACAAGGGGCACCAGATCTTTCGTGACTGTGACTGATCCCTTTTCAAAAACTGCTTGGTATTGAGTTTATAATCATCCCCATCATGAGCTACTCTGAGTTCTGTGGGTTGTTAGTTCTACATGTTGATCCCCCAAACAGAAAATACCATCTGTCCAAATCATGATTTATGAAAGGGCACCTTACAATTCCCAATGGACACTCCTCATATTACGGATCCAAAAACCCTGAATGATACCACTGGCTCACCAAGAACCTTGGATATTTAGACATTTATAAATAACTTAGCAAATATAATCAAATGATCAAAACTTAACATATTTAATTTCTTGAAAACATGGCAGTGGTGCACTCTTATTGGCTTCCTGTCCAAAATTTTAATTGCACAAGTTCACAATCTGTGTTGTAGTCCTCCACATGCTCATTTCTTTCTGAAACTATTTCTGAGTTTTGTGGAGCCTTCAAACAGATCTACTTGGCAAAGATGGTGCATAATAAGAACTTAACTCCTGTACTTGTTAACGAGTACAGAAGGGTTAATAAATGAAAATTCACCTACCCACAACAAAGATTTCAGAGCGACAGTAGATGCAGCCAGTTGAGTGCAGTGCTAACAGGAAAAGAGAGAGGGGAAATTTCTCCAAACCAGATTTAATGTGTCCTATTTCCATGTAATAACATATACTCTTTTTTATAGTATGAGTACATTCACAGATGAGAAAAAAAGGAAATGTACCACTCCAAAAAGAAAAAAAAAATTCAAACTACTTCCTTTTGCAATTTTTTCAGTTATTACTATTCAAAATGAATGTTAAGATTAGTTTGTACTACACACTTGGGTTGGGGCACACTACTTCTTCAATTGGCTGGTGTATGCAGCTTTAAAATAGCTGACAGTAATGGACAAGGCTGTAAAGCACAGTGGTTATTGACTTTCAAACTAGTGAAAACACAGGCTGGTTAGTTGGAAAAACACAAAACAACAGCAACTAAACAAAAATGACAACCTCATTGGCACCAGTGATTGTTAAGAGGCTGAAAACAGATCATTTAATGTGTTACTCTCACCATTAACTGGATGTAATGTCTCCCTGTGCACATATTCTAAATAGTTTTGATTAGTTTCATTAGTGTCTGAACATCAGTTTATTATGCATGCTCTTGGGCCCGTGTAGGCACCTCAGCCTGTCCTCGCGGCCGATTCTACTGCACCAACCTGGGTTTCCGCCCACACTACATCCCATCATCACGAGTTAATGATGGCATCTGTGGTAAGGCTTTTTATTTTATATTACGTAGGAAGCCTTAATAAACTTACTTTAGGGAAGCTTTTTGAGGTGAGGCAATGGATCAACAATGTTTTATGCCTTTTGCATTTTCAAGGACAAGAAGTTATAATGATTAATAAGTTTATTCTTGCATAAAATGATGTGTTGGAATGGTTTGATGCTGAATGTGCTCTAATAGCTTGCAACTTATTTATTTCATAATAGGTAGTTTTCAGGGTTTTATTAAAATACATGCTCTTTTCATTGTGTAACAAGTTGTCCTATTTTCATTTCCCAGTGTGTGTGTGTTTTGCCAACCTGAGCAGGAATTTAGGTTTCACAATTATACTAGAAAAGTGACCTGTTGCTATACATACTGGCACTCCACAGCAACCTGGCTCCTTCATCCACACACACACACACACACACACACACACACACACACACACACACACACACACACACACACACACACACACACACACACACACACACACACACACACACACACACACACCCAGATGTGTGCACACTCACTCAGCTTTCCTTGAAAAACATCGGTTCTTTGTCTCAAAGCTTTTCTCCATTTTTTTCTGATAAAGTCTGCCACAGCAAATACATAATCAGATACTTTTTCAGCCCTCCCCCCTTCACGTCCACTTTTTTGTTCTCCAGTAGCTCTCCGGTTTGGTTAAAATCAATACATTCCATTGTCGACATCTCCTCTGTCACTAGCACTTTCGGGAGCATTAGACAGCGTGCAACCATCATGGGGTAAAAAAACCCTGAAAGATTGAAGAATGAAAGAGCAGTCGGGGAATATTTCCCAAAGTCTCCTGCTTGCTCTCCTCCCTCCTTTTTTTTTCTACTCCCACTTGTCTTCTAATACCTCCCCTGCCTTGAATGGAGCCACTTAATCGCTAACACATCCTCTCTTTTTCCTCTCCGAATGGTTGTTGAGAGATTTCCATTGGCTTCCTTTTCTGGGCTGTAATGCTCTTGTTCCAGCAGTCACCAATGGGGTTCTGGATAATTGAGAAATTTCACACTGTGCCCACTCTCTTGGGTGAAACATCTGAGCAAAAACCAGATCTGAGCTCTCACAAAACACCATGCAGTTGATCTTATAAGTGGCTGATCTCAGGAGACCCCCTCTGAACCGGAGAGAGATATCACGCAGACACAAAGATCTAATCTTCATCTTTTTGAGGATGAAAAGTGACAAGCTAGATTAACAATATCTGTACTGAAGAGAATAAACATTTGTATTTGTTTTGTGCAAACACTGTATCATTTTTAAGGATATTTGAATTTAGGCTCAATTAATCATTATGTTTTGCCTATAAAATGAAATAAAATACAGAAAATGTCCAACCAACACCCCCGAAAGTATTCAATTAATTATCTTATATTTAGCAACATCTTTGAATTTGATTAAAAAATGAAAGGACAACAGTTGCAGATTCATTTTCTTGTGTATGTATGTAAGAAATGAAAGGCTGAAAATAAATGATTTATAATTGATAATTATGTGTTTTTATTGTTTTTAACTTGACTCTGTATGTATTTGATGGTTCAAATGAAGTATTGTCCATAGCCATAAGATTTTTAGAATAAAGACATATTGATGAGCTCCCCTTGTTGATATGTTGTATGCTCCTCTGTTCTCTTGTGCATTGGATTGGTTTCTCCTGTGTTTCTTGCCAGATTGCTGCGACGCCTCAGACGAATACAACAGCCACGCTCGCTGCCAGAACTCTTGCTGGTCAGTTGAATGAAAACTGAGATTCAATATTTATAAAAATAACACATGCAGATTTTTTGATTCAAGCGAGGACCATTTATTGCTGAAGAATCTGAATACAAACAAGACTTATAGCCAGTTTGTTCTACATGGGGGAAATATATCAAACTTTTGCATTTGGAAGTAATTTGATAAAAATGCAGATTTTCTTCTATCAAAGTATTTAAATGAAGCCATATATCATAGCAACAGTGTGATAGAGTGCTCAGTTCAGCTGTGACTGTGTGATAGTGACTCATTCATTGTGCCACCAGGGGGCATGGTGTCACTATGATTAAAAACTTGAGGCGGATCAGACTTCTTCTTGTAATGTAAATGCATCACAAAATTGCCCTGAAGAGTTCATCCATGATAAAGACAGACCTGACTCACCATCTCATTACACCCCCCCCCCCTCTCCCCCCACTGTAAATTGTACAGAGGTGATTTTTATGTAGATAATGTAGTTTCTATTGGATATGAATTGCGTACTGCAGAGATGGTAGGTTTGTGAAAAAAATATTTATACAAACTCAGACCTCGCTGGGTCATATTTACCACTTCCTCTGATCTCCACTGGAAAGATTGACTATACCTTTAATGCTGAATTGTAGCCCGCTGCTCAAATGTAACTTCTAATACTGTAACCCACTTCTTTTGTTGACAGTCCTCTATTATTTCATTCACTGCCATTCGCCTCAAAAAACCGCATACAAGCAGAGTATATCTCATTATGTTTTCACAAGGTCCACACTCATATTGTGTTTGCCCGACTTCAAAAACAATTTAGTTCAGCCACAGAGCATCAGCCCCCATCTTATTTACTCTTCTATTTTCCCATTTGGATTCCTGCTGCATTGTGGGCCCTTAAAAATTGGATTGCGCCATCTCAGTGACCATAGCAGGGATGGCCGATGTTTTCTCAGTAATGATGGGACTGTGTATCCTCTTTCCATCTCTCTCTTTCTCTCTCTCTCTTCCAGGAATCTGGGACAGAGAGAAAGAGAGTATGTGGAGGGCCAGATGAGGACCTTGGATGAGGGTTTGCGACTGAAGCAGCAACTGATTGAGGAAGGAGTGCTGCTCTGGAGGGAGAAACAGGTACACTGTATTCTGCTAAAGTAACGACTACCTCATGGCATGTAGCAGTAACAGAAGACAGTCATCAGGGCTTTTCCTCAGAAGCTTTTTCTCTGTTCCTGTTGTGTGACAACCAATGACGTTCACCTATATGTATTTGACTGCTGTTCAAACTGTGCTTAGTTTGACCTCTATAATGTATACACAGCATTCATTAAGTCGTCTATATATAGTGTATGGTGGCCTATATATTTCAACTTAAACAGGTGACCTTACATTGCTGCCAAATGGAGACATCACTAGTATGGAAGTTTGAAAAAAAACTAAACTCCAACTCAAGACTGTGTGGTTCCATTGATACTGTATAATAACTGAACCCTTTTATACAACATATAATCAATAATTCTTAAAACCTCTAGATGACTCATTGATGGGGAGTCAATTTCGAACTAGCTCCTTTATTTAACCCACGTTAACTATGTCAATCATGTTGAGCTCTTGAGAGACAGCAGCTTTTGAAACTTATAACTTCTTTCAACCTCTCTCATCTCTTTATGACTGTATTTTCACAACTTTCCTGGGGTATTGTGTAAATGTTCAACATTTTAGTTTGATATAGTTCATGGTACAAAAATGTAGGGCTGTAACTAACAATCATCTTCAATTCATCTGAGAATTATTGATTTGATTAACTGATACTTTATATTTTCTGACTATAAAATAGTTCAAATGTAATATATTTTAATGTAATATAATAATACAACTGCCAAAAACTTACTTCTGATCAAGAGTCCAAAATCTAGAGATGATCAGTTTAGTATCATGTATGACACAAAAAGCTTAAAATCCTCACATTTGAGAAGCAAGCACTACAAACAAACAGTTGCATTTTTTCTTAAAAAAAATTACTAAAATGATAATTCATTCATCAAAATACTCACTTATTTTCTGTCAATCGACAAACTGATTGTTCAAATAGTCTGTAAGCTTTGTGCTGACTCACCAGGATGCATAGTGTCATGTAGCATACACGATGGACTAGTGGGAGAAGTACAGTGGTCTTCTCTTAAATGTAATAATTTCTCTCTTTTCTCTGTCTTGTGTTGTTATGAATTACCAAATTATTATTATGTCAGAATACCCCTAAAGTTGTATGTTTGCTTCTTTTCTAGCTTTTGTTTAAAGATATAGTTTCAGTTTTTCTCAATAATTAACTTTTTCACCATGGCTACTTGTGCACTGGTATTATAACCTTGTTTTCTCCCTAATGTATTTGATTGATATGGATGTTGAGGTTAATTTGCTTTCATATGTGCAGTGCTCTGTGAATTGTTTTTATTTTATTTTTGAGAATATTTTAAAATTATAAATAGAAAATAAATAAACAGACATGCATGAAGAAAAAAAAAAGAATCATAAGAGAAAAACAAATAAACTATAGCCCGAACCATATTATATTATCCAGCTAGTCCACCAACACCAATGCTCCCCTCAGACTGCTCCGGGCAAAACAACACAAAGTACTGGTAACAAATGTAATTCATAGCACATTAACAATTAATACTGAGAAGTATGAAGTAATCACCTAACATAGAAAAACACAAGATAAGAAGAGAAAGACAAAGGACAAGAAAACAAACAATCAAAGAATACACACACACACACACACACACACACACACACACACACACACACACACACACACACACATGATTCTCTAACTAAAAATGGGAGCAAGGAGCGGCTACTTACATCTCTATACATTAATTCTCCTTTTCCAATGTAACTCCAGCTCTGTACTAAGTGATCCCATATTTCCTTAAATGCCTCCTGTTGGCCATCTCCTTAATCCACTTACCTATAGATGGTTTATTTCTACTTTTCCAGTTAAGGGCTATCAGTGTCTTTGCTTGCCGAATGCAAATGTTGATAAGCACAGATTGGTCCCATTCAATTGGCATATTATCCGGCCCAGAAGCAACCTCTGAGTGGCTTAGCGAGCTTGAATTAAACAGGCTATTTTAATCTCAATTTTAATATTTTAATTGTAATACTTGTAATTGTAATGTAACTGTGTAACCTAAATAGTTACAGCACTGTGGCCGTGGTTTAAAATCTGAAAGAAGTGAAACATAGATAACAGGAGATAGATAAAAAAAAAAGATATCAGGATGTATTTTGTCTAAAAGTAAACACAGGAACTAGCTGCTTTATGGCTAACTGCATAGGGAACATCTACAAAGCATATAAACTGTAACGAGTATTTGTATTGACACCTCAGTCTTTTTAATAAAAAAAAATATATATTGGTCCATTCTGGCTGTATTTGGCTACTATTTAAATTAAGTCAAAATCTTCTGTAAAACATATAGCCTATCATAGCTGTGCAAGTTTTTAAGTTAAACCATTTTATTTTTAACCCAGGCAAGGAAAAATGTTATTTCATTCAAACATAAGAAAGGTTCCCTATCTGGGAATAGTTGTCCCACAGCACAGACATATCTTATTTTATCCTTTTAAGAATAGAGTCACTAATGCAAATAGTAACATATCTTTCCACAGAGAAAAACCAAAAATCCATTCCGGCTGCAAATATTGAACCATATTGATGATCCCAAGAAAAAGCCTGGATTCATTCCTCCACTATTAGTTTTTCGGCCCTCTCTATGATCCATCCTGCTGGGGGAAAAAAAGGAGATACTAAAGAAAAAGAAAAGAGAATTGTTGGTGTAAATGAGCAGCTTGTGCACTTTGATACTGTTTTGATCATACACGTTCACGGCACCTGTTGCTACAGGTGTCTGCTGTGCAGTTTCCAATACCAACCATAGCCTGCTGTGCAATTACTTTTTGCCTTGTCAACATAAGATTCTGACTGTTTTCTATGAAATTGAAATGACTTCAGCCGTTACTCCAATTGGATTAGTGTTTAGTTTATTGTGCCATTTTATTATTTCTTTGCTTAGCTTTTTCCTCCCATTTCAGTGTAGCAAAAGCATACATGTAGATTATAGGTTTGTATCTTGTATCTTGTCTCAGTTTCAGTTTGTTCCCATAAACTTCCATTGTATTCTGCTTCTGCCATGAACTTTTTTGTTTTTTGTACCTCTTAAGGATCACATCTTTAACTGTGCTTCATTTGCAATCACTTTAACTCAATAAGGACTAAATGTCTGGGGGTATGTCAGCACAAGTAAACAAGTACCTGAGTGATCAAACCCATTTTGAATCGACGTGGTCCTTTTATAGAGCTTCAAGATAAGCAGAAAATACTTCATAGTTTTTCCTTGGCTCTCCACTTTCACATTTAGTTCAACAAGCACTAGGCCAAATTAGAAACTGGAGCCTTGGAGTTTGGTGCAAATTAAATTGGTAAATTTGGCAGCTGATGATCTCTTTAGATGTTTGTTGGGTATATTTTCCAGTTCAATGGACTCATTACTTAGTGCATCATTGTGCTTGATGAGCTACAAGTGGCCCTCCCTCCATTGTTTGATGGTGAAATCTTGCTCATGTATCACACGCTGCAAGATCATTTTCCTTTTTTTTTAGCGCATTAGTAATAGAAAACTGAAAATTGTTCAGCATGTGGCTATGGTTTGAAAATACTTAATTGGAAATGTGATATACTCATAGGCAGCCAAAAAATGTTACATCTTACTGTTTTATACTTCTCTCACTTTTCAGGGTTGACCTCAATCCTTGTGTTATTTTGAGTATTGATTTTTGGAGAAATAACTTTATTTCCAGACATTGGTAGAAAATGCACTTTGGGAGTGTCAAGCTTTGCTCAAACATGTATTGCTTGTAATGGAAGATATGGTTAAAAAGATACCACCGAGTTGACAACAGGAATTTTGACTGAATGCCACTTTTGTCATACACACACATTTACACATGCCTGATTTGCCAGCTGATGGTCTCTGAGTGTTTACTCTGCACTCTTCTTTTCTCTTCTGTTCTCTTTTTTTCCCCCCATGTTCTTTTCTGTGTTGGCTGATTGACAGATCGAGGCTGAAGTGTCACCCAGCCCTCGGAGCCCCGCCGCACATTGTGATCCTCTTCTCTCAGTGTGTCTCTGTTGATATGGCAGGGTTACCTCAGGGGCCTCGTCTCGGAAACCTCAAACAATGACTCCAAAGTGAACTCTTCCTGTGGTTCAAGGGTTAAAGAAGAATCTGCTGTTAAAGAAACGCCACCCTAGAAAACTTTTTAAACAAATTAGAAGCCTTTCCACAATGAAAGCTGAGTGTAGCATGTCAGCACGATGTGCCCTAGAACTAGCAGAAGTAGGAGTGCTGCTGTTGGTATTCAAGAAAATCCTTTTTAGAAGGTTTGTGATTATTTGATTATGTGCTCTAAGAGTACATTTTAAAGTAGGAAATATTGCAGTGTTTGTTTGTATTACAATGACTTCTCCTGTCCAAACTGGTTAAGGCTTTATATTACAGCCCATATTGTATGGCTTTTATTATTATTAGAATTATTTTCAATTGACTATGTTATTTTTAATGCTCCAATCTAGTGTCTAGCTCTTGTGTACCAGTACAGTATGTACATGTAGGTACAAGTGAACAAAATGTTACGTGAGGGAATAAGGGGTTAACAATTTGGAAACTTAGGTATTCTTGATGTCCTAAAAAATCAGCCAAAAATGAAAAACAAACAAAAACCCCTAAACAAATGCATTTATTTCATAATGCCATTGTTCCAAATGACACTTATTACAATTTCATAATGTTACTGGTAATGAGAGTGGACATCACTGCCCATCCCCTCATCTTTCAGCCAATCATCATATGCTAACTGCCAGCAAAGCTAGCTAGAACAGTTTGGCCATAACTACCGAAAGAAAATCTTCAGAAACATTGAATTAATGTAAACATTTTACTTGAATGCTGAGCAATTATCTAAGCTAACAAGCCAACTCAGCTAGCTGTTTGGCTGGATGGATAGCATGTGTAGCCTTGTTAAGTTAAACAATAGAGAACAAGCTAGCTAGCTAAACCTGACAGGGAGCCTTCTAATAGATGCTTAAGGCACGTGTGATTGGCTGAGATGTGACGGGGCAGTGGCAACTCCATGGTCATAAAAAGTGACATAATGAAATAAATGTTTCATTAGGAAAATCCCATTAGGAAAATGAAACCAGACATTTGAGAGAGGACAAATGAAAATTCCTGTAATGAAATGAAAATGAATGACATTTCACAGTAATGAATTTAGTTTGCATAACAATGAATTGAATTTCTAATGTAATTTCACAATTTATGGGTTAATTTATATTTTATACTCCATTCATATAAGTATTTAGATTATAATATCATTCTTATTTAACCGTTAACACTTAGGGACTCCATACTGACAAGGTGGAGGAACTTTTTATTTTTTATTTTTTCACATGTTTGGTGTTATCCACAAGTAAATATGTTCTTGTACACTCAAATGGAGCCCATAAATCACTGAGGCAAACTAAGCAAACAGCATGGCCTAGAAAGGTAGTCATCCCTATCCGAACCAAGCAGAATCCATCACTGCATTATGAGAGTCTCTGAGGAGAGATTGGAAGGCAGTATTGACACACACACACACACACACACACACACACACACACACGAAAAATAAGAACGGCTGCTCTTTCATATTAATTGGTCCATTACAGAGAGTTATGATAGGTTATGCTTGGTTGTCAAAAGCTGTCGTTTTTTGGTGAGATGTCAACACCTCCTGACGCAAGTGATTTAAATAGTCCATTGTGTAGGCCTGGCTGTTGTCGTACATGTTTTTGTAAATGCATGAGCTGGTTTTGGTCTGGAGGTAGATATATTGATGCATGAAGAAAAGATAGGGAAAGATGAGGAAAGCAGAATGGAGATTTGGTCCTAAAAATGCATTGATTCACAACTTTCTCAAAATAATTTTAAAATGATTCTCTTGTCAACGATTTAGTTCTTTCATTATATTCTTTTATGTTATATTCCTCAAGTAATGAATATATAATCAAGACTATGTATAACACAAATGGTGTAGATGATATTTGTTTGAATGAGATTGCACACTAAATAAGCTGTATGTGCACTTGCTGAGCTCCAGTGGTTTAACTTCTCAGCTTGCTGCAGTGATGTACAGATGTGCTCCAGACTATGTGACATCACTATTGGACATGGTTACAAATGCAACAAAGCACACTTGGAAATTTCAACCAGCAAGGAAGTTAAACATTGCTTGTTAGTGTACTCTTTAAATAATGGAAATGGAGCGTGGAGTGGTGGGAAAGTTGACAATATCTTTTAGCTACTGCTGGCAGATATTAATTTTTATATGACTGTGTGTTTGTCCACAAATCAGATATTTTCCAGATTTAAATAGTTTTAAGTTGTGTTTTGGTGTCCTATCTGTGCCACAAATAAGGACTATGAGAATGAAAATATAAGAAGAAAAAAAAAAGGATTTGGCCAGTCACTTCAGACTGACATTAACTAATTAGTATGAAAGTTTCCATCAGCTGGCAGCAGTAATGTTTGCCATGTTATGCTAATTTTAAGCCTTGTGTTTGTCTCTCTTCAGGCCCAGCTCCGAGAGCTTCAGCAGGTGGCTGAGGACCTTCAGGTCAAATTAGAGGACCACAGAAGGAAGAAAAACGACGCTGACCGACTCAAAGAAGAAACATTAAAAGCACTGGAAGCAGGGGACAGTGGTAAGTGTAATGCCACCGTTAATCTGCTGTGATTTGGTTGGAGTGTCTTCAAAGCAATTTGATCAATCGACAGGCTTGTTACAGTTTGAAGATGTAGTCAGGTTATTGTTGCGGCTACCACAGGGCAGCTTCCATTTAATTTCAGTGGCCTTACATTGAACAAAAGTAAATTGACCTCAGCACCTCAGGCCAGACAGTCAGGATGACAAATGGTAGAACATCAGGAACAGCTGGAAGGGTTAAATACAGATGCCTGTGCCATTGAAATAAATGAACTAGGAGAGGAGTACTGAGCAACAGCATATTGCAGTCCCACAGCTCTCCCTTTTACGTTCCTCAAACCTTCAGAGAGAAGTTGCTTATGACTCACAGGAAAATTCCCTTATCGCTCCAAGCACAAGCTGCCTCGGCATTTAAGTGACGTTCAGACTTGTGTAGGTGAATGTACAAGAAGTTGTGGGGCTGGATGGGAAATGGGCTCAGTCATTTTTGCGCTGAAATCCATAAGGATTTAGAGTCGTGACGGCAAGGGATAGAGATTAGTGGGGTTAATTTAGTTAAAAGTTTCAGATTTTTAGATTGCTTCTGAGTCCTTTTTAATCATAGAAAACCGAGAAAAATGCACACTTCTCACATAAATAGGAAACACACAATCCATTTGTTTTGTCATTTTAAAACTGTAACATCCTGTTTTTTACCTGCATCAAATATCACATTTATTTCAGATGACTGTAAATGTATACTTTACTGGCATATTCCTTACATTCTTCTGTGGTGTTACATACTCCTGGCAATTGATTGTCTGTCTTGTGTCAAACTGCCCCTCAAGTAAAAGTCTTGATTGCAATAAAGGTCACTTGACTTTGGTCGTCCGGCTGAGCATGCATCCATCATGCTTCTCACAGTGTGAGCTGACCTTTGCCAGGCGTCACTGGCCCCCCATGCTCCTGAGCCTGTCATCCTTTACTTCCATTACTGCTCATCTTCAGGGCGTAACAACCATCAATTTTCATTTCCGTGGCAGTGTTGGCACATCTTGTCCATGTTGGCTATCCATCAAGGCTTTTATTATGCACTTCTAATGACAATTTGTGTGTGTGTGGGTGTGTGTGGTAGCTTCTGGTGTAGAAGTTGAAGGGAACTTTCAGTGACTTAAAGGATAGTGTACTTATCAAGGCTTTTGCCTGCTTGCAACTTATGACATTACATGTTGATTAATACTTGAAATTTAGTGAATAAGCACAATCAATCTGCCAACAGTATAACTCGGCAAACACTTTATGGCTCCCCGATGGGCCTCACTGTTGTTGTTGGGGGTGGTGAGCTGATAAGGCTTTCGTTTTGATTTCATTCCCAGTGTTAAAACATGCAGGCAGTAAAGCAGAGATTGAACGAATGTACTAATGATCAAGAAAGTAATTTTCGAAATCTGTAACTTTTATATTTGATGAGACTTTCAATGTGACTTGGCTCTAAACTTGTTTTTTAAACACTTTTCTAGAAGAGTAACCTTAGCTGTTATGATTTATTGCCCTTTTTAAATAGCTATTCTTCCTGATAAAGTGCAGGGGTGCATTTACCAAGCAGCTAGTTTAAAACCATGTCATTTTTTTACTGTATTTTATAGTTGTTGGTGTTACATTTCAAATTTACATTTTCGGCAGTTAGCTGACACCCAGCTTTAATTTCCATCCTTGAAGAGCAGCCTGGATAATAATAAAGAGCCTCAAAATGCTCATAATGTTATGAAGTGCATGGCCACAATTGCCCCCATGTCATCATAACTCCTCAGCATCATATAATTTTGCTATCAGGTCCTGTCAACTAAATGTCAAACAAGAGGACCAACGATTAATAGGCTAGAAATTCCACTTCCATTGACTAATACATGTGCACATTTTATAAACAAGTCTCCTAATTTGGGAAAAACACATTATTGAATGAAACTTGAAAACAATTGCCCTAAACTACAAGGTGGCCCATGAGGACAAATGTCGTGTTATTTCAATTAAAAATAGGAACATCTGAACAGAGGAACGCATTCTTTTTACGAAATGTCTTCTCTTTCCTTTTATGACCTGTCAATAGCCAGTGTCAAAACTGGAATGAAAAGCCAGAAGAACAAGCAGCTGAGCCTGCAAAGTAGAACTTAACAGTCACTCCCTTTACTGCTGCTGTCGCTCAAACATGTCTCCAGGGCTTCACACACAGTTATTGAGAAGTTTTTAAAGGGCCAGGTTATTTGTACTCTCAAAGAAAATGAGTTTCTCATGGCACAAAGTGTGTGGCACTCCTTTTTGGGAACGGGTGATATTAGATGTTGTAAGTTTGAGTTACCCAATTTTATTAAGCACAAGAGAATTACATTTCAAGAGGTGATATATATACTAGATACGCTGTTATAAAACTGTGAGAAGATGTAATTTCCTGCCAATCTCTGGCGTTTTACTGGTCAGATGAAGCGTTTGGGATCTGTAGTTCTTTCAAAAACACCACTGCTAATGTGATACCTTCACACAGTCCCACACATCATGCACTGGGACTATGTACATTTTGTAAAACAAACATAAATCAGTGAGGATTTACCTCATATTTACTTATCAGAGGGGACACTGATCATGTGTGGTTGTTTTTGAAAAATAATGTCAACCAGGATAAGCTTTGGGTTCATACTGAGGTCCCCTCCTCTAATGATGTTTATTTGATATGATGGGCCCATGTAGAGGCATTCTGTATTTTGTCAGTTACTCCCTTTGAACGTTAATGGCCCGTCCCAATATGCAAAGCTACACGGTCTTGGAGTTCACCCACAGTTTGAGGGGATTTCCTCAAGTTCATCGGTAATCCAGTGGTTGACCTGATTTCAATAGCGGATCATCATGCATTCATGCAAACCACCTCCCGGCTAATCATGTTTTCCAAAGGTACATGAGTGCAGTTAGACACCTTACAGCATAAACGAGATGTCAGGATGCCTTAACAGTCAAACCATTTATTCAACTTTCTTAAACATACATTTGTTCATAATCAAAATGTGGATGATGTTGAATTAACCATTGCACAGTTATGCCAATTATTCTCTATAGACTTCATTCAGTAAATGTAACTGTGAGAATCATGCAATTTCAACTCTAATTACATCCACATTTGACGTAATTTAATTATGTTGATTCTACATTATTCACAATTAACTCTTAGTGTGTCTAAAAGTTTAAATATTGGCTGTTTTTTTCCAACAGAATGATTAGACAATGTCATATTCGAGTATGTGTTTCTGCAGCAGGGGTAGATCCTTAGTGGAGTGTTTTCTTCATCACAAATCTGAAATGTCACATAGTCAGATGTGTCACTTTCATTTGTGCATGTTGCCCACCTTATTTTGAATAATTTCTGTCTTGAACTATTCATAAAATCGCACCTAGTTCTCATCAGACAGTTTTATAAGACTGAACTAATCATCTCAAATAAGGAAGCGTGTGCATTCAGTAGATACAAGAAGATGTGTAAGTCTACACAGAATAATGAAGGCTTCTTTGTTCCCCTTGCCGTACCTTAGATAAGAGACCATTGATGTAGGTGAGGGAGATGATGATTGTTTTTACCATATTAAAGTAATTTGATTAATTATCAGAGGAGGCCTGGATGCATAGAAATATAGAAAGAAAGCACAAATTACAGGATATAAGACACAATAAGGCATATACCACATTTACACCTACTAACTTTCAATCTGGATATCTAATTACAGGCCTTTGCATTTAGCCTCATATTAAGACCATTCACTTTATCTTGATTCTTCCTGCATTGTGATTGGATCTCAGTGTTTTAGTTAATGCCTAAACTGAAGCCAACTTATTTCCCACCCGTATTTTACCATCTGCTTGGTGACGTCTTCATGAATGGTGAAAATTGTATAACAGATTTTGGCAACGTTCCTGCCTTTGAGGTAACGTAAACACTGCTAGTGAGTGTCAAAGAGGTTTCGTAGTATGTTACTACCTCCTCTGTTAAAACACAGACAGACTTGCAAATACTGTTGACACTCATTAGCATGCTTAAAGATAGGACTCATACCAATATGTTTTCATAAAAAGCTGCTATGTAGTTAGCTAAAGTTACAGTCAAACATATTTAAAATGTTCTAGTAAAATATAACCAATTCCTTTAATGAGAGATCTGTGTTCATGTAGTGACAGATCTTCAAAATATATGAAGGTGCAAAGTTATTAAGTTGATTTCTGCCTCATAGAATAATATTTAAACCTCAGAGGCACACTAGTTCCTATAAGAAATCATTTTAAGCATAGCAGACCAGTTCAGGGCTAATCATGGGGTAAAACTGAGATTTATGCCAGTACAGATACATCTATGTGGATTATATCATTAAGAATGCTTTTTATATTTGCCTGTTGGTCCATACATGTGGTATTTCGCATAGGGCTATATGACTATTAATAAATCTGTTACATGCAGCGAGGACACACAGTATTTTGCTTGTTTTCCAGATTGCCTCTGAGGATTTCAGTAGAAGTTCCCCTGAGGTAATATAGATGGAACCAATCCAGTGCCAAACATTTCGTGTTCCCACTGCTTTGATATGCTCATATTTATCCCTACCATAAAAAATAAAAAAAACAGATACTCCTCAACTGCTCCAAAATAGACTAGTCCTAGTCCTGGATGTCAAAGCTTCCTAACAGAAGAAGAAATCTTTTGCAGATGGGCTTTGTGGTGTCAGTGGGCTTGACCTGACTGCTGGCTATGTAAGCCAAATAATACCAGAATTTTCTCTATGCGTCTGCTTTGTCAACAAGCTGTGGACAATTGGCAAGAGCACTTCTACTTGCAGACATCTCTTGTTCTGTTACCATGAAAGCTGCAGCTTGCATATGGGAGGAAAAAAAAAGAGCCCACTGCGATTGTATTGAACGTAAGCAGAGTGCTACACACACACACACACACATGCACACATACATTGCCCCGCTATTGCACATCGACGCAACTCATTAAAACACCATCATTCTTAAAGTACTGGTACTAATAAAATGGGGTAGTAACGGATAGCACGGCCGGGTATTGTACTATAAAGCTGCTGTAGTGTTTCCTAGGTGTCATGTGGGAACTAGTCATTTCACAATGTCAATCCATAGAAACACCTGTCGGTTCCTACCACGCTTCAACAGCTGTGAATAATGACATGCTCTCCTTTCCTGTTGTCGTTAACTGTCATAATAACATAAAGATACATGAGGGTAGGCCTACTCTTCTTAACAGCTCAGCCTCACACATTAATGTTGCACTGATCCTTTATTATGGCAGAAATGCACTCAACCTACTGAAAATTAGTTTGACACAGTCACTCTCAGTGAGCCCAAGACCAGAGACGATAAAGTTAGCACTTTTGAATATTAGATCCCTCTCTAGCAAGACATATTATATTAATGATTTTATTTCTGAACATGGTTTTAGCTTTTTTATTTTTAACTGAAGTCAGGCTTACCTCAGCTGCTTCAGCTACTTTGTTAGAGTCTTTTTCTAACTTCACCTAAGTAAAAGAGTGGGTGGGATTGCCACTATTTTTCCTAGTTTTACCTGTACTCAGTGTTCTTTTGGCAGTTTTCTATCATTTTAATATTTAGCAATGATTTTCAAATCACACTAACCTTTACTAACTGTGGGAAACATGACAGCAACTTCTTATCTGAGTTTTATGAATTTATGTCCATTGTTCTTACCAGTCCTGATGAAATCATTTTACTTAGTGATTTTAGCTTTTTCGAAGGGTGCCACTCAGTGCCACTCACATTCATTGAAATACACTAGACTTAGTTATTACTAGTGCTGTTGATATTGACATTTCATCCATTGCCAGTCCATTCAAATCATTTTTGTGCCTTTTTGTAACATCACTCTTTCTACATGAGATGACTGTTCAGAGTCAGAGAGTTGTGAAGGGTAACACTAGTTATTGACAAATTTTCAAATACCTTTCCTCCATCCACCACTGGCTTAGTTGATAACCTTGTTGACGATTTTAATGATGAATTAAGATTCTCATTAGATACAGTTGCTCCTGCACAAACAAAAAAGGTAATTCATTTGCAAATCACTGTGGAAAACTGCTGCAATTTGTCAGCTGAAAAGCAATTGTCGGAAAGCTGAGAGAGACAATGGAGGGAAAGCAAACTACATGTTCACTTTGACATTTTTAAAGATCAAGTTATAATTCGCAATAATGCAGTCAGGGAGCCGAGACAAGCCCATTTTTGAAAGATTATTTCACAAAACCAAAATAATCCCAAAGTGCTTTTTTCCCCCCACAATTGACAATCTATTAAATCCATCATCTGCTCTCAGTCTTAATAATAACAGCTCTTAAGTACGAAGAACTTCATTTAAAAAATAAAAAATAAAGTTTCTATTAGAGCCAGCACTGTAAATACAGACACTCAAACTTCCTGGATCTCCCAGTCCGTTTCATGAATAATCCTTAATATTTGCATAATAGTAAGTGCATTTCTTGAAACAGTTCATACAAAGAGCACCACACAATGGATTAACTGCACTTTTTTCTGTATGGTATATATCAGTTTCAATAGTACAGTTACACATTACTGCATGTGGGAGATTGACTGCAAGAGATTGGAAAGGATTCACATTTGCGCTTTCACGGTTTGTACTGTAATTTGTTGACAGACCATGTCATTGCGATACAGAAAAGGAAAAGACAAGCATGTTTTATAGCACTGCGTAGAACAAAGGAGAAAAAAAAAAATTAGAAATGTAAACAGGAAATATCCCTCAGGCAGAACTGTACATGCAGTGCTGTATGGGGATTTACCGTCTTTCTACACCTCCTGACATTCCTGTCTGTCGGGCCACAGATTCTCATTCACATCACAACGGATACCTTCCCATGCAATGCAGTGCGCAAACAATCTTTTGCAATGTCTTATCCAAGCCTCTGCAGGAGTCTGCTGTGATGTCCACACATATATGGCTGGCGATTTTAAACCCTGCACCTCCATGCTGAGTAGAACGGGGGTTAAGGAATGGGGAATAAGATGGTGGGAATTCCAGTAGCATCCTGTAGTAGTTCACAAACCATTGCCTGATGTTGTTTGAGTGATGGAAACTCACATTATCCCAAATTACCACATACTTTGGTAAATCGTCTCGAATCACACCCCTCTCATCAACAGGGTAGATATCCCTGCAGAGGGGTGGCTTAGAAGGTGAGGGGATGCTGTGCCTTGTATGGCCCTATAATAGGAATACTAGTTAGCACACCATGCTCTGAAATAGCAGCACACATATCGATGTTTCCTCCCCGTTGGCTGGGTACATTGACACCAGCTCTGTGGCCAAAGACATTTCAACCATGGTGTCTGCCTTCAGCCAGGTTGAAGTCAGCCTCATCCAGGTATTTTAAGTTGTGAGATGCTTAACTTGATTCCAGTTTGATTATATGCTAATGGACCCCTTGAATATGTCACCATTCCTTTCAAATGGTACATGGCTGTGTCATGCTCATCTGGTGTCTTTCCAGCTAGTTTTGAGAATTCCAATTATGATCTGAAAAATGCACCAAAGCAACTGAGGTGAAACTGGAAGGCACTACTCTGGCTACCTTTATCTTTTAGAATAGAGTTCTTTCACTTGTTTATAAAGCTTTAAATAACCTTGCTCCTCCCTATATTAGAGATTGTCTTTCATTTTATGTTCTAGCCAGATCACTAAAATCCTCCACTGCTTTTCTTTAAATATTCTTATGTATCCCATTAAAGTAGCAGTGAGGCTGCCTTCTGTTTTTATGCCCTTAAACTATGGAGCACATTGCCTCTGGATATTAGAAAAAAGCTCAGCTGTAAAAGGAAATTAAAGACCTATCTTTTTAATCTGGCTCTCAGTTTCAATTTGGAGTAATGTTGTAGCTTTAGCTTTAGCTTTTAAGTTTTAATCATTGCTTTTTTATATCATTGTATCCCTGGTGTTTAGTTTATTGACTTTTTTATATTCTATCCTATTTTTAAAACTTTATTGTTTGATTATTATCATCATTTAAGTCTTGCAAAATTTTAGTTATTGCAGTCCATTTTGTTTTCATGTACTTTTGTTTGTCTGTGTTATCTGTGTTGTTTTAATCTTGCTATGTGAAGCACTAATATACGATAAGATAAGATAAGATAAGATATACTTTATTAGTCCCCTAAGGGACATTTATTATGGGCACATAGTGCTACATGGTTGCATAGCAATAATGCTGTGCTGCATGTTTGTATGAAAGGTGCCATACAAATCAAGTAAAGTTGAGTCAATGCAGTGTATGAATCATTTGGAAGCTGTAAACCTTTGCTTTTAGCATGCACCATTTAGGTTAAAACACTTATTTGCAGATCCTTGCTTTCTATTTAGTGTCTCTTATGTTCCATGAAGTAAAAGTTCAATGTGATGCCTGCAGCCTTTTGATCTATTTCCATCTCAAAGTGTTTTTTTCCACCCCCCTCGCAGAAAGAAGTAATTTTCTGCCTGGAAATGTTGCTTATAATATATAAAAGAAAGCAAAATGTGTGTTTTGTTAGCCTTGGAGTGCAGAGCCTACAATAACAAAGAAAGCTGTGTGTGGATAACGTGGTCTGTAGCCCAGGCATAGATTTGCAGTCTCCTGCTGATATGTTCCATTTTCTCTGTTCTCTTTGTGCCTCTTATTTTACGAGTGTGCTGTGCTATTGCCAGGGCAACATGGGCGGATGAGTGATGGTGTCCATTAGTAAACATAGCCCCCTATATGTGCCATTGGCCTAAAGAGCCAGTGTCTTGAACCTCCTTTTTCTCTCCTGTTATATTTTTATATATATATATATATATTTTTTTTTTCTTTTTTAATTTTTTTTTTTTTGCCCTCCTACTCTCTCCTCACTTATTTTCCACATTCTTCCCCACTCTTCCTCTTACCTTTTACCACAACGCGCCCGCCCCCCACTCCATCTTTTTCTTTCTCTGCCTTCCTCTCTTCCCATCTCCATCTATCCTCCTTACGGTTGTTTTTCATAGCTATAGCGCTGCAGTAGAGGGAGGGATGAGACTATTTCTCTTCCTCCTTTTGTGCACTCATTTTTGCGAGACAGAGCGACTAGAGGACGGGTTGAGAATGTCAAGCGTTAGGTTGGGAATAGAAGGCTGTTCAAACAAAGAATAGCCCGCTAATATGACAGATGCTGTGTGTATTGCAGAAGAATATTAGCAAATCTTGTTTTTCCACTTGGTTGAGTAGAGTCAACAACAGGGGTGAGGGATCTGGCTTCTCCATAGACATTTGCAACTTCCAGTCATATTGTGTGTGACAAGTGGAGCACAATCTTGCATCTTTTGAAATTTAAATAAAAAAAAAAAAGCAAAAAAAAAAAAAAAAGCCTGGCTTCATAAATATGGATTTAAAGTTAATTTTTCAAGGCTGAATTTATGAACTGGGATTTTGTTTTTTTTACACCCCTACAGCAGCGCACACTCAACACAGGCGCTCTACTGTACACTGGGAAAAAAAAAAATGCTAATTTCACAATTAGCTTTTCTGTAATTAGTGCGGAAAGGTAATTGCGGCGGATGTGCAATTAGCATTATGTAAAGTGCTTTTCCCCAGGCTTAGGGGCCAATCAGTTTGCCCCTTTACATTCTTCGTTCTGCTGATGATGTGGGAGATGCTTAGTCCCGAACATAAGAGAACTTCCTCTCCCTCCCACTCCAATGAATGCCATTCTCAAAGTGAATCAGTTGGGGTCACATGCTCACTTGGAAAAGGGGTTGAGGAAGTTTTTGCGTCTCCTTTTCATCTGCCTGTGAATATGAATGGAGAAGAGGGAAATCACTGTCATACCAGCCGTTACAGCACAAAGCCTCCTGATTGCATTCTGGACTCTGACATGCTTTTTTTTTTCCTACAGGGAAACCAAATGTTCTTGCACAGCGTGACTGACTCATTGCCTGATTGCCCAAGAACCTCTACACCCCCCCCCCCCCACCCACCCACCCACCCTCCTCCCGCTCCCCTTATTTTTAAATCCAACTCTCTGCTCTGTCCTTTTCTCTATCCCTGCCTCTCAGTTTGCATTCAAATATATGAATTAGTGTTTATAGCAGTGATTCGTCATTAAAGGGCAAATACAAGATAGTTTTGTTATCATGACTCATGGTGCTTATAACCTGAACAGCTGGAATAGGTTTTCTAGTAACCAGATATGATCTTTTTTTTCTTTTTAGGTGGTCAGTACAGCTCAGTAAGCAGCATTTTCCAGTTACTGGACAGCAATAAAGATGGCAGGTAAATAACATGCTGATTATTTCCTTGTTGATGATGACTGAAAATTTTATATATCCATGTTTTGCTGTGATATTGTTTACACATCCATTTTATAGAAACTGTGACAACCCTCCAAAATCCATGCTTAGTATACAGTATAAATGCACAATTTATATTTATACATTTGTTGTTACTCTTCTGGCTTCTGTCACAGAATTTAGATTGCTATGAAATCCAACATTAAACAAATACTTAAAGTGTATTTGGGCTTTTCTCCTCCTACTGTGCAGTTTTTAAAAAATGTACCACATCTAAGCCCCCTTCATTTATTTATTTGTTTATATATTTTCCTTTTCTTTTTCTAAATATAAAACCCCGACTTTCAGCACCTTCCTATTTTACTCCAGGGATGAAGTACCCTTTTTATATATATATGGAATTCCAGCTTGTACAGTGGGAGGTTGAGAAGCAATTGGGACAAGATTGCAGGATGTGTTCCTCTATCATGGATGTGCTCAGTAAACTTGACATATCTGTTTTGCACTCTAAAAATTTTCCTGTACGTATTTTGTTTACTTGTTTAAAATTCAATAAAAATATTCTTAAGGGGAAATAAAATGTAGCACAGAGGGCATGAAGACAGAGGAGTATGGGAAAAAAAGGAGCAAGGTTGAGATAAATCTTTTATTTTTGAGTGGCACCTTTTTTCTACCAAATGACATATTGCCCTTGAAGATTGTGCTTCTCTGCCTAGTTTAACCAACGGACGTCAAATTTTGCAAGGTGTGGTGAGATAAACATAGCTGTGGCACAGCTGCGCTCACATTTTGACAATACGGCTGACATTGTCATTTCAAATCTTATTGTAAGAGAAAACTACTGACTATAAAAGAAAAAAAGGACTATATGTTGTTGTTTCTCTCTTTTCTTTCAGTTTCTGTCTCTGGTAAATGTGTCTCCTTGAGGTGTAAAACAACAGATACAACAGCTTTAGATTTTTCCCTTAAACTACAGTAGATTGATACTGGCAAATGTCACCAATTTGATATATATGTGCACAAAAGGTGAAAATAGCCCTCCTTTAAAAATAAATAAATAAGCAACCCCCCTCCCCTAAACCATCATGGCATCACCTAAATCAAGAATCACAGCCAACAATATTAACAACATATATTACAAGACTAGTTTAATTCAGAAAAGAGATCTACTGCACTCCAGTATTAGGCCCAAGGATAGGAAAGAAGTTACATTCATAAAATTTAATTCAATTCAGTCCTGTTTTTATGAGATGGGATTCACCCTGAAAGTTAATTCACCTCTCTGTAGTAAGTCTGAACTTTCATATCGTTAATGAACAAAAACTAGTCGCCAGATTTTTATGAAATATATTGTTCCTCTTTAAAGTAGCAGAGAAGCTTTCCTTTGTTAAGACATTGTGTCATTTTTTGTACCACTGTGTGTTACTGTTGGGGGTTTGTCAAATACTACTATCTAGCTAACAGCAACAGTTGCCCTCTAAGAGTATACTGTGAGGGGTTAAGATTAGGGTTGCACATCGCTCTGTGATAAACGATTTGATATGCATCCAGATTCAAAAACGATATCCTTTTATTACAGACCGATTCAATTCGATACAGTGTAAGAACGACACGATTTGATTCTACGGTTATTATTTGTTGTAGATATTTTATAAACTAAAGAAGCCAATTCTATGAAAGTGTAATATTTTCTTTTCAAATATGTAAAAGACCACCTATCCCCAAGCAACAATAAAATCACGTCAATGTATGTTGTCACTTGTTTATCACTCTACAGAGTTTAGTTGTTTTAGAGACGCTGGTCCATGTGTGATGCTGCCAACCGACTCCAAGTCTTGCGACACCCGATCCATGACTCTACAATCGATTCATCTAAGAATTCATGGCTAATTGGTATCGATTGAGGAGGCTGCTACCGATGCAGCCGTATCTCTCACTTATTGAACCGAATATCCGGTTGTATCGGTTTATTGTTCACAACCCTAGTTAAGATCTAAACTTTCTGGCGAGAATCCCAACAAAAATAAAGTTGTGCAAAGTTCTTGTTTTTAATTTTTTTTCCAGAAATGTGCAATCACAGAGCATTTCCATATTAATTAAAAACCCTCCTTTACAGCACCGTGCCTGGAAATAGCCTCATGTCCACAATATAAAGTGCTTTATTTCTGTCAGTCTGGATAAAGGGAGTTAAGAGAAATATTACCATGTCAGACGGGACTACAAATTCACTCACTTGTAGTTCTGTTTTTAAGAAGTCATTTGAAGAAGTAATGCTCATACAGCAAAGTGAAACAAAACCACATAAAAGATGAGTATAATAAACAATAAGATTGGATTTCAATAATCACACACACACATTCATACTGTCTCATATTGCTTGCTCTATAAGATAAATGGGTGTTTCATGAGCACCTAACTCACATCAGTATGTATGTGTACAACACTCATTAGTTCCACCTTACTTTTAATGCAGTGTAATCTCATCAGTCTAAGCTGAGTGCACACGTCTCCCTGAAACTCCTACACCTATTCTGTTCTCGAGCAAACTTCAAAAAGTAATCCATTGCCTCATTTGTATTGTTTTAATATTCAAGTCCCCAGCAGATCCACTTGTGGCCCCCCCACCCCGCACCTCACTCAATCTCCCATCTCCCCCGCAGCCACCCAAGCTGACTAACTTGCTGTCGTGAGCAGTGTTTAACCTCTGCAAGCTCTAAAGAGAATGACATCCCATTTTGCCTTCCAGCTAGATATGTACATTTTCTGCCGGTGGCTTGCAGAAAAACAGAGCGAGTGATATCCAATGAGCCTATCCCCTTCACGCCTTTTTCTCCGCTGCTATCCCCACCCCTCACGTTTCTCACCTTCCCACACCATGCCTGGGAAAAAAAAAATCAATACCGCTTAAGCTAACTGGGCATATTCTCCCGGAAAGGAAGCGGGGCTGGGCATAGTAAACTGAAAGCGCTATAAAACATATGGCTGCATTGTGGACGGAGTGCTTGTGCAGCAATTTTTTCCAGGGAGCGCTATGTGCCCACTTATGCATTCCTGTGCCTGGATGTGTACCATTATTCAGCCCTTGTGCCCTTCCTCTTCCCTACGCAGCTCTGCCTCCATCCATCGACTCTATCCCCTCCTTCCCAAAGCGGTTCCCTCCACATGCTGTGCTTAAACAAACACATTACTAAGCTGAAATATCTGCAAGTGCCGCTTATTTCTATACAGCCTTTGTTTTAATCTGTCAGTCAATGGGATTTGGTGAGCTGGCTATCTTGAGGCAGGACATGTATTGATGGCCATTTGAATAAAGCAGGGGGTGTGGAGGCTTTGTATATGAATGCTACATCACCATTTTATACTGTAAGGCTCCATAAGGCTCACACGCCTAAATGTTGAGCTTGATTTAGTTGCTATTATGATAAATGCAAAGGCCAAAGTCACTGGTTTACCTGATGCTTGCACATCGCCAGGCAGTTTGCTGACTTTGAACTAGATTAGCATGCACATTGCAGACTCTTTATCTTGTACAAAAAAGCTCTTGGCTTTGTCCCTAATGACACTTAGCAAAACACTACCTCGTTCTTAATCCACTCGATTGGAATTGCTAATTATCTTTAATGCAGATTCACAGATAATTGTTCTGTCATTTATACCGTGAACTAATCTTGTTTTTTGTGCATGTTTAGCTGCCAATAATTGCTTCACAATAAAGATTCCAAAACTTTCTTTTCCATTATAGTTTTAAGTTTATGCTGGATTCCATATTTTAAGACAAAAAAACTGCTGACATGTTTCCTAATTATCAGAATAAATAGATATTCACTGTTTTTGGAGTTAGTGGGTTTGCAGATTAAGAAAGTTTGGTCACGTATACAGTTAGTAGTTGTCAGCTTGTGCTATGGGACATGGGGGTTTTAAGAAAAAAAATCCTTTCTACACACATTGGTTATGAGGTAGACTGTGGACTTCCTCGCCAGTATTTCATCCCAAACCTTCCCAAGCACCACGCACAAATGCAACCCACTGTGCCAGCTGGCAGGCAGTTGGCAGCCCAGTGCAGGATTAACTGGTACCAGTATGCTGTCCTATAAATAGAGTCTACCAACTGCTTCAGGAAATAAACCATGATGGAGCCTCCCAAAGGCCCACGAACAGGTTGTGCTTTTTATCCCCTCCTCTCTGTCAGGATTTATCTGTGTGTGTGTATGTGTGTGTGTGTCAGTGAGTTCCGTTATGTTTCTCACTGTGTATTTCAGCGAAGCCTACTGTAGGTGTGCTCTGCAAAGCACATGCTGTTATGAAGCCATGGTCTATATGTGTATGCCCTCTGTGATTGGGGCCAAAGCCAGTTTTCTTCAGACAAGATTTTCAGAGCCGCTACTCTGCAGCCTCTGTGCGTCCTCACAATGGAGAAAGCCATTGTTTTTCTCCAGCACTTACCCCGAGCATTGATCCTCTGTAGTGGAACAAGCTATTCGCTTTGTATGTTTGCCTGCACTTCCGCTTTTGATGGACTCCCGGGATTGATCTTGTCTATGCAGTCATTATCTCAGCTCAGTAGTGTTAGTTTAGATGGAACCTCTGGAAGAAAAGACACCAGCAAGGAAGAGTGGTAGAGGGAAATATCCAAGTGTTGTATGATAGGAGATGGTGGATGCTATTTTGATTGTGCAGCATGTTTCATTATGTTGCGGGCCACTCAGAGTGAGATAGATTGAGAAGACAGCGAGTCAATGCAAAGTTGTTAACGTCCAAACTACCTAAAGGAATCACTCATCCAAAACAAAACATTTTATGATTTACTTATCCTCTTGTTTGTTGAAACACCAGAAATATGTATCTGTTTAATATAGAGTGACTTAGCATATGTTGCTTCTTTCTATCTCCTCCAGAGAAGAACAGAAGCAAAAACTGGTTGATTTGAGTTCTAAAAAAAAAAGGAATGAAATGACCTTGAGAAGACAGTTTATTTAGCTTGCTCAGCATATTGTATGGGGATTGTGCTTTTGATCAAAACGTGCCTCATATATCTAGTAGTGATGACCTTGACACGTTCGTTACATCACAACATTTGATAGCGACACCTATGTTGCAATGTATTAACCTGCTAGACATGTTATTAATGGTTCTTAACAAACATAATTTGTTGATTTCAAATTGAACAATCAGGACATTCATTCAACTTCTCATTTTAACTCTCAAGACTTGAACTTAACTGTTTGTTTTGAAAAAATTGTGAGTGAAAATGAGACATTATAAGTTGACTTGAAACTAGGGTTGCAAAGGGGTGGAAAATTTCCGTAAAGTTTCTGGTAAATTTCCATGGGAAGTTAAGCTGGGGAATTTGGAAATATTCCAAATTGGAAACTTTCCATGGGAATTATGGGAATTAAATGGGAATTTATGGGGATTTATGACAATTTAGGGTAATTTAGTGGAAAGGTATCATATCTAAGCAAAAATAATTGTTTAGTTATAAGCAAAATAATACAATTAAAACGGATACAATTAAAAGAGATGTATTTATAAGTTGAATATGATCAAGTTGAACATCTGTGCATGTGATGGAGGAATGCACAGTGCATGTAGGGGGCGTGGTCTCAGTATGCACAATGCATGTAGGGGGCGTGGTCTCAGTATGCACATTGCATGTAGGGGGCGTGGTCTCAGTAGCCCTGCATGATATATGGTTGTTTTATTCAGGATTATGCTAAAATATTATTTTACACAACTATATTTAATTTCCCTAACAAGAACATACCTTCAGTTTAGTAAATTCCCGGTTTATTCCCGTTAATTCCCGTTAATTCCCATGGAAAGTTTCCAAGTTTGAAAATTCCCGGAATTTTGCAACCCTACTTGAAACTGACAAAATTTATCTCAATACATTAACATATTCCCTAGTCATTGCAGTCATTGTCTTAATTAATAAGACTAACCCACACTGTTGTCATCTGTGTCTGTTTATTTTGTAACATGGCAGTATAACAGTGGAAGAAGTCCAGGATAAAGTGGCATTCATACAGGATGAGGAGCGGGTTCTTTCTGTGGATGAAGCAGTGGTAAGCTGTTCTTTATTCATTCATACTACAATACAGTCAGTTCCTCTACTGTGCTTCTGAATCAGTGGTTTGCAAAGTGAGGTCTGGGGGCCATTAAGGGTCCTTGAGAGGAAAGATGACAAGAAGATCAAGAGAAGTTTAGTACTGTGTGTCACGATCCTGTCACTGTCCTGCCATTTCTGTCTTTATTGTGTTATTTTCTTGTAGTCCCTTGACTCCTGCACTCTTCTCCAGTCTGCTTTTCCCTCTACACCTGCCCTGCATCAGACTTGTCAGTCTTGCCCGGCTGCCAGTGTTTCCCCTAGCCAATCAGCTACTTGCCTGTTCTTCTGTCTAGTCACCTGCTCCCTATTCCCTCGTTAGTTCAGTTTGTATTTAAGTCCTGTTGTTCAGCTCAGTCTTCAGTTCTGTTTTGCTTGCCTGCACTCCTGAGTCCTGCTAGCGAATAAATATTAATTCTTTAGTTCTTGTAGCCTGTAGTTTTCTGCTTTCAGGTCCACCTGCTCCACTCCTTGTAGCACAATATTTATTATTTCACAGAAATGTATGACAATTTGCATTTGGACCATTTGATGGACTCTTCTGATAGTGTTTCTCAATCAAAGGTAACAAATACTAACAAGGTAGTTGTCTCAGCCATCACATATTAACACACCATCACCCAGACAGAAAGCTAATTTGAGAAATCACATGGTGAAATGTGTGTGTGTGTATTGTGTGATGATGGCATGCTTCTGAAAACAACTGGTTGCTATTGTATGTGTGATATCACTGAGCAGAAACCTCGACTAAATCAGCTCCATGGGGAAAGGGATTTCTGTTTGGGTTTTTTTTTCTTCTGTCTTGTGTGGACAGATGTTTGTCAGGAAACAGGTAGTCTTTGGTTCTGGGAGCTCTAGACATTGCTTAATGATACATTTTTATTTGTTTTCAAGCAATAATAGAAGCACTGACGTCCTAAATTAACATCTCTAGATTTGTTTAATGCCCTCAGCACATCATTGCAAATGCAAATATTTAGCTCAGTGTACATTTATATATTAAATGATATGATTAATGTTGTGACAGTATGTTTAGTTTTTAATTAACGGCAGTAGCTGACTTAGTTCTAGTGAGCGCAACAGAAGAATAAAGTGAAATTCATGGATTCCCATCACTGCAGGCAACCAACGGAAGAAAATGGGAAACGCCAAAGCTCCCACACAATTCACCTGACATATGTTCATTTCCCCCTCATGTGAAAACTGGCAGACATAATAAGATGAGGATGGGAAAGTAAACGGGAGCCAGGGGGGTTGCAAGAGATGGCTGCCTTCAGCCATGTGGAATATTTTGACCTGGACTGTAAGAAACTTGGTATTTCTACTGTATGACAAAAACAACAACAAAAGAGTGAGAAGCAAGATGATTACCTTAATGCATTTATTAGCTACCTTGTGTCTATTAGTCTACCAGAGGAGATTCTCCTTAAAATAATAAGACTATATTTTTTAGATATTTTTTGAACATATTCCATAAAGGCCAAAACCAACAATGCATTAGTCCATCTGTCAATACTTTACCTTGTTTGCAGAGCTCAGCCCCAAGCCAATTTGTTCCTACTGAAGGCAGCAATCTTTGAAAACATTCACAAATACACATTTTAATTTGTAGAAATGGCATTTTTAGTTTCTAAAAAAAGGTGCGCACTGTGGTTTTTAGAAAAAGCTATTCAAACAGCAGTAACTAGCTTACTTGTTGGGGCCTAGTTTAAGCTGTGGATTCAGTGTTTCCCCTATAGCTTGACTGCTTTTGGGTGGCAGGGGCAGGTGAGGGGTGGTTGCTGAGAAAAAATTTGGAAGAGACTCAGCAGCAAGACATTTCTCACTTCTCAGTTTACAGTAAGAACGGTTGAGATTAACACTAAAATGAAAATAGCTGGTACACCTTAAAGGTCAGTCCACCGTAAGTGAACTTAGTCAGATTAGGCTAACCCGTTGTTGCTTACTATCGGGCTAACCCTCTTCAATTTTCTTGGTCTTGTGACACACTGTAGCCTGTGCTGTACATTTACTGCCAGATTGACAATTTACTGCTGACCTTTTCCTCGCTCGGCTCACATCCGCCGTTTTCTGCCGCTCGTTTGACAACACGCTTGCTGCACACACATTATGCACTGCCCTATTTCTTAAAGACGCTATGCTACTCTTATTACAGCATCTTTCATGTCCATGTCCTTTGAGGAGCAAGGAGGGGGAAGATGAGTCAAAACAATTCCACGATAATGTAGGGTGTTATCGCGCTCACACAGTGTACAAGTGAAAATCGTCAGTATCCCATTGATGTTAAAGATCATGTGAAATTTTAGCAGTGGTTCAGTCTGAATGGAGCACTGGAAAAACACTTGGATTAATACATATTTGTTGCAGTTATATTTATAGCACCAGGGTCAGGGTGGTCGATGGGGTTGGATGTGGGTATGCTATCACCATCATGCACACAAACACCATACACTTTATTTTCATTACATTAGATCTAATGTATTATCTATATATAATATTATACAATGTAATATAATATTATAATCTAATATTAGCCATATTGTCATGGCTTAGTTTTTCTGATCTACTCCCACCTTGCCTTCTGCATGTTTTGGTTGACTGTCTGTTTGCCTGAGTTCACTTGTTTTTTTCCGCTCATACATCAGAGTCCCTTCCACATTCATTTGAATTCTGAACTGGAAGAGCACAGTTTCCCAAAAGTGATTTCCCCTCAAGCTGCATTGTGTGAGAATGCGTCTGTCTGTTTCATTTTAAACTTGTTGAGCCTCTCTCTTACCAGGCAGCAGATATCAAAATCTCTAGCTGTAAACAAAATAGCTAGGGCTCAATTTTTCCAGTCGCTCTCTCCCTGTTTTCTTCTTTACTATAAATGGTGTTTGGTATTCACAGTCATACACAGGCATTAAAAAACAAAAAAAATATCTGCGTGTTGTCCCACTGCAGTGCAGGGAAAGTTCAGCTTGGGAGTACGTTGTCACATTGCTGAAAATATGTCCACATTTTTCATAAATGAAGTTTGTCCTTGTTTATGGTTATAGTAGAAATGTCATCTGCTCTGTAAGCATTTTTGGCTCACTAATTTTAGCCACAGTGAAATATCTAAGTAAAAAAATAATTTGGATGCTGTGGTGTCTGTATAACAGAAAACACCCAAGCAGCACCAAAGCCAAAGCCAACATGAAAGACTCACGGACAGGGGGGGGGGGGGGGGAATCAGTGCTCATTTGTTGGTTGTGCTGGCTAACGGAGAGGCATTCTTAATGAATTCAACTGCGTCTGAAGAGGATGAATCAATATGAATATGCATGAATATGAAAATGTGTAGGCTACTTAACTGCAACCACAACAAACGGTGATCAAGCTGAGAAAATTGAAACAGGGTGCCAATGACAGTGGTTAACGGGTAATTTACATTAGAACTGACAAGCGGTCTTGTGTTAGCATCTTAATCAAGGTCCAAGGGCAGCAATAGTGAAGTCTGTGTAATGGGTGGGATTTAGATAAATTACTTTGTTTACTAGCTATCCATTACCCCTCCATGTCATTTTTATGGTACGAGTGTGTTTTCTCTTACTTGACTTTACAGTTTTGTTGCTGTACAACCAGTGCGTACCCTGAATATGTCTCAGTTCTTTCAGGTTGACGGATAAATACACAATCGTTGAGATAACACAACAGTAGGTGCTTTTCTCTGTTGTGTGGAGAGAAAGCAATAGAAAGATTATTTCCTCATCGGTGCTCAGTTGTAATGTCTGAAAACCTTGATTAGTTTTCTTCTGTCGCACTCAGGGACCGGGCCAATCTGTTTTTTTGTTGGTTTTTTTGCACATTTATTCAATTTGTGTCATTTTCACACCTTTTTATTAGTTTCCCCTTCTTTTTCCTTTCTCTTAAGAAGCTTTGGCCTCCACAGAAAATTCAGTTTCCACTTCAGCGGCCCAGATAATTCAAGAACAGAGCGGATTTTCAGGAGAACAATTTGATGATCAAAGGAGGCACTCCACTCGGGAGGAAAAGGGATATTCTGAAGTGGCGCTCCCGCAGTATTCTATCATTATGTTATGACCCTCCATTCCTGTAGAAACCACTGTTAATGTAGATTCAAGTTCACTCACTTATACGAGGTAATAATAGGTATCCAGGAAGAATGTCTTGTCATTGTCAAAAAAAAAAGAAGGAAAAAACCATTCATGTTGAGTTGTCTCCTTTTCAATATGTTGAACACAGCAGAGTGTAGATAAATTCCCTGAACAGATATAATTTCAATACTCAAACGTTTGCACTAAATCAGCTTGTAGCAAGATATTATTAATACTTGACTTGCTAGAAGACTGTCCTCTCTTTTGGCATTAACCAAAGGACAATACATTCTCCGAAGCACTGACGTGTGACCAACCTCGGACTGCAGCTATGTGCTGGTGAACAGAGTTGGAGGAAATTGCCTTCTCTCAGGCAATAGGCATTTGTGCAGAGGTGAATTTCACTTATCCATCTACTACCCACCCACCTCTCTTCAAAGCCCCTTACTCAGTCTACCAGAAACAGAGACTGAATATAGAATATGTCTGTCTCTTCCTTTTGAGCAGGAGAACGGAAGAAATCCCTTGATTAAAAAAATGGAAGTCGACCTTCAGTTTCCAACGTCTTGGTGGTCATAAGAACAGAGCAAGGTTGGGGAAATCTCACTTTTTCTTAAGTGTGCTGATCAAACACATTGCTTTAGGTGGATGGAAGGTTGGGAATTCCCAATAACAGCTTGCTAGAGGGTATGGAAATCTTACTTGTTTCACAGCTTCTCAGTAATAATATTGGCTATACCCTACGGGTTCCTATATACAGTAGAGGAGCTGACACTAGTTGGTAACAAGGCAGAAATGAAGACAGTATATAGCTACTGTAGTAGTGGAGACGTAGTGGTGCATGGACAAAGGGAAAAACAGAAGTTTAGAGGTCTCATTATAATGAACTCTTTGGCATCTGTAAACACATTTTTAAAGAAATTTTGTTATAGAACGTAATCAACTGACGAATATTTATTTTTGTAGTGCTTGATGGAAAACTACATTCAACAAAGGCAAAAAGAGTTTAAGTTTATTATTTAGTTGTCATTAATATAATCTCACCTCAAGTTCCATTTAGTAGCTGTTTTAAGACTTCCTGTCAGAGCACATGACTTTCATCAGCAGACGATTTATAACTAATAGTTATAGACACTAATAGTTGATAATTAAGTTTCAATGATATAGACAATCCGAAGCTGCTGCTGTAGAAAAACAAAGGTAGACACCAATTTCCCTTTAATCAAGTTCATCTTTTAAGGCACATTAAAGGGGCTCCAGAACATGTTGACATTTAATAGATATAAAAATTTTATTATTAAGAAATCCGATCTAATCATAGCACTAGTTATACAGTCGTGTTTATCAAACATAGCTCAACAATGAAAACCTTTCCCATACCGCTGATCCATATCTTGACATTGTTCAGTCATTGTGGCAGATTGACAGTATCCCACAGAGGCGGAACGCACCTGCAAAGCAAGCAGGCCTGACACGACTTCACCTTTCTATCTTGGCAGCAACACTGAGCTCTCTTGATGTTCACAACATCCAATGAAACACACACACATTAAAAAAAACACTCAGTGCCTCGCATTGCCCTCCCACCCTTGTCTCTACCAACCAAGGTTAGCCACTCAGCCCGGCTCTTCACACCATCTGTTTGAGCTGGTTGACATTTGGCCCTAGCCAATGCTGAAATCTCACTTCAGAGGGGTTCCGGCATATTTGCATTTGTTTTTTCTATTGTATGTCAAGAGGGCAGATTTCAGCAATATCTGTTTTCTCAAAGGGAAGAATTAAGATTTTAACAGAAGATATTAGAGAGGAGAGATTTTGAGATATTTGAAAATATTACCCTGACTGTAATTGTGGCACATTTAACCAACTCAATAGACTGTGTGAGGCTATTATTCATATCACATCCCCATCTTGCTCTATGATATCTTATCAGCCTCCAGAAGGGGGCAGCAGGCCTCTAAGTTGTGAGCAAGCTAATGGAGAAATGGAAAGTCACATTCACAGGTCATTTAATCTCTTTGTTTTGTCATGGGCTGGGCCTCTGGTGCTGTTTTCCTGCTTCAGTCTCTCGAAAAGAGAGCAATCCCTCCTGTTCAGAAATGAACAATTCTCATCTGCCTCCAAGAATATCCTTTTCATGCGTTTTTACTGTCGGGAGGTTTTGTAAGCCTGCGCTGTTTCTAGGATTTAATGTGTGTGCCATGAGGAGATTTTTTGGCTCTGGATGGTCCTGTAAAGAGGAGATTCTCTTTTTACCGTCTGCATTTAACTTTATGAAATACGTTTTTTTTGGGAGCAGTGTATGCTGTTGCGTCACTGTGGGTAACCTAGAAGTTTAATATCTGCAAACCTAAGCTGTACTTAGGATTCTAGTCTTACTTAACTGACAGTATATGGTGGTACTTTACAGTCGTTGTGCTATCCTCATAGCATGCACAGACTGGCTATTCCACACTGTGTTTGCCTATGGATTATGCAGTAGTTAAGGTATGATCACAGTAATGTTGATGTGTGATGCTGAAACTGTAATCCATGCATTTGTATCTTCCATAATTTTTTGCCTACTTTTGCTGTTAGAAGTCTTCAGCTCGTTTAGCATACTGCAGCTAGAATCTTGACAACAAACAGAAAAAATGATAAGGTTCTTCTTCTAACTTACAAGACCTTGCATGGACTTGAACCACCTTAGCTATCTGAGCTAGTTATACCATACACAATGGCATGCCCTCTTCACTCTCTCAATACAGGTTTCCTGGTCATTTCTTCAATAACAAACAAGACAGGTTCAAAACCTAGTCGGTATGGCTGGACCATTTATAAATCGCGAAATGGCTTTATTTCTATATGGAATTTTTTTTTTGCAGCTTTTTTTTCCCTTTATTGTACAGGTTAGTAGAGAGAGAGACAGGAAACTGGAGAGGGGGGAAATGACACGCAGGATAAGACCGCTTGGTGCGGGATTTGAACCGGGGTTGCCTGCAATTGTAGCCTCAACACATGGGGTGGGTGCTCTACCCACTGAGCAAGAAATGGCTTTATTTCTTTGTGAAGATGGATACAGGAAGTAGCGACACAGGGCGACCAAGCCTCCAGAAGTGCACAGGGCTTTGACTGAAGTCAATCTGACATAGGACCATACGTATGCCAAGTTCGGACTTGTGTACTTGTAAATTCAGCTTACTTGCTAACCGAAGCAGCTCAGCTTCAACACAACTATGTTACTGAACTGTGAAAAAAATAAGTATGTTTTTCAGCCCGTTTTTAGCTATAATAAAAATCCAAACTGCCTTGTAGCTTGATGTGAAGCTTCACTTTAAACTCAGACAAACTAATATGGCAGCTACAGTTCTTAAATTTTATTTGTGAGACATTTTGGTGGACAACATTTGTCCACCAAAAGGAATTATATCAGATATCAAAATGCTGCAGAGTCATTAGAGCTAGCAGTAAATTACCGAAGAGCTGCATGGTTCAATTCATCTCTTCAAGTTCTCCCTGGCATGACGACAGACATTGAATCATCTCAGTCACTACCAACTCCAACTCCTGAGATGACTGGCTGCTCTCACCTGGCCAGTTGCTCCGAAACATCACCGAAAACATTGGAGCAATTCTCCAACCAGGCATTATTTGGATAAACGGATCCCATATTGAAAATCTAAATAGTTGCCTTCTTGCCTAGAAAATATTAAAATTCAATAACAATAATACACCTACAGTGAAAATTGATGCTGTAGGTTGGTATGAAATGCATTCTCAGATAGTTGGCGTCGGACCAATAGTGTAACTTCATCACTCTGTCAGTCAGTGACTTGGCGACAGACATTGGCGTTTATTGGGCGGGATCTGCTGTTGCATTCCAGCCAAAAATCTGTTGGCTACAGAACATTTGCGTACCATGCCCTTTATCTCTGGAATGGCCTCCATCACAAGACTGAAATCTTACCTTTATTCACTTCATTACAGCTTACTCCTGAACTTAGACAGGTCCAGTACCTTTATTAATATCCCTTTACCATTGATGTTTATAATGTTGTTGTTTTACTTATTGTTTTATTTGCTTGCTGTTTTTTGTACATGGTGATTCTGCACTTGAAATAAAATTGTTTGGTTGATGGTGGAATGAGTTATGTGCATGCAATGAGGACCATAGTAGTTAACACTGGCGGCCATATAAGGATTCTGCATATTCTTTTTTTGTATTGCAAAAAGATTACTGTCTTGTGTTAACAGCCTGCGGGTTATATGAGGCTAGCCAGGCTGGTGGAAAAAAGGGGGTTGTCTCCACTTTCCCCCTTCTGTACCATTCATCACCTCCCATGACACGTGTCATGTTTTTGCTCCCCAGCTGGAATGCTTTCAAGTTATATAATGTGAAATGACAGGCTGAAACCAGAGGTGGAGTGATATGTGGTTTGTAGAGCTGAGGTAGAGAAAACTGACCGTCTAAAAAACGTTGTAATGTGTCATGTTCTTTTGAGATAGGAGGACAGAGCGGGAAGGCGGAGGCAGGAGGGGTACGACAAATGATTTGGGTAGTAACATTGAAAGACTTTTTTTTTTTTAATTTTATTTTTTTAAATTAGTTTCAGGCTGCACACCTGACACTCCTCAATCCCTTGCTTTGCCCTCTTCCTCTGCACCTCTAATCTTCTGCGCACTCGTCTTTTGTTATGTAACTGCCGAGATTGGATGCGCTCGAGGTTGCGCGGGTGGCACAGGTAATGGAACCAGTGGGAGGTCAAAGGCAAGAGAGAGAAGAAGCAAAGTGAAGAGGCATCATTTTGTGCTGCTCCAACAAGTCCTGACAGAGGTGTCTTATATCAAGAGGTGTCTTCCATATCCATCTGTCTTCCTATCTTTCTAGCTGCCTATCTATTCTGTCTATTTACCTATGATATCTCTTTATCTTTCAGTTGTCTTTATGTACTTTGACTTTACAGATAGTTTCTATTTCTTGAAAAAAAATATTCTAAAAGAATGAAAAGAAAAAAATATTGTTTTATGCATAAAACACACACACACAGTGTCAGACTTAAGAAAGTTGAATCACACAGCTGTGTTTGTACCGCTTTGACTCAGTTGCCGAAAATTCTGTCTTACAAGCTGTACTGACAAACCAGCCTTAAAGCAAGCTCAAGGCAATCATTTGTATTCTTATCAGCTCTAACCACTTGACAAATACTATTCAAGTTGCACCCGTGTAACTGCAGCTCCCGAGAACAGGGAACATACAGTGCAATGAGCAACGTCCAAGGAGAAAAGACATCGGTTTCCTCTGGGACAATCTATGATGGTGCTTCCCAGGTGAATGCATTGATCAGTGGTCTTATAATGTGTCACAACAACAGAGGGGATATTTTTCGTCTCTAAACATCCCTGTAACGTTTCTGGAACATTTTAGAAGGATTATTTTTAAATTATGCTAATGACAGATAATCAGCTTATTTTATGTACGTGCAATTCTTTATACAGTATAGAAGGGGTAAGTCAGTGTCAAGATATTAAAGGAAAATTCAGCTATTTTCACCCAAGGTCTTATTGTAATAATTGTGGCAGTTCATGCTAACTTTGCACTCACCACCTTTGTTTTGATTAAAGAAACGCAACTCCAGATATTTTAGCAACACTCCAGTAAAACAGTGTATATTAGTAACTAAGCAACAGTTATTTAAAGCTTTACTGATACACATTACATTCATTGTTTCAAATGGTGGTCGAAATAAAAATGAAAACAGACAGTTGACCCCTGGATCAGTTAGTGTCGTTACCTACATAGGGATCTACTTACAGCGCCACCCTGAGCCTATTATGAACCATAGTCACAATTATGACAAGATGCAGGTTTAAAGGTACCGGTTTCCCCAATTTAGATATATTGCAAATGAATATAAAATAATTAAACTGGTGCGTTACATCATACAACAACTCTTTAAACTAATTTCTTATGTTTTAACTATATTTATCTTGATAGCATTAATTTCCGCAGCAGAATTTTGTAAAACAATAACATAATAATTATCAATAAACAATAATATTGAATTAGTAGCCAGTCCTCTAGTGTAGTTACCTCCTTACTGGACATCACGTTCTGTTAATAATAAAATGTGAACTGCATTTGATCACAGATGAACTGCAGAGTTCAGCTTTTTTTCCTTCTAAATATCAAGTCACATCAAATATCCTCTGACCTCAGATAGACCACTGGCTCCTGGAAGAGCATCTTGTTGAAGAACCTCATATCCTTTGCGGGGAAACGGTTGATGTGTCTTGTGTTTCCATGGTGACCCCGCCACACAGCACATAAGACAATAATGAAATCTCTCAAAGGCCGCAGGGGCACCAGAATAGTGCACGTCCTCAACGTTTCAGCTATTGTGGCACTTGGAGGAGTTACACAACCTGACGTTCACCCTGAGAATGTTTCCTTCCCCATCATCTCGGGGCTTTTGTGACCGGCAAAGATTGGGCTTGCTAGGAAAGGGATGACACATGGAATGACAAAACTCCTGTGTCTGTCTGTCAGGCTTGGTCTTTATCCGACTGACATTTGCTGGCTCAGGCTCATCCAGGCTCTGGAGAAGCCAGGGATAAGAGTCAGACACAGATGGCTTTTTCTCTTGCAATTCTGTCTACCACAAGATTCAGAAGGGGGAAAAATGTTTCCAAATCTCCATCCTGTTTTTACAGACTCTGAAATATAATTGCTTCTACAAAGGTATAAGAAACCGGTGACTGTTCACATGCTGCAGAAATGTGTTATTGTTGGGTTTTTTTTAAATGGTGTCTTGCAGTGCTTTATTCTTTTTGTCTGTGTTGACCCAACCTATTGGTGATTAGGGTTTGATCAGGGGTTTGTGCATCAGAGACATTTCTTGTCCTATGAATAAGTCAAGAGAACAATGCAAGAATGCCTTGTGCCATTTAAAACTGATGAGCCAAAGCCAGCATGAAGGAAGAGAAGGGAGGTGTAGGTGTTAAATTGATTGGCGAGAGGAAAAAGCATCTGCTTTGCAATAGCTTAACAGTTGCCTCAGAAGCACGCCTGCTATTGTTTCCAAACAAGAATACCCACTTCTGTGTGCCGAGGAGTGTCGCCTTCAGAAGAAATGTGTGAGAGGGAAAGAAATTGTTGCATAAGAAACATTTAGAGACATCTTCCTTTTTGCAACTCTCCAGGACCTTGATCTATTTTCTTTTTTCATAGCTGCCTCAACTCCTTTTTCTGTTCTCCAGGCAGTTCAGAGTTAATACGTGGGCAGAGAACAAAAGACAGGGGATATAAGGCTGGAGTCAGCAGCTGATCCAATGACAGAAATGGCACTGAGGCGAGAGGGTCCCAGGTGTAGTCATGACTCAAGTAGCACTCCAAGATAGGGGTTTGTGATTGAGGGGGGCACGGAGCGAAGAGAAGCATGGGGGCATCGTGGGAGCTTGCATCCTATGTGACAAGCTGCCTGTTGTGTGCATACTCCCTGACAGCAGGAAAAGCAAAGAGACAGGACACCTGACCCCTTTGACCTTCACCAAAGTACGACAGAACTCAGACTTCTCTTACTGAATAGCAGTGGCATGAGTGTGCACCTCTCTTATCTCTGCATTTATTTCAGTGAAGTTGGGTTGGATGATAGGATGTCACTGGAGTTTTTTGGTGAGGTTTTTGCTGACTGATGCCATGGGAAGACATTTTTGTATGACAATTTAAAAAAACCCTCCTGTTCAGTCCTTTTAGACATGAATGAACCAAACACAAAAGCATATTTATAGGCAGAAGTCCTGCTGTATTAATGAGACAGGCTACAGTTTCATCTTGTAGATTTATCACTATAATGGTAATATAACACAATGTCAGCTCTGTATGTGAGGGCATGATGGAGATTTGGGGCAATCTTTGCTATGGTTATATAAATTAACACAGTCCTGTATCAGATCTTGCTGACCAGTTGGTTTTGATGCTTGGCTAAAATGTGCTTTGCATACAAATATTGTTTGTTGTTGTCACTTGGAATGAGTAGCTTTTTATGATTTAAAACCGGCCAAATGCCAGGCTTCTCTTGTAATAGGTATTGCGCAGCTCAACGTCACACAGAATTTGACAAGTCACCATTTTTTGAAGTCTGACTAGTTAATTAATGAAGCTGTCAATCACATATCAAAGGTGACACCAAGGGAAGAGCAGAATTTCATAATTTTATCCTAAGAACTACACATCATTACAATTTTTTTTATATCTAATTAATACATCTCTGATACAGTGTGGATGGTGATCATTGAGGCTCATATCAGTGAAATAAAATTACTAACATTAAAGCTGTATTACATGCATGCATGGTTTCCTGTGAATCCCTCATGCGTAGGTAAAGTCCCTGCAGGAATCGCAGACACTGCCAGTAACAATGACATACCTCTACTAAGCTATATAAAGATAATTACACAATGTAAATACATGAATGACTATCGCAGATTAAAAAAGGGCAGTGCATAAGATGGCATTCACAGCCACAATATGTAGATAGGTTCATACTCAAGATATCAGCAAAATGTACACTGTCATGCTTTCACTTTTCTTTTACTACAATATCCAATTCTGACAAAGATCAACCAGCTTTGTCGAGGTTACAAAGTGATTGTGGTCATGGTTAAATGTAACAGACGTTAATGCTGAATTTCAGTGAGAGATGGCAGCGTCAAAGTCAAACACATCCCCCATACGCCTGTCTGACAAGCCAACCTTCACACCCTTAATTTTCCCTATACTATAAGAACATCACATTACTTTTTGCCTCTAGCAACTAAAATGTTGTAAAGTACATACATTTCTATCCACGGAGGGTTGAATCCAGTACAACTGGACTTGGTTGAAGAAACTTGAAGATATTTCATCTGTCATCCAAGAAGCTTATTCAGTTGTTACTGAATGTATTTAACCTCTGTGGGAACGGTATCAAGGTCATTGATACCACTTGGGTCATGCTCCTAGCTGTTTGAATGACAACCGTCAGTCATTGGCGTTGTCACATGAGGTCAAATATGAATGGTTGGTGCACCACGCCACCTATCCCCACCCACAAGGCCTCTTTCATCCCTTCCCAGAAGACTTAACCACCATTCACATTTGGCCTTGTATGACAGCTCCAACGTTGTTTAAACTTGGCCTCAGGTGACTCCAACGACTCTGTTTGTTGTTACAACACCCGGGAGCACTAATTAACTGTAATGGTATCATTCATGGTATGGCTTTGAAAACGACCCCACACTGGTTAAATACCTGTTGCTCCCTGCCAGTCAATTAGATCTGAAGAAGCCCTTTGGATGAGAGGCGAAACGTCTTCCAAGTCTCTACAACCAGGAAGTCCAGTGGCTCTTGATTCAACCCTCCTTGGATAACCTGAGAATCTGTTGGCAGGGTTGTGAAATTACTATCATTGCTCACATTTCCTATATCCCTCTTGTTGCAAGTTTTATAACATCATACTATTATTATCCCTGCATATAATCTCAGTCTCTTGTGTTTGTAATGGAGTGCATTTCTACACGTACCAGGCTCTGGTTGTATGCCTGTGCTCTCAGGTCAGGATCAGTATTGTTGTCACTCTGACACCCTCCCTCCCTGCCTCTTTCTCTTTTCTCACACACTCGCCTCACTCCCTCTACAGAGTGACATTTATTAATTAAATATGGTGTACTGCCGCAGGATGTGCTTCCCTTTCCACTATCTCCAGACACTAATAATTACATTGGCATTTAGCTCCGTGATAAGCCGACCCTATGGCCTTTATGAAATGTTCCCTGGGCCCGGATACTGAGCAAAATATAGACTCATGAGATGCTACATATCGATCCATCTGCCTGTCTTCTTGCTTTTATCTTAAGAAAAGAGCCACTGTTCATTAGCATGGTTAAAGAATCCAACAACAACGCCTGATTTTACATCATTAAAGGCTGAGATAGAGCTTTGCTGGAAATACGCATGTTTTGAATGTGTTCACAGGTGGGTTGTTTAAATGAACAAGGGGGCTGACAATGACAGTTAGTACAGGTAAATAAATAACCATATACCACAGGGAGCACTACAATTAACATGTTTATGAGAACTAATTTCCTTTTCCATAAACGTTTATTTTTCTATGTTCACTCATCGTCTCACTTCCTTCAGTATGCTTACTTTTTTGGCACCTCTCTAAAATTTCGTGTGGGTGAATGGATATATATTCAGACATCATTTACAACTGCGTCTCACAATTATTTTCATTATCAGCTAATCTACTTTTTGATTCACTGTTAGCAGAAGCTAGTAAAAAAAATATTTGTTTTGCCCAACCAACAGTCCAAAGATATTTAAATAGATATTCAATTTACAGTATTATAAATTGGAGAAAAATAGCAAACGCTTACATTTGAGAAACTGGATCCAGTGAATATTTTGTGATTTTTGCTCAATTATCAAGTTGACTTATTATTATTTACTGGACATGAAATCTGACTATTCACTTGTCAGATTTGATGTCCAGTGTCCAATGTCCAATTTACTGCATTTCTCATGTCTTGATCAATATGGTCCAAGCTAAATTTAGAATAAAAAGCTGATTATAATAATAATAATAATTATATTGTGATTTCCACTAAGATAACACCAAAATATGTAGGAGCAAAAGTATAATTGAGAAGGGTAAACTGACAACTCAACTGAATCAGTATTTCCTTTTAATATTATGCCTCAGCAGATCAAAGTGTAGTTGTCCATTTAGTGTATTAAGTTTGACTTTGCTTTACCTAATAATTTTGCCTCAGGTGGTCTAATCAGACTGGAACATTACCAGATTATTATGTGGCTTATCAGCTTTAGGGATGTATCAATAGATGCTTAAGTCACAAATACTGTAAATATGCATTTAGTTTGTAAAAAGCTCCCTTGCACCAATTACAGTTTAATAAGTTGTTGGCCAATAGTCTGTTATCCCCTTCCTCAGTTATCATGGCATAATATCCACCAGGCTCCCCATCGCCTTCCCTGGACTTCCTGACATGAAACTTTCTTGCATAACAAGCGATACGGAAAAGCAGACACTAGTTTCATGATATGTGGCCAAATATCGCACTGTAAAATCAGACGCAACAGAGTGTGGAGGAGGAAGCAAACACCAAAACTACATTACAGCTACAGCTTGACACAAAAACCTCACAGTGCTGAGTTTCACCATGATTCCATTGACAATGAACCAGGGAATTTTGAGCCTCAGGTGGACAGAAACGCTGAATCTAACCTAAAAAAAACCCAACTACCTTTACAATATAATGTTGGGTCAAAGAAATGCTGCTGTTACAACTTATTAGGCCAGATATTGTGCTGTGGAACCAGACCAAACAGAAAATGGGGTAGAAAATGACCACTGGAGCTACGGTATAGCGGTATCACTCACAGCACCAATCAGTGCCTACTGGGAATCATCAGAAAGCATGAAGACAGAACTGATTTTGGGAGGTTTTTGACTGCCCACCCACAGCTCTGGCAACACTCTGGCATGTGTGGAGCTCTCAGTTAGTTTGCAGTGATCCACGCAATGACCTCCAGTGCTCCAGTCTGTTTTATGTCTTCCATGGGCATACCATTAGTAGCGGATTGGACAGGACTGGGTGCAGTGAATTCTGGTTGTTGTAGGATTCACCTTTAAGAGAGAAAGGAGTATTTGCTGTCTTTTTCTCGATGTTCTCTAGTCATAGGACACCAATTTTCAAAAGTAATTGCACATTTATTCTACATCTTTTTATTTTGCTCCTATCCTATCTGTTTATGGTGTTTTATCTTGTTGTGCAGCACTTTGGAAAACCTTGTGTTTGTTACTTTTAGACCTTTGTGTTTGTGCTATATAAATAAAGTAGATTGGATTGATACATAGATGACCTAGTTTTAAGAAATCATCATATTTACAGTGGCTAAATTTCCCCTTCAATGACAAAATGTTTGTTTGCTGCAAATGTAGGATAGTTTACTTTTATCTTTCACTTGGCTGGTATTTCTCAAAAGGCAATTTAATAATTCACCTTTTCTTTAGCCTGTATTGTAGATTTTTCCATTAGCTGGAGTAGGAGCATACCATCATTTTACAGAACAGCGCTGGGCAATCATTCAAGGTTTGCCTGAATAATCTCACAATTAAACTTGAGTCTCCAGAAAAAAATCCCTGGCTGAATTGACCAAAAAAGGTTTAAGTGGAAATCATGTGGGCTTCAAATTGGACCTTTGGGCTCAGGAGACTGTTATATACCATCCAGTATCAGCAAGGACGACCAGTGTTCTTGCTACCCTGGGAAATCTTCCTCTGACTCATATTATTTTGGTTGTCCTCTTCTGTCAAAGGGCCTGAAATGGGATCACTAGCAAGTACTTTTCTATCTGAACAACAAGCTGTGCTGCAGTATTTGTCACTGGCTACTTGACTGAGTAAAGGATAAAAATCCAAATTGAGTACCAGAGATGCTTAGATGAGGCAAACAGACATATATAGCTGGCAGCTTTATGACATTATGTGACTTTCTGCCCATGTCTGTGTAAATTCAGTATGCACACACATGATGTATGTGCTTTAAGGCTGTGTAGGAGTGGTAATATTCTCCGTTGTGTGGGTTCATGGTAATAGATGTCTCATCTTTTTGTTTGTGCTGTTTCCACATATTTGCAAGATGATATATTTCATAACTCTGACATGAAACCCAATATTCTCTTGCCAGGTAGATATAAGTGGTATTTGTAGAACTGTGCTTCTGGGACTAGATCTATCAAATAACATAGCACAGTATGTAACCATGTTATTTGATCTTTTCCTCCCTTCTCTCCCTCTGTAAGGCAATATCTTTGCATACCGTCGTGTCAGGCCTGATGTTAGTTTGACTAAATCAAGTGTAGAGCTTATTCGTCAGAACTGTTGGTGAATATTCACATAACTGGAGTCAAATATCTCAGAAATTGCAGCTCAGACACTCTTTACAGAACAACTGTGCTTCTACATAAATATAATAGATGATAGGTAATGTCATGTTTTTGACCACTAGAGGCATCATGGTGCAATGTTTCCACAGGTCGGTTGCTGTGTTGTTTGCAAAGCTGATAACACACGGAAAAAAGGCATCCACAAGGCAGTGCAGAGGAAGACTGCAAGATAGCAAACACTGAAGTAACCATTGCACCATTTAAAACATTCAAATAAACAGCTCTTTTATATGTTTCAAGAGGAAGAAAATACATTAAACATTGTTGTTAGGGTTCACACAAAGTGTTACACTAATGAACAATGAACTTTACCCCTTTGTGTATTTACATGAAAACAATTTCACTTTTTACTAAGCATCAATTGTAGCATTTTGGTCTTCAAACAAAAGAAAGATTTACTTTTATTTTTCTATTTGAATAAATGATCATGAACAAGGCTGAAGCTCATTACATATAAAGAAGGAATGGAAAAGGTTCCCATTAGTTCCATAGTTCGCTCTTCATTTTTAACTGCCAAGCAGGCAAAGATGATTACTTTCATGGGTGCAAAACAGATGGGAGAAATATGTGCATAGCTGCAACCATGAGTCTAATGATTGAATTTGTGGCAGCTGCTAAACTAACTACCCAATCCAACTAGAGTGCAGGGCTGTGTCTAAGAAATACTGCACTTTCATGATATCAGTCATTCTTTTTAAATGAATAGTTTAGTGTATGAAAAAAAGCATATAGTCACATGTATGTACAGTATGTATGAGAAGCTGGAACGAGCAAAAATAGATTCTATACGTTAAAATGCATGCTTGATTAAATGAGGAACAATTCATTTATGATATTTATAGTTAATAATTGCTTTGAATTGTTATGAGTACAGTGTCTAACTATATAACCACAATTTCCCTCCTTCCTTTAACAAGGGTCGAGCTTAAGATATTGTGTGGAGAGCGTGTCACCAATAAAAGAGATGTAGGCTGAACTCTGCATAACAAACCGTGAACTTCAGTCTCTTAAAAAAAAAAAAAAAATCTAATTCAGCTCATTTCTTCTCAGTGCACGCAGCATATTTTGTATGCATTTCAAACAAACACATTTCAATTCAGCTTTGAAAAGACCACCTAAGCGCACAAGAACTTTTCGCCGCTCGCGTCCAAGGTGATTCACAGCACCTGCCTTCCAGTCCAAATGTCCAAATCCACAGTTGTGTTTATTAGCTTAGCTTAATTGTGCATAGCATCTAAAGGTCAGCGCCTGCTGTGATACATCGCTGCCAAAATGGCTTCCAGGGGACACTGTTTCAGATGAATAAACACTGAAAGCTGCACCACCTTCCATCCTTTACCTCCCAGTGTGAAGCAGCATCACATTCTGCTTTTTCAGGCCTTGCACAAGGTCCTGTGACTGATGGGCATCCACTGGTACGCACTGCCTCACTGACTTCCATTTCAGCTGGCAAAAGGCAGCAGATTAATTCGCTTGTCAATTCCATCCCCCCACCCCTTTTTTTTCTGCAGAAGCCTATGTTTATTCAGATAGGAGGAATGATGTGTTTGTCCTCCAGTGAATTAAAACATGCAGTATATCTGTATAAGTACAGCCATCTCCTTGATGAATGGTATTTGACTTCTATAAGCAGTAAACTTCTTCCGTTTGGCTGTAAAAGCTGATTTAATGAGAGAGTGACTTAAATAGATAAGCAGATAGGGCAGCTGGGATTATTGGGAGGTGAGCTGAATGGGAGATGGATGATGTGTAGTTTATTATCAGTTCTGTAATGCACTTTTTATAAGCCCATACCTGTGGGGCCAGCAGGCACTCTGCAGTAGATACGAGATTGCAAGCTTGCGTGCATGCTAAGACGATTGTGTCAAATGTATGCATGCTCTAGAGGAGATGTGTACACTTGTGGTGCAGGTCATGTATAAGATTATATGACAAACTTACAAGAGAGGAAAAACCTGATAAGATCCAATGGCTGGAGAGTATTTTTGGATCCACATTGGATTTATCTAATATTTATCTATCTTTGCATATTGAATGTGTTCATGTGTGACAATGACAATGAATTAAATGTTTTCAGCTGCTCAGTTACAGCGTTCATTATACTTTAAAGTATTTGAAAATAACTCTTCTTATCTCTCTTACCCCCAGTCTTTGCTAGGAGACCAGCAGACGGATCTCACCAACTTTCAACACAACCTCTGGGACATCTTGAGAAGGGGAGACAGTGTCAAGGTTAGCTCCGTAATCTGTCTTGATTTCCACCACCCATTTTCATACCCTTTGCCTTTTTCCCATTCCATCTGTCAAACTGCATTATTTATTCACATCCTTCTTTCCTTTACTCCTTGGATTAGTACAGTTACCTCAAAAATTGGCACAGCGAGATTCATTGAAGGTTTAAGCACTATCTGTTTCACACAGACAGTGCTTGAACCTTGGTGAGTAGAAATGGGTTTTGTGAATGGTGAAACATGCTTCTTCAGGAACATGCATGGGTTTGTGTCGCTGCTAGTTGATCAGTTGGTCCACCGCTGAGACTGAAGTACTCCAGACTGAAATATCCTAGCAACTACTGGACAATCCATGACAACATTCATGATCTGTTCCTTATTTCCTGTCTACCTCTTCACTGCCCACTAACACCCCCAAAAACAAAACCAAGAAACAAACATTCATGGTCCCAAGAAGATGAATCCTTTGATTTTGCTGGTGCCATTAGCAGATGGACATTTTTAGCATTTAGTGACGTCTCTTGCTCTGATTAACCACGGCCGAAGAGATAGATGTACTTAATAAAGCAGTAGTAGAGACAAGGAAAAATCTGGACGATAAGCACAAAAAGAGTAAAATTTATATTCCTTTAACCGAAATGAGAAAAGGTTTGATTACTTTAGCTGTAAATGTAGCCGCTGGTGATTTGACGCAGTGATGTTCTTCTAGTTTCCACAGTATGATTACATTTATCTTGGTTCTATCCAGGCCATGACAGGCGCAACACAAATTACCTCATAATACCTTCCTTTCCTGAGTCACTGTTAATTTAGAGTCTCTAAACTGCTGCCATATTTCTTTCTCAGCACATGTTTATAAACCCCATGTTTTTCATCTGACAGCTAAGGCATAAAAGAAAATGTCCGTGCCTCTCCATCTCCTGAACTGAGGTTGCGGAAAGTACGAGATACCATCCTTTCATTTCCGCTCCTCCAGATAAAAAGATGAGAGAAGGAGAGGACGAAAGTGAGGCCTATCGCTGGGCAGCAGTGATTGAGTCCCTTCGCTAAGCCACCACGAGAATCTGCTCAAATAACCCACTCTGGCGATAAGAAGCTAGTCATTTCCATAGACAAAAACATTGGGGTTCAGATTAGATTTCACCATCCGCCTGGCTTATCTTGGTGTTGCTCCATCATAGAATGTGAATTATAAGGCAGACTCCTGTCCCTCGTCTTTTTATGAAAACACCATTACACCAATACATATGGACTCAGTTTTTATTTGCACTGTTACACTATTGATACCAGTAGCAGGATTGACCTGAATTTTGATGCCCACATTACCAATGTGACAAAAAAATCCTTTCAGTTTATCATGTTAAGACTATTGCAAAAGTAAGAATCTTCTAAAGGGTTGAATTTTGGCACTGTTACCAAACTTTACACTTGATTTTGGGACAGTATAAACATGTCTTAACCCTTTACCTTCATTTAAACTGCTAAACCTCTCAATATACCACTGTTAAATCAAGAACTTAAGCCTAAATGAAATATAGTTTAATGTTAGAAAGAATGTGCAAGAAGATATGCCAAGAATATGTTTTTACAAGGGCATTATTTCTGTCCAAGTATGAGCTATGTAGAGGTTCATTTTCTTTGTACCACAACAGGTTCCAAGATGACATTTGTTTGAAGGGCTGTGAAGATATGGTGTTTTTTTAGCCTTTTACTGTGCATTCTGTTATTTATTTATGGCCATGGCTATAGTGCAAATAAGCACTGAAAGGTGCTGAAAAGCTTGAGTGTTTGAGGACATCCTTCAAACTGTCTTTGTTGCTGTAAATTTGACAATTTGTGGCACACAATAGCTCTTTTTTCTGTGCCTATAGATGGCGATGGGCTGGTTCTTGTTCAGTGCACTCAGAGGTCTTGTGGGTATAACTGTTCATTTCAATACACTTTGTGTGCTTTTGACTTTACTTCTGTTGTTACCCTTATTATTGTTTACTGTTTGCATATTATGTTTTCTTTCTTTTTTTATCATTAGTTTGAAAAGTGAAACTTCATTACATTTTTTTGTATTATTCTTGTAATTTTTTATGCCAACAGCTTTGAGCTGCTATGATAGAGCTGTTTTATAGAACGTGCAACAGTAAGACTGGTGACAGATTTGACCTTTTCACACAGATACAAAGGGACTGGGTCTAATTGTGTTACATTGAAGCCTTGCACAGTAGCGGCGGTGGCTAATGGCGTGTTTTTCATTTCCCTCTCCACAGCATGATTACGTCCCTTACACAACGCCCATCCCGGCAACGGAGGCCATCACAAATACAATGGCCATGACAGTGCTTTATGTTTAAAAACCGAACATTGCTAATGAATCACTGCATCGCTCATACAGCTTAATTAGGAGCTAATTATTCAGTCTTTTGTCTAATTTTATATGACTTTAACCTGCCATCCGTTGCCTTGTCAAAGGGTTGCCAGATTTCTGCTGGCCTTAGTTACAGTGAATACCATCTTAACAGATATGGGTTTGTGCAGCCCATCCCCAATCCCTTACATCAAATGTCATTTGCCTTTATTGTTTGAATTTGTGGCTTTTAAATTATGAGAGAATACATACATAGCAGATTGCACTTGGTCTAAGTGCTCAAAATTGGCATATTTGCAAATAGATATCCTTGGTTAGAAGGCAGTAAATATACAGTTTCAATTGTCAAAGTACGACCTGGTTGAAAGCAATGAATTCACTGTCTTTAATTTACCCACAATAACAGCACTAACTGCAAGTATTATGTCACTACGTTACATTTATATCAACAATCAAAATAAAACACTGTCTTTGCACTTCAAATCTTTTGGAAAAGCAAGAACCAACAATGTCAGCAGAATTGGTGGAGTATTTTTTTGGGATAGTCTTCCGCGCTGTTAGGGGTACATCTGTTTGAACATTTAATGGACCCCCTGCTGGTCTCTCCCCCCCTTTGTAAAGAGGCCTAAGCAAACCTAACATCAAAAGTGTTTAGGGGACTCTCCATCTATCTATCGCAGCAGATTTCTTTCACCCCCCTTTCTCTCTCTTCCCCTCCTTTTTAAGCAAAGACAACTCTGGTGAATATTTCATGGGGTATATTGCCTCAGTTTTACTGTGTCGAACAGGGAGAGTGGCACGCAATGATGACTGACAGACCCATACACCAGCGTCCGCTAGGAGACAGCATTTCTTTTTGGTCTGTCTTCCTGACACCTACTCCTTTTTTCCCTCCCGTTTTCCTTCTGTCACAGACAACAGATCTTTCATCCACAAGTCTGGGCACTGATCATTTAGCTATTTCTTTAAATTTGAGTATGACTACAAAACTTCTGCCGATCCATCTGATACTGTTAGTTGAAATGCCAACATACGGATACAAATCTGTTTTTGTACAGATTGCAACATTTATAGCGCTTAATGATATTATTACACTGTTTTAAGATAATACAGAAACTTAACTGGGATTCTTTTGCCAAATGTGATGTTTACATTAATGAGTGAATTGTTATATTATCAAAACAGTAATGTTCTCTTTGCAATGGGGTTGTCATATTTTTATGCATAGAGTAATGCTTTTTGCTTGTCTGGGATACAGATTGATTCAGATCTGCCTTTATCTTATAAAAACCTCAAATGGTACTTTGGGCAACCAGCTAGCAACACTGGTCATAAAAAAACTGCAAGTGTGTGAAACCAAAACATCTCAATCACCCACCCCACCCCAGTGGCTCGCTGCAGTATAAGTTATAAATCTTGCCCCATGTTCGCGAATGTGACATGAAAAAAATCCACAAAGATGGTTTTCTGTCATTTAAGGTACTTCTTATCACACTGATGTTTGTCCAAATGCTCACTTTTCTGACAAGTTTGTATTTGATTCATTATTTGATGATATAAAAAGAGGTCTGACGTCATGATTGAGAGCTGTGACAGTCACTCTCAAACGTCCGTCTGGCCTGACTCCACTCTGCAGACTATGCCACAAAATGTCATCCCACAAGCAAGTTGGCAGTACCCAAAAATTTGATTTTGGCTTCACTATGGCTTAGCGGTAAGAGGTGGAGACATGTTGTCCATTTATATCAGTCAGTGGTGGGTCATTTTAGCTAACAGAGCAATATGGAGAGACATATGAAGAGATGTGTGTTTGGACATCAGTGGGCAAAAACTTTGTTTTCATTTCCAAAACAGTGTGACTAAGATCTAATTCAGTCATCTCTCCCTTGTCCTCCTCTTGATCTAACAACATTTGAGGAAGGTGTTTGTGGAGCCAACGGTCCTCTGTCCTCAAATGTGAAGGATTTGATTTAAATCCCTCTTATAACTGTACACCACTCAAATATTGTGTTTCCTATTGAAATACATCACAGTACAGAAGCTAAAGACGCTCTAACTTCCGTTTCATGGGGCCTTTAAGCTGACCCCAGTCTTCTTCACTCAGCTGCACATTACAGAAGTGTGCTGTATCAACCATGAAATAATAACACTAAATAATCACTTTCGTTATTTCTTTCAGTGCCACTCAAACGCTAGCGCCAACCTCTCAATATCATATTTCTCAAGTGCAAGCTTCAATGATTGCCTTTACTGTTATTGGAAGGCACACTTCATTTCCCTCCCCAACATTCAATTTCATGGAGGGATGAGAAAATGCTGCCTTTCCGTGCTACTTACGAAGATTTGACAACACTACAGTATGATCACTTTGCTCCCGCCGCTGCATGCCGCTCTCTCCCTTCTCTCCCACTCTTTTATTTAATAAACAGCGTGCTTGCTTGACTTACAGTAGGTTTCCGCCTTGCCTTGCTCAGTGTGACGAGCAGCTGAATGGTGTCACAGTTAACAGGGGCGGCTCTGTTGCTCTGTTGTGACAACATTCGTTTGATGTAGAAGTGGTAGTCCTTGCCTGCCATGTTCTCCCCTTCTGCTCTTTTACTTTCTTGTTCCTGCTCTGTTTGGATCTCACCGCTGTCACACGTTGGAGAAGCCAACTGGCATGACCTGAAAGTGTGACAGCGACACGCAAGCTGCCATTTTTCTCACCGTTGATAGCCATCCAATACGCGTACATACATACAGAGAAATGCAGCAATTTTTCTAGATTAAAGAACTTTAATTGGCTCTCACTCATGTCTGAACTGGTGTCCCAGGATGCTGCAGAGTGCCAATGATGTATAAAATATGCTGTGCCTCCCTCATTTTCGTAAAATTGTGTTTTTCCATCAAACTGAGCCGCAGATAAATCTACCATATGTCCATGAATGTACTGCTGACTGTTGTTTTTAAAGTCAAGTATGCTGTTTAAGCAATCAGCGTCTAACTCTTTCTTTGAAACAAAAATATGCAACAATCATCACAGGTGGCCTTTTGACTCTATCAATGCTGTTTATAGTCTAACATGTTTTAATCAGAAGACGTGACTCATTCAGTAAAAGGTACAATATATGCAACCGTAGTTACTGTTGTAGTCTTTTCTGTATCACACATAATCTTACTCAACTTGTGTGAAAATACAACATGATAACATGCTATAATAGACAGAAAAATCTTGTCCTTGTGGAGGAAGATTTGTTAGGAAGTGCCATTAAAATTAATCAAAAGATTCACTCGTTAAAACCACCATGACTCACTCTGTCACTCCTCTCGCTGCGAGCTGGAGATACAGAAGAGGAAAGTGCCAGCAGCCATGTATGGGATCGGAAAAGAAAAACCACTCAGGGCGTCTTTGTCCTCTGTTTGAACAGCGCCGCAGAGGGGGGGAAAGAGGAGTGGGAGGAGAGGGGTGGGGAGTAACCAGGGGAAGAGGGGATAAGAGAGAAGAAGTTTCTCACAGCTGCCCAGCCTGAGGCCCAAAATATGTGGCACTTTCTTCGTCACAGCGTCACCAGCCATCCGTTCTCGCCTGTCATTATTTTACCTCTCACAGAGCACGCACGCCGTCTCTCAGGCACACATATGCACACTTATACCACCACATAGTGTCTGTGCTGCCTTGATCTACTCTTAAATTCTGCCAGCAGCAGAAAAAAGGCTAAATGAAAAAAACATACCATTTTTTTGTTGTTAGTAAAGGAATGCAGTTGGGATTATTATATATGTCTGCCATATATATCATAAGTATGCATGTAGTTTAAAGTTGAAAATATTTGATTTATGCTAATTTAACCTGAAGGCTCCATAGAAATTTGCAGAAAATTGACTAATAGAAAAGTGATGCAGCATTGGGACATGAAGTTTAGTCTGTCCATATGTAGGAACATATCTACAGAGATATTTAAAAAACGTTATTTGGCATAAAGTCCTGTAAATTGTTGAAGAACATTAGGTTGCTTCCTTATACAACACAGCAAACAAGCTACTCGCTAGTTCACAAATGTTGTAACACCCACAGCCATGAGTGACGCAGAAGCAATTTTGATGTATTTTTTTGCTTGTGCTGGTGGGACTTCACTATCAGGTAGTGGTCATCCAGAATTTATGGTACAGTATTATATATTTTTCACTGAAATCAATTCATTTCAGTGGACTCACTGTGATCTGTGTATTGCTTCTTGAGTCATGTTAATATGCACTGTGTATGAGAGCAGTCCTAGATTATGGATGAATAGCTTATATGTCTGCAGCATGATGTTGAACAGGTTCAAGTTCTCTGTATGTGTAGCAGACTATTTAAAACATCACCAGTACTGGAAATGCAAGTTGAATGTTGTATTGGGTTAATTTGGAAGGACACAGTAGATCACACCTAACAAAAGCCATCCTACAGGAGTTTTGGAGGCATAATAAGCCTAATACAATACAATACAATAATAATACAAGTCCTGAGAAGCCTTACTGCCACCAAAGTCAACAATAGTACAAAACTATATTGACCAACACCAATTTAAGATATTCATTTTCCAGATGGTTCAAAGGAACTGGAGACTGGGCTCACAGGTGCTGCATTATTCATCCCTCATTGTGAGATAGCAGTGAAAAAGAGAGTATCAGACCATCTTTCAGTGTACACAGTTGAATTACTCGGAATATTGTTCACATTACAATGGGTGGAAGAAAAATAACCAACCCAGTGTCGTAATCGCTTCTGATAGCTTGTCAGCGCTTTCAGGCATTAAGTCTGGGAAGTCGTCATGCAGGCGCAGGATATTGTGTATGAAATCTTTCATGTGCTACTCAGGCTACATTATAGGGGATTGGAAGTCTCCTTCCTTTGGGTTCCTGCTCATTTAGGGGTGGAAGGAAATGAGAAAAAAATGGCTGGTTCTGGTCAAACCAGCACTCCATCTCTGATTCTGTCTGATTTCTTTTTTTATTTATTTCATTTTTTAAAACAAACAGAACCAATAAGAAGTGACTGTAACATCATGTTTACAATGAAACTACAGCTAGCCTGGATCTAAACTGCTTTGTGCTTAGCCAGAGCCTTTTTGAAGACACGGTTGATGACATATTGGCTAAACAATCATTAAAACTAATAGTTACTTGACATGTAAATACTGTTAAGTAAAGCAGTGGTTGAAATTGCTATGAAGGCTGAATAAAAGTGACTCGCATACAAACATGAAATATCTTCCCTGTCAATACCCTCCATAGACCTGGCAGACAGGAGCCAAAGGGAAGAAATGCTCATTACCAGTCTGACAATAGGACATACAGGTTCAAATTAAACACTCCATAGAATAGGCAAGCACCCTACTGGATTATATACACACTGTAATAAACTGGAAACAGTCAAACATGAACTGATAGATTGCAGCAGGTATGATGAAGAAGAAGATAATTAATATTAGTACTAAATTATGAAAAAATACAGTCTTGCATTAAATAATTTGCTAGGAAAGACATAATGAAAAGTACACAATCTTCTAATTGATTACTTGAGAGTAGCAGGAATAATAGAGAGAATTTACTTGTTTTTTCCTGCCAATCTACTGTTCCAAACTCCAGTCCAGTAGGTGGCGGTAATGCACCCATAAGTTGGTTTGCACACTGCCATTAAAACTCAAAAAAAGAGAAGACAAATGTCCTGTCCTGATGTCCTGTTATTTTTAATGCGCTATTCAAGCACAAACCATTTGAGGGAAATTGAGAGAATCCAAAATGGAGGTATCTATTATATTAGCTGTGTCACATGACTGCAAATATTCACCATGGCACACAGCATCTATCACCAATATTTTGTCAGAATGTGAAAATGAATTTCTCTGCACCACCTTCCAATAGTAATGTTTTGGTTTCTTTGAAGCATGAAGGTGTTCCTTATCTAACCTTTCAGGAGCTTTAGTTCCTTGTTAGGTGTTCAATATTTAGTCTTAAAACAATCATATACAAGGCCCCAACAAACCACCTATTTTACGGTTAAATTTAAAAATCTGTTGGTGTGGTGAGTGTGGAGCTCCTCAAAAGGTCTACGCAAGGTCCACATCGACCCTAGACTCTGCACTCCTGTCCAAAAGTTAAACTCTGCAGAGGCTTCCACAAATGTCACAGTAAAGTTCAGTTTGCATTAGCAACAGTGTCACGAGGCAGAAGAGATTCTGGGAGCTCTCCAAACATTATGCTGCTGCCACCTTTACCTTTAAACTCTGTGCCTCTGCAGAGATGAACACTGCAGTCTCCACATAATCCTAAATTTGATTTAAGTACAGCTGAAGCCTGTGTGTCAAATTGCCGTAGCAGCTTCTCTTTAAATGAACAGAGAGCTTTTGGACTTTTTTTTTATACACTGAGAGTTGTGGCTTCACCGCCTGTGTGATCTGTTGTATAGGGTTTTGTGGCAGTAACATATCCATCAAAACTTGGACTCAGGTGAAACTTTGACGATCCATCCATCTTCCTGTTTCATCTTAGATGGGCTGGCTGTAACAGAGCCTGTAAGCTCCGGCTGTTAAAATCAGTCACTACTCCATTTTATAAGAAATGTCTACCCCAGAGAATAGGAGGTAGAATGTACCACAGTAAATAGAAAGAACGTCATGTATATACCACACAGACATACTCAAATGTAGAGAACACATACGTTAAGTGAATTCAAACAGATGAAAAGCATGCGACACATAAAATATTTAACAAATATTCTGTAAAATATGACACTCACCAACTGAGCATGCTGCCGAGGGAATTCAACATAACACACACATAGAAGGAGGCCGTGTCTCTCCTACTTGGCTGTCATGAATGTAGGTCTGCCAAACTGAGCAGCAACAAAAAAAAAGCCCCCCAAAAAAAAACAAACAGTGAAAGTATTACATAAGTTAGGATTCTCTGTGATTTGAACCTTAAATCAGTGCACAGGCAGCTATTTAAATTGCATCAGTTCCTCTGATGTAAATGTGTATAGCCTTCAACTCCCTGAGAGCTTTTAGTCATTTATTTTGATTAGGGCTGTATTTATAAGATAAGTCTCTTAAGTAAGTCGCCTGGGAAGATGGGTTGGTGAGGATGGTGGTGGGGGAACAAAATGGAGTCTGTTTGATGATTATAAATTCAGAAATATCTGCTTGTCAATTAATTAGGCGCTTCCTGGGTATGTGTGCCCCTCTTTTTTCGTTTGCTGGGCCCGGCTCTCGGCGGACAAATACCCGCGATGCACCCATTGTATGTCTAAGCCGTTACACACATCTCTTGCTGCTGGGGAACTGGAGAATAAAGATCCTTCAAAGGCAGACAGTTTTCAAGAGCAAGCCTCTGTTTTCGTGTGTCGGCTGATTCCTGGGAACAGCGTATGTGGCTGCTTGAAGGCTTTACGCTGCCAGTGTCTCGTTCTCAGACACAAACAAGAACTGGAGAATGATGTGAACATGAAACGAAAGGTTGACTGAGAGGACTGAGTTTGAAGTGATGCCGCCATTATTTCTACCTCACAGTATAACAATAAGTGCAGGAAACTTATCTCGTTGAGGCTACTGTAGCTAGGTGAGCACTGACTATTGTCATGGGGATACTTCAGTTATTTGTATCTGTCACACTCTAACATTCAGATTTTTACATTGGAAAGAAAAAACAATGTTAAACAAAGAATGGCATTTGTATTTCACAGAGAAATTAATAAAAATCCCACATATCTTAATATTTTCTTCTAATTACATCATGCTGTATTGTATACTGCAATTGAGCGATAACTCATTAGGAAGTTGTTTACTAAGATCTTAAATCAAGTGAGTCATTTTTTCAGACTTCTGTACAACTGGACTTAATTTTGGAGCCAGTATAGTCACCCCTACTGTCTGTTAGAGAGAATGCAGGTTTAAGGCACTTTCTCACTGGCTTCACTTTTCAGAGCGAGACCTACCTGCTTGTTCATATCTGTGTTTTCTTTCTTTTTTTTTTTCTTGGATACAATTGAGCGATAACTCATTAGGAAGTTGTTTACTAAGATCTTAAATCAAGTGAGTCATTTTTTCAGACTTCTGTACAACTGGACTTAATTTTGGAGCCAGTATAGTCACCCCTACTGTCTGTTAGAGAGAATGCAGGTTTAAGGCACTTTCTCACTGGCTTCACTTTTCAGAGCGAGACCTACCTGCTTGTTCATATCTGTGTTTTCTTTCTTTTTTTTTTTCTTGGATACAATTGAGAGATAACTCATTAGGAAGGTGTTTACTGAGATTCTTTTTGGAGTCAGTATAGTCACAAGGCACTTCCTCATTGGCTTCACTTTTCAGAGCGAGACCTACCTGCTTCATATTTGTGTTTTCTTTCAGATTTGTGATGCAAGCTATTTTACACTAAATTAATAATTTGTCATTTATCAAGCAATATGCCATATATTTGCAGGTTCAGGTTTTCAGTTGTGAAGACTTGCTGCTTATTTCATATCAAATGATGTCCGAATATCTTTTTGGACTATTGATGGATGGAAAAATAAATACTATATTAGTAATATTGGTTTGAGGGAATTTTCAAATGAAATAAGTACGTTTATCACCACTGTTAGTTTAGATTGCACAACTGTTTTATATGATTTATTTGTTCATGGCTTATGTTTCAGGTTGCCAGAAACAACATGCTTCTTTTGATTTTTTGATTTTTTGATTTTTCCTTTTTAGACAGACCAGATCTCTATAACCTGCATGTTTACATAGAAGAAACTATCAATAACAGAGCTGGATCAATAAGAAATTCCCCTCCAGATGTCTAACATGAGCTGACAAAGCTTCATGGGGAAAAACATTCCAATGTAACCAGTTTCACATTTGTATTTGTTCCAATTTGTCAAAATAGTCTAAACCACAAATCCTGCATGCAATGTCACAGCGATCTTAAGCAGGTTTTTGTTCTCCTCAGAGCTGTTGAGTCACATTGCATTTGGCAACAGCTCTCACTTGCACAATTGAGTTTACAGTCTGGTTTCCAGTGAAGGGAAAAATGACAGCATGCACCATGCGACAAGTCATCAAATCAGACCCACATTTCCTCTGTCCCATATGTGGGAATCTTCTCTCTTCAGCATCACATATACTCCAAAAAGATTTAATGCTTTGCACCATGTTTAAAGTTTTTTTTTAAAAAGATAGATCATTCCTACAAGCATCAACAACAGAATATAGCACAGCTGTAATAAGACATATTTTCCTAACCTTAGATTCCCAGCCAGAGATAAATGTAAATATTTTGATATTCGGTATTTTGCCACAGCATAGCAACCAACAATATTTACTCTCAAGGTCTGATTTACTAAAGGTCTGCGTGTGTAAAAAACGTGTGCAAACTTGACATCACCTCAGTGCGCAAAATACAGGGAGGAGAAAATGCAAATATGTTATTTAGCATATGCATTGTTAACTTCTTCCACTAGAACCTGATCACATTTCATTTTGCACAAACTCTCCATTCAGACACGCAAAACCCTCATTTAAATACTGCTGTCTCCACCCTGTTGCACCTGTCTTCATTTATACAGTTATTCTTAGTAGATCACCCAAAACGTATGCAAACGAAATGCGCAATCTATTGCACTGTGCACGCAATTTAGTACCCTTTATTTAGGATCTTAGTAAATCAGACCCTTGGAGTATTATCTCCCTCAGAAACCTTCAACAAGGTGAGGAACTAGGATGTGATGTGGATCTTTGTAAATGAGTGTGGCATTTTAAAAGGAAAATTAAAGACCTAGAATACTTTCGGCTCTGTCTGTCTCTTCCTGTGACCTAACAGAACACTATCATCCAGGCATGTTGTCTTTCATCATTAAACTGTCTTTCAAAGGCTCCTGGGAGCCTCCTAGAGCACAGAAGGAACCTTGTATTTTGCAACATCAAGCGCACAGTGTCTTCAATGTCTGCTGGGAGGTGCATGCTGGAGTCATGGACATGAGCTGAAATGATCTTTCTCAGACACGTACACACATCCACACACTTTTGTCTGCTTTATACATTAATGCAGGTGATACAGTACACAAGGTCTTATAAGTGTGTAGATCTTTGACCTTGTTTTCTCTCTCTCTCTGCTTCCATTATGTGCTTGTAGATCAAAGACACACATGGTGCACCAGGCAGTCTTGTGGGTGAAGATCCTCATTTAAAGGCAGCTGACAGAGGTAAGTTATTAAACCTTACCTCCGTCGTCTCCACCCCACTGCTGTTGAGAACCTTTTAAAATCCTTCTGTTTAGCTCATCATGCTATAGCCATATAATCACATTACATCATACATCATACATCATACAACATACCTGCTAGTGTGTGCTAAATTTAATACATGCTAAATGAATTTCTGGAATTCAATTAATCTTTTTATTGTGTCACAATTGTTTATAGAGCTGGGTAGTGCCCAAAATGGATTGACTACAATGTATGTGCAATGTGTGTGTAAATTAAAGGCTGAGGAAAAATGGCTTACTTTAGGGAAAAAAATATTGCAGTAAACATAGTAGAGGGAAGTGTTGTATTGTAGAGCACATAGAATATATATGGATGCTACAAAGATGTTGCCAAAAGCATCTTCTAGCCTTGTAAGACAATAGAATTGCGAATTTTAAGTCAACATTTTAAAAAAAGCCCAATATTACTTTGCTAGTTGACTAAGTTATAAGGTTGCATCAACTGAATTTTGTCTGTCATTTAAAACAAAAAGACAACAGACAAGATGTGACAATGAAAGTGCAGAATAATTAACAAGGAATCTTTTGACAATACAGATTTGGTAGCAAAAGAAGATTGAGCTTTACTTCTTCATACAAACAAATTTTATGTTGCTGCTTTAAAACAGCCTCATCCTGTGTTTTTATCGTTCAAGCAGAATTCTAACAATGGATCCAAAGATGACAATTTTGATACTAAAATGATTGTTTTAGTCATTTGTCAAATAGAAATACCAACACAATCTCAAATGGAAGGAATTGCTGCTTCCCTTTGTTTCTTACCATGGGAAACTGATACATTTGGACTTTAAACAAAGTATACATCTTTTATGAGGGTGTGAGGGCGTGGTGGGGACTGGGCTCTAGACTAGTCTTTTTCAATACTACCGGTGGGGGGTGCTGAAGTCAAAATTATACTTACTGGTAGTTACTAAACTAAATAAATTACTTAATTAAATTGAATTAAATCAATTAATTGGATTTGAAATAAAAATACTGTATAATGATACTTCTGCTGCTATTGCTCAAATATTAAAGAGTACGGTCTAGACCTGCTCTATGTGTAAAGTGCTTTATGATGACTTTTGTTGTGATTTGGTACTATATAAATATAGATAGATAGATTAAGATAGATTGATTGATATTGTCATGTACTTTGTAAGATGGATAATTATTTATATTCATGCATTAGTTTTTCTGTATTTTCTATTATATGTAACCTGTGGAATTTTTGACCACTAGTAGTGCCATTGAGCATTTTTCGTGCTACTCTACTGATCAACTGTTGGTGGTGCTAACACGCCAACAAACGTAGCAATGCGAAAACAAACTCAAAGAAGAGAACGACTGCTAGCAAGAAAAAAATACTGTAAACAATGTTTGTTTCAAATTCAAATTTTTGTAGGAAGGATTTTTATTAGGCCTCAAGGATACATATATGATGAGAAGCAGTGCATTTAAAAATAATTTTCTTAACAAAAAAAACCCCTCACTGCTTTAAGTAGATTTAGTACATTATACAGTATACATGCAATTTGGGCATGGTGATGCATATATTATATATGAATTTGGAGATGTTTGATATCCCGTGGAACCTTTTTTAAAACATTATTTGTGCAGTTTAAAATATACAGACACAGGAGATGAAAGAAATTCCACCACAAATGTACCTATCCTGAATATTCTGTGGCTTCAAAAGAGGTACTCTGGCATACCAAAAAGCTGTCTTTTTGTCTATTGTCTGAAAATAACAAACAGATCATCCATGCGAGCGAGCTTTGTTTACCATACCTCCCGCATCTATTCCTTTGGCCATAGTTCCAAACAAATCTAAGCGAGAATGCTCTTAGTGTGGATGTGTGGCTGATGTGGAGGGTAGTTGGTGTATTTAGTGTTTTGTTTTCAAGGTGATGCAGCTAGTTTATTCCCCCTTCACACCACCAGCATATTATCCTGCTCCAGCTGCTGCGAGGAGACAGGCCCAGGTATTTATGGCTAGCATAAAAAGTGTGTGCATTCCCTGTCACCCTGCAGCAGGAGATTTACAGCACAGTTGACAAACACACTGAATTAAAAAAGGAGTGTTCAATTTGTATAGGAGTTTAGAGCCTGTCTGTTGTGCATGCTCCCGACGGATTCCGCTGTTAGTACATGTGTGTGCGCATGTGTCTTGCTGTCTATGTACGCCTCCCGCTGTGTGAGAATGCGTGGATCTGTCTGCGTGTGTATGCATGTGTTTGTATCTGCGCGCCTGTGTGTATTTCTCTCGGTTTGTGTGTGTGTGTGTGCGAGCGAGTGTGTGCACACCGAGCCCGCCTGCTCTGAAACACCAGCAACAGATAACAGATGGTCCCCCTGCATTAGAAGTGTTTTATTTCCCTGCGGAAGTCAGATATGTCAAAAATAAGCATGTGCAACATTAGTCATTTGGAATATTCATGCCCCTGCCGTCCGATGGTTTCCTTTTCACAGCCAAAATACCACCAGCCCAATTCTCCTCAGGAAGTGAGGGGAATAAGGGGGAGAAGGAGAAAAAAAAGCAGTCATCAGCTGAACTGATGGGGGAAAAAGGCTGAGGCCTACATGCAGCTCTAATGGAGGAATTTTTTTCCTCCTGGTCGCTTCTTTAGCATGCCAGGGCTGTAATTAAAAAGGGACTACAGTTAGTAGATGTGTTCATATTAAGAACCACATCCCCCAGCCCCATTAGACACAGTGATGTGAATATGCACACATGTCCATATGCCTGCCTGGCTGTATACACACATACACACACAAATAGTAATTTGCACCCACATTAAATAACCTCATCCAGTGGATCAGACTTATTTTGCATTCCTTCATAGACTAATCTTTGGGAGTCCTCTCCTCTCCTCTCCTCTCCTCTCCTCTCCTCTCCTCTCCTCTCCTCTCCTCTCCTCTCCTCTCCTCTCCTCTCCTCTCCTCTCCTCTCCTCTCTTCTCTTCTCCACCCCCATCTTTTTACTATCTTGATTCTCTGTCGCTTCAGTCTCTTTAATCTCCACCTCCTCTCCTCCCAGGCTTTCTAACCTCCATCTCCCACTGTCGAGCGCGGCTGCCATCCATGTCCTTGGTGGCGGACATGGGCATGCATCATTATCAGGCCTGATTAACCATCCACGTAGCTGGCAGTCCGGGCCCCACCAGGGGCCAGTGGCATGGTTTTTCCACCCGCCGAAAACATGAATTTTGAGCAGCACTTTTTCACTTGCTGTGGTCCCTCATGATAAGGGTTAATTTGTGGCAGCATGGGTGAATGGTGTAGAAAGAGGAGAGGAGGCAGAGAAGGAGGAGGAAAAGCTACCAAACAGTAGTGCACCGCTTATCGCAGAAATGCAATATAATTTATTCAGGAATATGCAAATCCAACAATCACTCTGCCTTGTTTACCGAAGGGACCTGCTGATTCAGAGTCTGAGAGGGAGAGAGAGAGCAACAATCCCAACCATAGACGCCAACATACAGTACAGTGCATGCACAAAGGCAGCCACCAGTAACCATATTCACTGGTTTTCCTTAGATTCAGGAAATGAAGGGTGTCGGACAATTTCTTGGTTGTTTCACAGCAGCAGGAACCTTTACATGTCTTCTGGGGTGGCTTGATTGTTTACATATAAAGCAACATCATGTGCAATGCTTGTCATATACATTGTGTACATTGCCTTTACAAAGCATTGAATGGAATATTTGCATGAATTACATACTGTTGAAACTAATATTCTACACTTATCATGGATTTTACACCATGTAACACATCACATAGAGCCATCCAGTGTTAAATGTTACTTGGACAGACTGGAATTTGATCTGAATCTGAGATGAAAGGCAGATGAATGTATCGGTGTTCTGTTTGCAGAGCTGAGTTTTTTTTTTCAGTGGTAACAAAGAGAGGCACAGTCTTGCTTATCACATTCAATTTTCCCTCTTCATCTTCTTCGGGTTGTGGAAATGGGTATGAGTTGCAGCCATTTCCTGAATCCCTGCTGAGAGCCCAATTAGCGCTGTTGTATTGATTTTTTCTGCACTGCATTGCATGTACTTTTCCAGGTGAGTCCCTACAGCGAGTGCCAGTCTATGGAAGACAACAATTATCCCCTCTAACAGAATCTCTGAGGCCACACAAAAGAGAACAGAGCTCGGAAAATTGATCTCTTCAGGCTTGTGAACCAGTGTGTGGATGAGCAGACAAATGCAGCCACAACTCGCTGATGTCCATTGTAAAGACTTTGAGCTATAATATGCAGCTTTTTGAACACAAAACAGAACTTTTTTTTTACAGTTATTTTCTCTGAAACATTAAACAATGAGAGATTGCCAATGAATACAACAACATAAAAAGCTTATATCATACCACATCAGCCTGGGTCTTTGGAACCATGCACATATAAGAATAAAATTGCCTGAAATTGGCTCTTCACTGATGCTTGCTGCCTTGTTTAGGCATATACCATTTGCAGTGGCCATGGTCATGAGCTAGGCTGTAGCTTTCAAGCACATGACGTCAAAGCAACAACAATAATAGCACAAAGAAACAAGTGAGAAATGAAAGCACTATGAAGCTGAACTGTTCAAATAGATAGATAGATATTAAGAGTATTATTGTAGTTAGGTTGGTTTTCTTTAGTGATTCATGGATGTTGATTAAGAGGGAGTTAGTTTAGACTGTTTTAAGGTATACTCCTTGGCCAAATGAGGTTTTGAAGGAACATTGACAATCTGAAGTGAAGTTTTGAATAGCATTGTATTATCTATTGTTAATAAAACATTGAGAGTTGTCATTGACATTTAGAGACAAATTCACAGAGTTGAGTTTAATGCAATAACTAGTTCACATTTACATAATACAAATGCCCCAGTTTGCTAGTTCAGTGCAAGATACAGCCGCTTGTGTCAAAATCACCTCATATTCGTCACTCTAACAGGTATTTTTGATTAATTCACCGTATCTCTAGGGAGTTGCTTTTGGTCTGTGCTGAGAATTAAGAGTTCAAGGCCAAATCCTTATCTGCCTTTCCTCCCCGGACTTTTTCCTCTCTGCCTCTGTCTAATGAGAAGTAAAAGTTAGAGTGACCGAGTCCCACAGCTCACTTTCGGTTTGACCTATTGGGAACATTTTCACACGGGAAGCAGAGAGACAAAGTCTTACAATGTGCTTATGGCTATAAAGGCAGTGCAACATAATGGTAAGACAATAACCTAAGGGTATATGTTTCTATTTCAAGAGGTAAATTCAAATGGTTATAACAGAGAATCTTCAGTTCTGTTCAGCCTTTCTGTAGCTTTAACCTACCATGAGCAAACTATGTCTCTTCTTTATGTAGTTTACAAAGCAGAGTGGGCAGTCCCTCTGTGTATTTTTATGATTTTTTGATTTGTGAAAGCATTTTTTTAATGCTCAGTAGGAAACCACAGACATTCTTTATTTGTATTTATTTATTGATTTTTACCAAGAAATGCAGTCAAGGCTTTTCTAAGATATTTCTCTACTTCAGAAGCAGCACCTTTCCCTTGTACTGTATCTTGTTATGTTGGGTGTAAATCCTTTTCTATGTTGTTGACAGATATGCCCTAACAGTGACAACAGTTTTCACGGTGTACATCACGTTTCAACCTTTTCTATTTAGGTATTCCATTTATTATGACAGAGGCTTTATTGCCTATAGAAAACACTGGCTTTTATGTGTTATACTTCTTTGTTCTCATAAAAAATTTAAGTGTACAGCACAGTGTTTGCCACACTTTTAGATTTTATTTATAGTTGTGTAGTGGGGGTACAGCATTGAAATCTCAAGTCAACCAGTGACTGCACATTAGTAGCAATCAGCTACATTTTTACAGACTGTGGAAAGGAAGCTATCTTTTGGATACATTCTGTATGTAGGAAACAATGCAGTGTAATTCCCTCTGCTGAATTGTAAGCAGACAGGCAACCTTATTATTTATAAAATGGGGAATCACACATGGATTTTCTACACATGTAACACTTGCGAGTTCTTGCACTCATCTCTCTGGTTGTTCTCTGGTCCCATCTCCATCCTAAACGGTTGGAAGATTCTCTCATTTTTCCCATGTATGTCACATCAACAATGTGATGCTAATCTGCTGGAGTCATACACTCTCCATCATGCTATTTTTTACCACACACACACACATGTTGCCTGAGAGGTCAGCAGCAGCATAGCAGGGTTCTTACTAGGTCGAATTGCTTGGAGGCAGAAGTTAATTTCCAACTCAACAGAGATAAATGACTTTGCTTTGACCTCTCTTACTCGCTGGCACAACAAAGACATTGTGCTTTTCCAGGAGACAGTCACAGTAAATATCTGTAATCTATAAGGAGCTGTTCATTATTCACAGTATGATATGATGTGATTTAGAGAGAATAATTAGCCCAATTTGGCACTGTTCTTCTGCTGCGCTCATATCAAAGTAAAAAAAAAGTGTTTAAAAAAGCTTTTATTTTACTCTCACAGTTAGCTGTAGAAGTCACATTTACATGCAAACTAATACTTCATACTGATCAAGACGATGCTCCAACTGTTTAAATCTTATTAACATTTTAATTTATTTAATGATCCTTATTAGCATAAGATCTTTATGTCAGTTAGGATATCAAAGGTAATGCTCCCTTGCTTCCTACATTTTGATATTAGTAAATATTTATCTCTTCATATTGGTGACTAGAAAGTGGGTATTGTCCATGTATAAAATGTCTTTAACCATTTGTGAAGGATTTGTGATGGAGAGCTAGTAAAACAAAAGTGAAGAACTTGTGTGGAGACCTGATTGTCTTATGCAAGTGAAGTGAAAAAAAAAATCTTACATCCAAACAGGACTATTTAAACCATTCATCAAATCCTTTACTACAAATAAGCTTATTATCCACACATCTATTGAACTATAAACAAGACACTAAGCTTATTAAAGTTAACTGAAGTCACATAGTCTGTACACAGGTCACTTGCTCTCCATTCTAACAGGAGATCAGTCTGACCGTCTGCACAAATCTCCACATGACTTTGGTTACCATAGGATACAGCCAGCCTTATCAAGACAGCTGCTTACCCCAGCCAACCTCAGTAGTCAGAGAGATGAACCGCTATGAAAGAGACAGGTCGTGATCTATAGTACTGCTCCCAGGATAGAAAATGACCAGAGATTTAATTAGCTAACTCTGCTCGAATTAGATAACTTATAGGATCGAGTCGAGGTACTGGTGTGCAAACACAGTCAAAGGCAAACTGGTGCGTCTCTTTGATCTGTTCATTCAACATTTTCTTCCTCTAAAAGTTTCTGGTGTGCAAGACGTCACATTAAAAAGCCTGTTACACTGATTATTCAATTGAGATGGGTTCCCTGGGCCCTTGTATCCGAGGTTTATATGACATTTTAACATAATTTGGTATTCATAGGGTTTTTTTTTCTCATACTAGTTGTCAGCATTTCTGCTTTGCATGCTCTCTCTATTCAAATATGTTTAGATACCTCGTAAGAGCGTAAATGGTAATACAGAGTTTAATTGACACCAGTGTTATTTATGCTATGATTACGGCTCAGCAATGCAGAGTTGTGGTTTAGTCTGTAACTGAGAAATGTAGATGAATGTATATAAGGATTTTCAAACCTTTTTCAGATTCGCTGGCTTATCCATTAAGATATTCCCAATTTTATTATAATTTCCACTTCGGGTAATGTGAAGCTTTCCTAAAGAGTGGTACCTTCTTCGTAAACCAAGGCATTCAGATTTCTCTTGTTAATTCAAAGGTGAAAGGAATTTACATCAAATTAATTGGAATAGCTTTCTACCGCTCACAAGGTTGCATAGTTACAGAACAGAATGGAAATTTCGGCACCATCAAAATGTCAAATTTGGATGCAATCTAAGGTAAAAATTGCAGACTGAAATTCATTTCCTTCAAGTCTTATTACAGATGTGCTCAGTTTACTGTCAAAGCCAGTTCTGAATATTTTTAGACAGTCAGTTGGAGTTGATGGCCTTGGCAATTTTTTTTTTTGTGTGTGTGAAAATCTTTGTTCTAAAAAGGCAGTCCCAGTAATTTACTGCAAAATTGCAACGGCCGGTCTAACCTTAAGTGGGGTCTTAGGGCAAAAATGAACTGCGGGTCTCTATTGACCCCCCTGGCCCTCTCATTCTATGTGCATTGTGTATGCAACCTGCCTGACCTTCAAGTACCTCTCAAGTACAATGCACACTGCAGGCACATGGCAAGTTCATTATATTTTGCTTGGAACTTAAGAAGCAAACCAGTGTATAAAGGTATTTATACACTGAAATATCACGTGGTCCATGGTTTATTGCATATCAATTACTTTAGTTTTTTATAATTCAGCTATCCACAAAAATGTCTGGAATAATCACCATGTAAGCATCATTTTAACTAAATAAATTCAAGTTTTTAAAGCTAGATTTGGCCACAGTGGTGCAACAAAGGACGAGATGACAAACCTTTGAGAAACCTGCCCTCCACAAATTCCCAGAGGCAAAGGTGGTGTCTTTAAATTGCTTGTTTTAGATATTTAGTTTAATTTCACACAAGAAAAGATATACAAAATACAACGTTACACATAAGTGGCTTGAACTATCAAATAGTTGCCTTTATTGCTTTCAAATGTCATAATGGTGGCCATTAAGCAATTATCAAATTTGTTGTAGATTTGCTGTCCATCAGTTTAATTTAACAGACTTATTATTCGGCTCCAGTTGAAATTGTGCTTCAGTGGTACATATTCCCAAACAAATCTGAAATGAATCAAATCAATGGGTTCTGGTACCCCTGAGGGTCTGGGCGCTTGGAGAGTTGCTTATTTTTCCTGTTTGGAAATAAAGTCTTGTAGACCGCATGTGTGCACAGGACAGTAATTTGGCCAATAATTTCCAACTTCACATCCTCATTGGAATTACCCATCAAACCAGAACTCTCTTGAGGGATATTGTGAAAGCCTGTTATCTGATATGCTTCTCATCATGGACTCCCGGATGTACCTGGCTATATTTAACACTGAAGGTGTACATGCAGTAAGTGACCATTATGCTTTCAGTTATCACCATGTATCCCCCCCCCCCCCCCCCCCCCACCCACCATGCTGCTTTAGCACTTATTAGGGCCACATACTTGAGGCTCACCCACACCGTTCACCTTCAGCCCACATTTGACAGGTAATGAGCTTGACAGAGGAGACAGCAATAGACACATCTCTTGCCAGAGATCATTGAGGGGCGACCCTGGTCAATGCCACTGTGGCTCTTTATATTGATTGGGCCTCTAAAATGGTAGCAATGGTCAAAAGATCAACATAATTCAATTACTAATTTACCTTATTTCCTTTGGGCTCTGGAATATTTCTCTGTGCTGTATGATGTATTTCCTCGATCTGTCAAGCTGAGTTAACAAGAGCATTGAAGACAGAAAACTGGCAGATTCAAGGCACTGATACACATAACGGCAAGTTCTAAGTTCATTGAATGTCACACTGTGTCAGATGAGTCTAATAACTTCTTGGTTGCAATTTGTGTTGCACTGTAGGATCCAAGTTTTCAGGCATGTCAAATGATGGGATGAAGGCCTGGTGAGTCATAGAGCTACGATACGATAAAAAAGAGATGTACTGTAAGCTTGGTCATCATTATCTGTCACTTTCACATTTTGCAAAATGTAGCAAATTAAAAATCAGGCTCTGGCCATAGTGCTGGCACTTTTATACATTGGGAAAACCTCAGAAGTAGAGAAGATATGCTAAAGTCAGTCATGACCACCAAGAAGAAGGCAAGGTAAATAGTTTTTTTAGTTGGCATGCTAGCTTGCCTGTGTTTTCTGTGTCATACTACATTTCAAACATCTGCAGATTTTTGATCAGACTCTTTTGGAGGACTCGTCTCACAATGCAATCTTAGACCAGAATTTTGGATTCATGACCAAAGATTTCCCCATGTTTCACACCCGAATGTCAACTTTCATCTGTGTGGAAAGGGTCTGAACACATGTGAACCCTTTTAGATTTTAATGCAATCCAATAGTCCGATTGTAATGTAATAAACTCTGTATTAAACATTTATCTTTATACTATAGAGTTAGATCAACACCTCAGTTGTACAAAGGTCATATAGACCTGTTCTATTGAATTGCAATACATCTACCAGGGTTTCTATTTTTCTGGTCACTCAGTATACACTTTTGGCTGAATGCAAATGGCATTGTTCATGTAATTATTGTTACGGCTGTACTACATATCCATTTTAATAACAGTGTAGTGAGATAAACCTTGGTTTTTGCATGAGAGTATGCAGTGATTTCATATTTAAATAGGCTTCTGTTTAAGTCCATGTTCAGATAAAATTTGAAGCCTCTGCTTGATAAATCCTCTATTAGTCACGTACGTGAACATCTTCTCTTGGCTTACTTGTAATCTCTACCGCAGTGATATTCATTTTGACCATCCGAGGCTCTCAAGTTCTGTTATAATCTATCCTGGCACCAGCCGACTGAAAGGCAGTTCAAGAAACCGTTGGATGGAATTCTGCTAAAGTCCCATGTTGAGCTGAAAAATTGGGCTATTGGCAGATACGTTTATCATTAGACGTGCCTGTCAGATTTTATTGGAACAAAAGCTCACACTGACTGAGGAATTAAAACATTCAGCACATCATGGAGATAGGGGCTTGCCAGCCTTGTAATGATACATAAAAAAACATAAGTTGTCTCCCACATTGGATTGGTGTTAATTGCAGGGTAGATTTCGAGCTGATGCTTTTCTGCAGGCTTGGCTATGTGTGTTCCATTGATGAGATGCTGACCATACCTTAGACAATGCTCTTCTCTTTGTGCTGTCTTTGCTCAATCTATGTTTGCAAAAATTACTATGTGTTCTCAGTTGGATTCAGTTGTTTAAGTTGGATTCTATATTTTGCAAGAGGTGCAGTCTCGCAGTCTCAAGAGATGCGATGAGCGTTCCTACACAGAAAGACTTTTGCAAGGAAGCGTGAGAGCAGCAGAAATAGTCAGCCATGGGATTTACCTGTCAACTGTACTTGTAGCATGTGGGATAACATATGCTAGATGCTGTTATGGTAAAACAAAGGCTGACACGCCTTTCCTGTGATCTTTGGTCAATGACGTCTTTGTGTGTATGTCAGAGTCAGAGCAAAGCAGAAAATAACCTTCCAATAAAAGACAGTTGGATGGATGTCTACATTTTGAAGCCCTCAGACTGTCTTCACTGTCATTTTCATGTCAGCTTATTACAGATAAATATTTGATTTGTAAGCCAGCCTTCATGAATGTTGATTTCCTTATTTGCTTTACTCCATAGTGTGATGGTTTACTTTGCAGCGTTGTCAGAGTGAACATTATATAGTCTTGTCAAAATGCAGTTCTATATTAGGTATATATTTATTTATAAATTATATTTGTTTACAAGGAAATTTACAGTTTATTACTAAAATACATCATTTGTGTATTCTGAACATTTGAATTCTTACAAAGTGATAAAAAATAAGTGTAACAAAAGCAAAAGTTACTATGCTCTTCAAATGCACTGAAAACTGAGCAATTTCTGAAGCTCTTTTTATGTCTCTCTGTAGTTTGATTGCAAAATGAAAAATTAACAATCTCATCTAACCCAACAAGGAGCAAAAATGTAGCTGTGTATTAACATTTGAAACCTGTAGTTATTCTTTCAGTTTCAGCCTGCTGTGTCTAAAAGTACAGAGCAGAGTTTGGGGATTTAACTAAGCACAAGAACTTGGCTCAATTCCCACAGCATCCGCCAACCACCTAACTGCACAGCACTTTTGGAAAATAGACACACAGGTAACTGATTTCTCCGCTGACAATGCAACAGAAGAAAAGCTTGCTCTATCATTCCAACCATCTGGAAGTCTGGCTCAGACTTGAGGCTGATGTGTAACTTTTAATTGGAGAGACAGTGGTGGGAGGCAGAAGAGTAGGAAGGAATGATCCCAGTGGATAGACAGGCAGTGCCTGCTGCCAGATGGACAACCTGAGTCTACTGGAGTGCAAACCATTTCATGTTTTATACTACAAAGAGCTTGTTGGAGAGTCCTGGTTTGGTTCAACACATATCTGCAGAACACAATTAGGCTTAGATTTCCAGTTTGAGGGATTAACACAAGACTGTTTTCACTTCTGAAATGTTATCAATCATATCACTCCATATGTCATACAGTGGTAACAAGTATTGACAGTTGAGTATCAGGTGATAGTGGTTGCAAGCTCCTAAAGCATGGTAATCTAGCTTTGAAATCCTATTCTTCATAAATCATGTGTTCATGACATGATTTGCTGATTTAATGAAAGGCCGATGTCCAACTAATGTGTTAGCAAACATCCAATCTTACAGTGATACTGTAGCTTGAAAGGATCAAATATTTTGGGATGATTGTTTGCTGTCTTTCAGTTAAGATATCATGTTTACATGTATTCATTTGCATTCATCTAGGGCGGCAACTAACGATTATTTTCATTATTGATTAACTGATGATTATTTTCTTGATTAATCAATAAGTCTTTAAGTCTAAGATGCCACAGTGATACCTTCGATTTGCTTGTTTTGACCAACCAGAAGTCCAGGATCTCAAGATGTTCAACTGCCTATTATACATGTCAAAGAAAAGGAGCATATTCTCACATTTTCGTATTTTAGCTTGAAAAATCACTTATGGAAACATTTGCCACTTTCTGTCAATCAACTGATCAGTTAATCGACCATTGCAGCTTTACTTTTATCCAAAGTAACTTACAAAATTGTGTATAATCGATGTTACAGTAGATCAAGGACAAGCCATAGACAGTAAGTGCCTAGCAGAAATCAGGTACAGCTGGAGTCAGTTAGCCTAGCTTAGCAATGAATACTGAAGGCATGGGGAAACAGATAGCCTGGTTTTGTTTAGACTTCAAACCTTTACCTAAACCTCTAAAGTAGTACTGAGTGGATGTCTGAAAGGGTCTGTGGAGTCATAAATTGTCATTTTACATACAGTTTAAATGAGTTAAGATTTAATGTATTCTTTGCATTCTTTGTCTGTTCTGCTGCATTCTATAAGGAATGTCATTTAGTGCAGCTGGATTTGCTTCCAGTATCACCAGTCTGAGCTTACATTGGATATTTCTCTAGTCTGACTACACTAGCATTTTTTCAGTGTAAGATGATCTGGCAAAATTAAAAATAAGCCATGACTACATCAGCTAGCTCCAAAGATAGGAAGGAACATCACAGTGGTTGCATTTCAATTTGCATACAAGAGAAAAAGAGAGTTGAGGAGAGGTGGACATGTACCAAAAGTGTGTTGATACTCTCAGTAGTATATTTCCTTCAAAATGCTTGTCATTGAGAAACAGAATATAAACAAGCGGTTGTGCAACAGTGGGTGTCTGTGCTGTTAACAGTTGTAATGCAAAATATGTGCTGTGTATCAGCACCTACAAAATCTGAAATGATGAAATGACAAATCCTGTATTGGGCCGCCATGTTGTGCAGAGTTGTATTATATCAACTTTCCGCAGCGGTCTCGTCTTCCAGTATTTCAAGAACAATGTCTTTAGCACCAGGCAGAATTAGATTTCCACAGACGGTGTGTGGTTTCTGCGCAGGCCATCTGATACAAGGCTTTAAAGGACCCCTCCAGGGCTCGCTTAGGAATGGTCGCTTGCTGCTTCAAAACAGTTCACTGTCTTCTTCTGCTTGTCTCACTGTTGTCTTTGCTGCGGTGAAGCCATACTTCATACAGGGACCTTTATATTTGTGAATCTGACCTTTTATGCCTGTTGTGTAGCAGAGTCATGATCTTTGCTATCTTTTTATTTTTATTTATTTTATTTTACTTTTAGAGTTCCTTTACAAATTTGAGCTCCTAGGATATTTTTGTGAATAACACTGGAGTGAGCTGCAATTATGTTCCATTTGCACAGTATCTCCACAAAAAATATCAAATTGGATGGATGCTTGTATGCCGTTTGTTGGAAGTTGTACTCAGCTTAAGAGTAAGAACTGTTGCTGATGGAAAAAATTTATGTCAAAAAAGTTTCCAATAATGTTCAACTTCCAGGCTGGCTATGTGCAAAGAGCTTCTGACCAGAAGGATCTTACATAGTGCAGAAAATAAACCCTCATGAACTAAATCTTAAAGTGTAGACGGTGCATCTGGTAGTGTTTAGTCAATTTTAAGTCACCTTCAAATATTAATGATATGTATTAATGCACATTCTGTTTACAAATAGGTACATCTAGCTAAATCCAATTAGGTCCAGCAATAAATTAAGGTAATTATAAGGCTGCAGTTTGTGGTTCCAATGAATTTTATTCTGTTATACTGAGAGATGTCGCTAATATTTTATCTACCCAAATGAATATAAATGGGATGGACACAATATTAAAAACACCTCTCTGCTGCAGGTGACACTTGCTACTTTCAAAAAGATAGTAATAGGACCTTTGTGGTTTGTGATTATAGATACATACTTCTCCCAAATGTCATGTCTGATAAAAAATGTGGTATTTACTTTCCCTCAAATTGCATTTTGCTAATGCAAAATAACTGTGTACACTACTAGCCTAGTTCATAGAAGATGTAGCTGAAATATATTTACATCTCTGGCTGACTGTAGAAAAGCATCCATAGCCTTTATTCACAAACTGCAAATGTTTGTAATCCCCTCTTCTCATCTTGTCTCTGCAACTTGTGAATGTGATTTTTGTTTTTCCAAGCAAAGCTCATACGAAATGAAACTAGCTGAACATTTATCTGAATTCATTTATGCAAACCGGTCTCTGATTGCTCTTCAGCCATGACTGTAGTCTCACTAGAGCCACAGAGTTGAAAGAAATGGTAAGGGCTGTGACGAGTGATAGAGTCCAGTGCTTTGCTCAAGAGTTTCATGAAAAAAAAGGTCCAAGCTGGATCTGAAATGTGTATACTGATGCTTTCCTCTGGATTCACCTGCCTCATCACCCCCCCTCCTTTCCTCCATTCGCCAGCCTCTTCAGGCATGTGTATGTTTTTCTTCATTTCACACCTCTCTCACACTGCATATTCAATTTTTTACTACTATTTCCTTTCTGCTACCACCCCCCTCCCTCTCCACCTATCCGCCCAACCTCAAACCCCTTGACGTGGGAATTCAATTTGTACTGTATGTTTCATTTCTACTCAGATTTAGATTTATTTCATGTTGGCTGCTTTTAATTAACTCTCTGGATATGCGACGAGAGGGGGGTGGGGGGATGAGAGACAGAGAGATAGATAAAAACTCCTCACATCCGCCAATGAGTTACACCGGCAATCATTTACCACTTAGACAGTAGTGCAGAAGCCCCCTGTTCGTTGCCCTGGCAACCGGTGCCTTGGTGATTGATTCCTCGCCAGTGTGGCATCGCTGCGGGGAATAGAGCGCGTGAGCTTAGCGTGCTCGCTACATCTTTCTAATTAAAATGGGATTACAGAGTCATTGCCGTTGTATGTTCAAACAAATGCAAGGCTGTGAAGGAAATCAATTTTGGTAAATGTCAGGGTTGTTAAATACAAGTATGGATAAACAAACATAAGCGAGCTCAATGTACTGATATGCTCACTCTATGCACACTCTACATAAAGATGTGCCTGCATGCGATTTGCATGTCGAGGTTGTAGCAAGTGACAGCAGCAGTGCATCCCTCCATCCAGGAGACAAGCTTGATTGACAGTACATGAATCATGTTATGCAGCACAAATCACCAGACAGAACAATTAGTCTGTTTGTTGCTGTCTGCTAATCAGAAAATATTCTTCAAATTGGAGCTTAATGTACATCTTAAATGAACAACGGTTTCTTAATGTAATTGGATTAGGCAAGTCAATCATATCTGTGCTGTTTATGCTGTTGTCTTTCAGACTAGTGCATGTTGAGGAGCTAAATATTCTCCCATGCACAGAGCTGAGACTTGATTACTTCACATTTTACAGTGGCTGCTTACACTTATACCATGGGGACATTGTAGCACACCAATCTTATATTTCAAAACATGATCTTACATACATATGAATGAGAAATTAATGCAGGATGCATGGAGAAGCAGAGGTTTGGGGAATAACTATTGTAACTCAGTGTAGTAGCATTTTACAAATGATGCAGAACCAATAGGGCCCAATTTAATTGTGGATACTAATTTCACTATTTGTGGTTGATTTACTGTTACCTTTCCTTTATAACTACAAATAAGGATTTACTACATATACTGAATACTGAATCTATAGCTCTCTGGTGATACTATATTGTTCAAGGCCAGTTCAACTTTTTAGTATCATTCTTCAACATAATTGTGTACTTGAGAATCACATTCTTAGGTCTGTAATTCATGATTTTTAGTGGGCTCTTAAAGCCAATTCTGACCCCAGAGTGGCCCTACAAGTTCTATCCTTAAAAAGAGCAGAAGATAAGAAAAAAAGTGAGTGAATGAGTGAAACCAAGTGGATGGGAGTGTGCAGCATATGGAGCGAAAGAAAAACGAGGTCTTGCACTCGGTTTTCAGATTTCAATCACTACAATGTAGTTAGCAAGGTGTAACATAATGCCTTGGGCCTCTTCCCAAGCGGAGCTCTTTAGCACTGGCTGTGTGGGATGTGCCATTACAGCAAAGGTAATAATAGACCAGGGAATTTATAATGTGACGGTTTTTACATGCCTATGAAAGAGTGCCTGAAAGCCTGAGACTGCTGGCAGGAAAAAAAGGAAAAATTCATGTTTGGTTGTAAACAACGGAAAGCCTATTATTGGCTGATATGTCATGTGGCTGAAACATATATTAAACCTGTCATAAAGGACCTCTGGATTGGAACACACTTCAATTTCACCCGTATAGAAATATGAAACAAGTCTACCTTCAGACTGGGTCCAATGTACCTTTTACTATATCATCCAATGAAGCAGAGGTTTTTACAGGGCTCTCTGTGGGTAACAAACTACTCTCTGAAATGAAAGTACAGTTACAGCCTTATGAAACTGAGTGCCCAGATTAAGCATAAATCACATTCCTTCTTGTTTTGCCCTCTCAATCTTTACTCAGTATGGGTGCCTAGCTTTTGTGTGCTCAGCAAGCAATGCTAAAATGTTTTTTTTCTCTTTGTGCTGTGACAGAAATATGAGAACATGAAGCAGCGTGAATTTTTTTCATTGCCTTTTAAATTGTGCAAATTGAAAAGGTCTATTTGTGTGAATACCATTCAGCACGTCACCTGCTTCATTCAGTGGAGTTCATGTGTGCGCATGGCTATGGGTAACACATCACACAGATTTTCTTTTCATGCAAATCAGCAGGAATTAATGAAGGTGTAACTGGAGCTGCAGTTCATCATGGTCATGTCAGGCAAAGGTCTTTAGTAGTAGCCAGAAAAAGGATTTTATAATACTTTTTAGACTGCAGTGTCGGTCAGTTTGTTCCTGATCCAAATATCTTAATTATTAGATCAGCATGAAATTTTGTAAAGCCCTTCTTGGCTTTTAGTGAGATGTCTCAACAACCATTGGATTTTGTTTGATTTTGATGGATTTTCACTATATTTATAACATAACCTACCTTGTGAGCCATGACAAAAAATGGGAGGTTTTTAAACTGAATGGTGTAAATGTTAGCATGCAGATATCAGCATTTATCTGAAAGCATCACTATGCTTATATACAGCCTCATAGAGCTGCTAGCATGGCTGTAATCCCAGAATTGTCTTATTGTGATAAACCCCATCACTTTTATTTCAAGCAGGTTAAAAGAAAGGAAATGTTTGCAGGTAGCATGTAGCCATCTCAGCTGTTTACACAACCCTTAGGTTGGATAACAGACAAGGGAGCCTGAATTCTCTAAGTGGCTTAACTGGCTGGAGGAGGATGACTGTGTGCTGATTTTTTCTTTTTTCTTTTTCTTTTGGGGTGTGTGTTAAAAATCACACATACATGTGTGCGAATGGCGGCCGGGTTCGCTCTCTTCTTGAGCAGAGAAAAAAACCATCTGGGACTGTGTTTGTGTTAAGCAAAGTGCAACGGTTTTCCTCTCTCCTTCACACAAGACGCCTCGCATCACATTGGGACTAATGTGGAATCTAAATCTGGACCTTGTTGATAGAAAATGACAGGTCACACTGTTTGGCATGCAACTCTCACAAACCCCAGTGCAGGCAATGGTGCTAATAGATAATTGCCAGCTTAATAGGAGGTGACATGTTGTATGATGTTGCACTCAGAGCCAGTGAGTCTGTCTCCAAATAGCTATCTTTATTGAAAGTACAACCTCCAGATTTTTTTCTATTTCAGGTGAAGGCTTTGCATTCATCTTTTTATTCATGTAGTTTTCTTCTCAAGTGTAATGCACCTTGACTTATTTTAAGCTAACCTGCACAATCTGCTCATCTAATAAAATGTGTCTTATGTAGTGTACTATAACTTTATAATTATTTACAATAATACAAACACAGATTTTATGATACATTTAATTAAACTAGACCTATGATTACTGTTATTACCGCTACGGCAACAACTTAATGTCCTCCTTTACATTACAGTGTGTGGCTGGGGAAAAAAATGTATCATATGAAAAGTCAGCTTTCTTGCTTCCTCTCATGAACTTTTGTTCATGGATTGCAACAGTGTGCGTGCAGAGCTCTCTGTCTCTCACTCCCTCACACACACAGACACATAGACACACACACACTCGCAGACACACACACAGACACACACACACACACTCATCATAACCATCCGCTGTGGACTCACACCCCCTCCCTTTGCCTCCCACTCATCCTACTGATTGGAGTTGTCAGGAGTCAGAGGGTCACAGTAGAGGATGTCAATAGGCCTCATTCACAGACACAGACACAGACACAGACACAGACACACACACACACACACACACACACACAGAGAGAGACATAGAGAGTGAGAAAGTAAAGCAATAAAGGAGAAAAGCAGACAAAATGACAGACAGACAGTAATACAGTCCTATCTTAAGTGTGTATAAACACACCCCACAATCACCCCATCACGTCAACAGCTGTGCATCAGCTCGCTCTCCCACTCACCGCAGCCGTGCACGCCGATGCCAGCAAAGAGCATTCAATTTATATTCATTATTCACCAGTCAACAGCCTTTCAGTGATTGGATATACCCTCTCCCACCTACTGTCTCCTCCCCCCACTTTCCTCAGTCCCATGGGAAGGCTCAGTGTCTCCCCTTAGCTCCTAGAGTGAATAGATCTGTGTGTGTGTGTGTGTGTGTGAGTGACTGTGGTTGTGCGTCTTTTATGTATGTTAAATGGTGCTCGGTGTGCAGCAGTAAGAAGGCTTTTGGGATATGAGTAGAGAGCACGTGATTGGACGGATCTTATCAGAGGGGAGGAAGGAAAAAAGGATCAAAGCGTTTTCATACAACACTGCAGTCATTACTGCCTAACTTACTATTTTTTTTGTCTACTTTTGTTTATATAAATTACTTAAAAAAGAAAAAAAAGATGCATTTTAGATTATAGTTATTAATCTGTTATTTGGTTCAAAACTTTTTTCTTCTGTAATATATTTTTTAATTAGGTTGTAAAATAAATTATGAAATATGGGTCAATATTAGTCCACAGCAGGACATACTTTAGTCATGAATGATGTATCCTCTCTAATAAATGGTATTCAAGTGATACAAATTCAAAGTAAAAACAAAAGGCCTGAAAACAATTAAACAAAACAAAATATTTTGAATTGATTCCCCAATTCACAAACTTTGGTTCAAAACTTCAAAATTCTCATCACAAACCATTATGAAATTGACAACTTGTTAAATCATGTGTGGGTGGGTGCCCCCTCAGGTCTATAACAATTAGCTTCAGGTAACTGGTGAAACCACCATCAGGGAACATGTGACTGACAACCACAGACTCATCAGACAGCATCAAGTGCAGCAGAGCCCAGCTGAGATGTAAAAGAGACGTTTGTTTGACGAGACATTGGCTTGGCTATCTTTATCTCTAACCATAAGCAGAGACAACCACACACAGAAGCTCACAGGCAGTTTGCGCTCAAATTGTTTTGGGCACCTGTCATCCTCTATTATAATTAGCAAGTGGATGTCTAAATAATTGCCATCAGGCTGCGGCTGCTGTATCAGTGTTGGTAGCCAATGCCCTGTCCCTTGCCTTGAGTTCTAGTATTATTTAAAGGGCCGACGCGCCTTCACAAAGTACTGCCTTCAGCAAAGTCTTAAGCTGTGTATTCAGTCTGCGACAGCATCTGGAGCGCTGAAAATAATTAACTGACACAAGAGGGTTTGGTGTTGGCTTCACCATTTGTTTTGTCCACACTTGTCCCCGACACACATAAACCAGCATATGCACACACACACAACCAGGCAGCTTTTGATCATAATTGTGACACTGCCAGGAGAGAAGGAGGTAACACGCTCATCCCAGTGGGGATTGAGGATGGTTGTAAAAGTAAATGAGGCAGATGGGTCTGTCTTGAAAAGTAGTTTTAAAAAAATGGGAAAAAAAGCTCCTTTGAGGAATAAAGATAGAATAGTTAAATTGAATCACTTGTGTAATTTTAAAAGGACTGTACTGTACAGCTACAGTAGGAATAATGAGATAAAAGTACAATATTTATATAATTCTACATCACTGTACAAAGATATGAATTTGTCTGGTTAAAATGCAGGTAAAGTGCTACCAGCCTTTCATTGTTTTATGTGTGTGTGTGTGTGTGTGTGTGTGTGTGTGTGTGTTTGTGTGTGTGTGTGTGTGTGTGTGTGTGTGTGTGTGTGTGTGTGTGTGTGTGTGTGTGTGTGTGTGTGTGTGTGTGTGTGTGTGTGTGTGTGTGTGTGTGTGTGTGTGTGTGTGTGTGTGTGTGTCAGAACCGTGCTCGCTGCTATAAAGAGCTACGCTTCAGGGCCAGTGAACGCTATCCCAGAGTGTATCCCTAGCTATAGCGTGACGACTTGACTCACACTTGTCGTTCTCCTCTCTTCCTCTTTCCCCCCGATTAGACTGATGCCGCGTGGAGATGTATGTCAGGACCGTACACACGCATACACACATATATGCAGCATATCCACAAAGAGCTGTTGCCTGTGGGAAGACCATAGGTCACCAGGCATGTCTCCACCAACCCCCTCCTTCAGGGGCATTGAAGCTGGTTGAGGTCAGTGCTGCTCAGCAGCGCCCTCACCATGCTAATAGCAACACTGCTAAGATTAGCCAGTCAATGACGTTCTCCAACAACAGCTGCTGCCTCTCCAAACCAGCCACTTTCCAGAAAAACATCTCCAGGGCTTCTTAATGCCTCCCAATACACACAAAAACAGTCACTAACACACACGCCCTCTCTCCTTCCCCCTCCTCTGTATCACCCTTCCCCCCTTACTCTCTGTTGTTCTACAGGCTACCTCTGTCACACTCTTAGGCTTCCTTTGTAGTTATCTCACTGCGCAGTTGTGTGTGTCAGCATGCCTGTGTGTGTGTGTATGTGTCTGTGTGTGCATGCATGTTTATGTCTCTCTCTTGCCTTCTAGTTCCCTAATTTGTCTGACATGTCCTGAAAAGCCCCCATTTGGAGAGACATTAGCATAGCACAGCTTAGAGTGCAGTGGTGTCTACAGAAATAACTTCTGTACAGGAACAGACAGGATGGAGTTCTTCTGTGGGACTCTGTGTCCCTTGAAAGGCCTGAATAACCAATGTCACTTCTACTAACTACCCATTATTATGATCCAAGTTGCAGGATCTCAAATACAACCTAAACCTGTAGGCCCTCTGGTGAGATATGGTATGAAATGAGTCAAGTAAAAGAAATAAGAATAACAGCATGTAAGGAACCACCTTGAGTCAGTGTCTACTGTACTATATAATGGCTATGCTATTGTGTTAGGATAGCTGAATGCCTAGTGAGTTACTACCCCAGCCTTTTCTGTGTGGTCTGTTTTCTTTGGTGCCTGCTCAGCAAACGCTCTCCATGGTGCTGACTTAGACGGCGCAAACTGGTGCTGTCCATGGTGCTATCATCACTGGTCCTATTTCAGTTGGTCCTTTGCTGAGCTACAGCTGACTGTGTTAGCTTTTGTCTGCTCTGTCTTTTGTGCTACCTCATCTGTTTCTAGCCGAGCGCATGCCATCCGCAGTGCTAACGCTGCTAGTTTGAGCGGTGATGCAGTTTGAGCTGCCCAGTAACCACTTACAGCAAGCAGAGCCAATGTCTGTCACAGATTATAAGCTGTAAATTGCCACTCTGGATCCATTTTTTGAATCCTCAGGAGCAACCTTTTTTATACCCAGCTCATATCCTGCGAGTTAAACATGTATCAGGTAGCAGATTTGTCATCGCTCTAGCTTATGGGCTCTATATCTGTGCAGGTGCATTTTCCTGAGGTGCAGTGAGGATTTTCTCTCGCCTGCGCCTGTTCAGTATTCTGGTGCTTCAGTGTGCGCTGCAGTAGGGGGAGTGTCACTGAGAGTCTAGCTGTGCGCTTTAATTTTACTTGACCATGTTTTGCGCTGTCTGCTGCCTGTTGGCTGTGAGCACATGCAGAGCACATGGCACACAAATGTTCTGTGCTTTTCCATCACTTTAATTGGCTGAAGTGCAGCCTTCAAGACCTCTCCAAAACCATTCCTTATGATTTCACTTTCATTATTCACCCATAACCAAGTGTGACTGCTTTTTCCATTAGTGGAAGAAAAACACTTTTCCCCCCAATATATGCAATAATGCCAGGAAGACACAGTTAAGATTAATATCTAAATACCATATTGCAAGTCATAAGGTATTCAAAAGCAACTTGCTTCATTTCAATATTACTACACAATGAAGTCATCTTTAGTGTGACTGTTGCCAATTTAGAGTGGCTCTGTTGGGGAATGAAAACACCTGTCATCAAATATCTAGTGCTTCTCTTATTTTGTGGATATGTGGGCATATTCTTGCCTGTTGGACAGTTTGCTTCATATTGCAACGTTCTTAATAATAGAAAAGCAATCATCCCAAATGCTACTGCTAGCAACAAAACGAACAAATGCAAGTCTCTCAGTCCAGATCAACATCATCAGGCAGCACTCGCAGAGAACGTGCATCACTATCCTGACTTGGATGATATTACACCGGGGTATGAATTTACTGCTATGAAAAGCAATCTGCTTACCACAGAAGCCGTCAGACTGGGTGAGTTTTCAGCTGATTCAACACCAATAAGTACATCATCAGCAGTACTCTTGCCAAGCGTTGTGCCACCTTCCATGGCGAATCATGTGCAAAGGATAAACTCTGCATCACCAAACAAGTCAAAATGTAAGATAATCCTGCAATTGTGAAGCACTCCGGCTTTAAAATTCTCAGAACAGTGAACGAGGCTCGCATTCTGTGGGAGTCTTGGGCTTATAACCAAACTGGTTATTAGGTGGACATTTGAATATTTGAAGCGCTACTTCTAAAAGTTAACAACTATATCATCTTATATAAGAATCCAATTTGGACTTCCTATGCCTATCAGAGGCATGGTTACATGAAAGCTCCCCTGCTGACATATTAAAAGTGCATAGCTATAATATGTTAAGATGAAACAGAACTGACGGTTGGTGCGGAGGTGTGCCATTTTTATGTCAAGGAAAGTATATGCTGTAAGCAGATCCAGTGGTGTTAATGACTTGCTGTGGACAGGTCTCAAATGAACTCTCTCAGCTCAAATATCATTCACTATGTTTGGAATTTATAGACCACTATTGGCAGAAAATCTGTTTTATGATAAGCTGAATGCCTTTCTGTGTGTATGATACAAACAATTAGATCATTTTATTAGGAGATTTTAATACAAGTTGGAATGATCAAGCAAATAAAAGAAAGAGCACAACTGTGTAATAAGACATTTTGACTAACTAGGATAACTAGTTCCTCAGAAATGCTTATTCATTTGGCTTTCACTAATAAACCAGAAATAGAGAAATCTTACAGTCTAGTTACAGGATTTCCTAACCCTAACCCTAACCCTAACTTCCTAATAGTTAGTGAACCAATCTTGAGAATGCAATTACAGAAATAAATTGGGATGAGCACCGTATACATAATATTATGGATGATAACTGTAATTCTTACATTTCTTCAAACAACTATACACAGTCTTATGAGGACAGTGAACTTCAAACCAGGTCAAACAGACTATATAACATGGTTAACAAAACGTATGGTCACTTAGAAAACAAAGAGACCATTATCTCAAGACGGCACTTAAGAATTAGGTGGGCCATGAGAGGCGTTTATTCATCACACTGAGAAATAAGGTTTTATAAGAGCAAGCAATATTTTTCATTAATGGTTTTAGTGAAGCAAAGGGAAATGTCAAAGAAATCTGACAGACATTAACACGGAAATCTAATACTATTAATAAAACAATAGAACTAAATATAGAGGAAAATGTGACCTATTATTCAAGTGGCATTATTTGTTTATTTATTGATTCTACAAAAACTCTTGATTTAATTATTCTATCACTCCTCTAAAACTCAGAATACAAACATCAGTATTTAGAAAAGTGGTCAACTCTAAAGTATATATGGTTATTTCCTATCTTACTTGTTCAAAGGCAAATTGCGTATATGTGGATGTACACAGTATTTAGTAAAGCCTGTAAAGATGCACTCATTCCTCCTATTTGAAAAATTTGGGTAATCAGGCAATAATGAGAGAAAGAGTGTTTCTAACTGCCAGGAAAGCTGCAATAATTGCACCAGTTTTCAAATCAGGTGAACACATGGTCATTAGTAACTACAAACCTATCAGTATCCTTCTGGCAGTTTCAAAACAATGGATCTTTGAGCAGATAATTTCACATTTGGATAATACTTCTTTCTCATCATTCAACTGAAACTGCACATTCCTCTCTTCTGGGAAATATTAAGGATAAATTGGACAAGGGAGGGGTGGTATGGGATGTCTTCCATGATTCTAAGATACAGATAATGAGGTTCTGTTTGCCAAGTTATTAAAATTAAATTTATAAAATGATACCTGACAGATAGAAAACAATAGATAAGCATGGACTATGAAAACTCACACATGGTTGATAATCATGTCGGTGTACATCAAAGTTCAACTTTTCGTCCATTGTTATTTACTTTGTATATTAATGAGCTACCCACATCACTGTCAACAAAATTACATGTATGTTTATTTCAAAGTCAAGAAATAAGAGACCTAGACCCAGATGCTATAGTAGCAGGGAGAGGACTATCAGTAGAGCACACGTTTAATATTTAGGTGTAGTTACAGATTGATAACGTTGAAAAAGTGAACAGAATCAGATTCAATTTCAAACACATTAGGAAAAATGGAACTACCGAGGTCTCACAGTCATATGCCATGGTTATTTCACACATGAGCTACTGTCTTACCACACATGATCAATAAAGTCAGTAAATAACTAAACAATAAAGACATTTGCTATGTGAAAAAAACACCTCTGCTTTAATTTCCTGAATATAGTTTCATTCTAATAGCTTTGGGAATATTGTTAGTGGAGGTGATATTTGTTTCAGGCTAGGTGGTACACTTCTGCTATAAACACTGTATAGAAGGTGATTAAAACTGAAAGTCATAAGCTTAAAGAAAACTGTGCCTACTGTATGTCCCTGTGAAGCTCAATAATCACTGTAGATAAGTGCTGGGACCTACAAGCTTTGGCACACAGTTAAATGACCCAATTTGTATATAGGAGGCAATTGTATCATACATGGGGCAAACATAGTTACAGTTGTGCATTCAAGGGTTATTTTAGACATGTTAGATGTTGCTGCTATAAGTAGTATAAAGAAATTTGCTTCATGCACATGGGTGCTGTGAAGCAAGATTCACTTTGATCTAATCTAGTGAGGTTGATTTAAAGATACAAGGGCATCTAAAAATAGTAATTTTACATGGAATGAATAGTCAAGTAACGGTGAGAGACATCACCAGACAGGAATTTAAGAAAGTAGACCAGCTGTTGGGATGTTTAGCAGATCACAATTTAATTTCAGACTTACATCAGCAAGACATTTCTCTATCAACATCCTGCTGCTCAGCTCAATTTAGTTGTTTATTTAACAAGCATCTTGTCTTAGAAATGCTAAAATGACAGCTCTAAATTGCTACTACTACACCTCTGTCTCCCACATACAAATGCTTCAACATGTCCCTCAGTTCACATTGGGGTGACCAGGGAGTTTTCTAAGCCAATGCATCTCAGCACTCAACAAATGGATTGGTGTGTGAGCCAGCGGAGCTTCAGCATGGAAGAGAGCACAGGGATTGGTGCTCTGGCAGGTTACAAACCTTGGCAAGGGCTGATGTTAATTAAAGGCTCTGTTCAGCACTTTCCAAATTAGATGTGAAATGTTAAGCAGGATGGGTTTGCTATTAACGTGGTGCTCGGCAACACCTCTGACCCTGACGGAGGACGGAGCGTCCTTGAGACATAATTGTGCTCACCTTGAGTGCTGGTTCGACAGAAGGAACAAGGGTAGAGTCAAGAGGGGAGCAGGGTTGAAAAAGTGTACCAAGCTTCCTTTTGCTATAGAATGAGTTACAAGTATGTTTTCCTTCTTCTTCCATTAAGCTGTCGAGGGGTTGAAACGATTTGCCTCTCACCCGGTCTCACCCTTGTTCGTGTGTTTTGATAGCCACGGGAGGAATGTATTGGATTGCAACCATTTGAGGGATACACCAAATTAGCCCGTTTTCACTTATCAAATGTTGGAAGTCTGATTTGAGCGGCTGCCAGCTTTCTGTCTCTTATGTTGTCTGAAATAGATTTTTTTCTTTCCCAGCTCCTGAAGCTAACAGTGCTTGGCACTGTGCCAAGATGGTCACAGATAAAGATATTTTATGATGGTGCAGACGAGTACTCTCCAGTGTGCAGCCCCAGTTATGTCGAGAGCTCTCTTTTGTCTGTGCATACTTGTCCATCACATATTTACTCCATTTCCTCTATCTCCTTGTATTCATGTCACATAACTACATAACTACAAATACAAACAGTTAATTTTCTTTAACGTGTCTTATTACTTACAACCAGTACAAATCAATGTTTCTGATTGTAACATTTTACATTTAACCAAGCAAAAACCATGAACATGTCAAAACCCATTACGTTTGTGGGCAAATGAATCAATCACTTGTCATTACCAGATCCTGACTACTCTCACAGCTGCACAGCAACCTATTGAGCTCTTTTCCTCAGCAGATGGTGATCATCACTTGCAAAACCATCAAAAGGGAACATGTTGATTTGTACATGAGAGTCGCATGCTTCCTGCTATTACAGTATGTTGCAAGATGACAGAGTTACCCCGGAAGGGGACCAAGTCATGAGCAGAGGAGACACAGAAGTAGGTCAGCTCCTAGGCGTTTGTTACATCATACATATTCATAAACAGCACCCAGTTGTTGTAGAGTGAACTCACTCCACGCAGACTGTTTATTCTGTTCATTGGGCCCCCTTCTCCGTTTAAATGTTAAATAGTGATTACACACCATGATGATAATATGAGAAGTACACCCTGACTGCTGCATTTACTTGTATATTGTTGCTATTACATGAATCATATATTATGATCTCAGTAAGTCTTTTATTTAATTTGATTTAAAACATCTGGTATCCCACATATTTAGTTGAAACTGAAAAAGTTAGGACAATACATTATTTCAAGGAAGAGTTTGACATTTAGAGAAGGAACCATCCATTTTCTTGATGAGAGTTGGATAAAAAATACTATACCATCCTCTCACTCTCAGACGGTTAGCTTAGCTTAGCATAAAGACTGGAAAAAACAGCTAGCCTGGCTCTTTCTGAAAAATACGGGGGTGTTACAGAGGTTATGTGCCAGACAATTTTTTGGCTATGCTCAGTGACTTGCTGAAGTCCCCTCTGGCTGCCTGGCAACCTCATGTAGACAACATGACTCCAAAAGTCACTGCCCCCCACCCCCACGTTAATCTGTCAGTTAGTTTTTTGATTCTGTTCGCTTCCTCAAAATCTCAGAAACAAGTGAAAAATGGTGGTCACGGTTTACCAGAACCCAAAGTTACATCTTCAAATTCCTCTTTTGTTTCTGACCAACAGTCCAGGACTCAAAATAGCTAATTTTACAATGATATTAAAAAAAAAGAAAGTAAACTGTTGGTCATTAATCTTCTGAGTCATGAATTAATTGTAATAGATAATGCATCATGAAACATTTGAAATGGAACATGTGACTTGTGATTCTAATAATCAAATCCCGCTTCTTGTAGTCACTGACACTCGTCATCTACAGTATCGGCTTATATAATTTGATATAATGGCAACTATGCGGTGAATGGACCCATTCTTAATTTCAATGCATCCTAGATGGTGTTGGCTTGTCCTTCAACAACTGTGGATAAAAAGAGAGTTGCAGAAGAGTGTGGGAGAATGAATACAAACTGAGTCAGTCACAGGGCTATGAATTGCACTGATGGTTCAAAACATGATGCTATTTCTGCCAGCTACTGTTATTCACTCAACCTTAATACAATCAGACACTCCAACACAACGATTATGCAGGGGGCGAGATTGACCTCTTCTCAACTCCCAGCAGCCTGTGCTACAGTTTCAGAATCATTTGTGAGATTTGGATATATAAAGAGAGAGACGTAAGGAAACAGAAGTGTACCTCTGTATTTTAATTAAATGTTTGTCGAATGTTTGTTATTTTATTTGTTTTATATAAAAAAATTGAATGCAAACCTTCATTATTTACCTACACATTAAACATCCCTCTGTTACTGTACTATTTCTGACTTTGTTGTATTAATTGAAAAAAAATAAAGAAATTCAAGTTCATTGCACCTCTGGGCGGTCATGTTTGATATTTTAGCCCTCTCCACTCTGCAGTCAGAACAAGTTCGTCAGTTGAGGAGAGAAACTGAGTGAAATGGAGCTTGCGAGAGGGTGGTGAGGCTGACAGGAAGACTCTGTGGAGCACACGCTCAAAATATTGAAGGCAAGGAGAATGTTAAAGTCAAAAGGAAATGGAAAAAGGGGAAGATAGATGACGGCGAATAAAAGAGGTTATGAAAGAAAGGGAGGAGGAAACCAACGTGGAAGCTTGAGCATGTTGCCAGTCTTAATTTTAAAGAGCAGTCTTTTACAGACAACAAAGCAAACTCCTACATGTGCCTGGTAGTCGACATAATCTAGCTAAAGGTGTCTGTTGCCTGTGTGAGGTTCAAGGGTGGCCTCACAGCATTGCCTTTGTTTTGCAAAGCATGGCTGCGGCACACATTGCACCGACACCCAGGCTTCTTTTCTTAGAGCTGCAGAGAAATTGCCTTGCTTATTGATCCATTCGAATGTAAACAGAGCATCTCCAGTCTCCAGCAAGGTATGTATGCACTGGAGACTTCTGACAGAATATGGCATATACTATACATTGTACTCCTCCTCTTCTATTTTTGAACATGGCCTCTGCGATTTAACAACCCTCTTGATAGCATAAAGTGCTTAAAGCAAAGTACAGTACACTTCCTGAAGAAGAAAGTGCTTAAACGTGAAATAAGTTTACTGTATGAAAAGCTCTAAAATGTAGAGGAAGTGGATTGCTTTCATTTTAATGAAAGCAGCAAATATGGTGGAAGGCATTTCTTCCTATACACGACAATACCTAATTGCTTGGGTCTCATTGTTGTAATGAGCCATTCTGTTGATTAGGTTTAATTTGAACACTGCCAAAAAATGTAGCATGAGTAGATAAAAATACACAGAGCTGCTCATGTTGGGTCAAGCATTTAATTTATGTATGTGGTGATTGTGACTTCATGACATCCACTGACCATATGATTGATAATCTAATCCTTTCATTGCCATTAGACCATAAGCATTAAGTCTTTTTGGTTTACTGTACATCAGCCTTAGGTTATGTCGGCCTGACTGGTGCAGAGACCATTCGAAAGGCTTTACTCACCCTGTGTTCCCTGCTCTGGGTACTTTGTACGCCTGGCTGCTTTCCCTGAGTTGTTCTTCTCCCTCCTCAGCTCTGCCTACCGTCACTCCTCTCTCCATATATGACTGGGCTGCTGCAAGGGGTCAAATGTCACCCACTTGGGATTCTGCGTCTCCGTTGCTCCGTTGTCATTGCTGAGCCTGATGATTGGTGTGTGTGTGTGTGTGTCTGCATGAGAGAGAGAGAGGGAGGGAAATAGGGCAAGAGAGGGAATCTGAGAGTATGCAAGAGAGAGAGAGAGAAAGAGAGAGAGAGGGGGAAAGAGAGAGAGAACATTCTCGCGTGTATGACTGCGAGTGTGATCTTCTCAAGGAGTTTTAAGGGACTGGGGGTGGGTTAGGGACAGATTTCCTCTTCTTGGTGTTATAAAAATAGCCATTACAGCACGGAAAATCACAGCTTGCCTCTTGGACACACCACATCTGTACTCGGTTCGGCAATAAAAAGGTGCTGGGGGAATTGTGTGGGGGGTATCTTTATGGGCAACCAGCTGAGACCACATGCAAGGAACATGCTAATTGGTATTCAGGCCGGGGCTGTGACAGCTTCCCACACAGTCCTTACCGCATACACATTCCTTTCTGTTGCCACGGCGCCGGGCTCCAGTGAGAGTTTCTTCAACGACAGAGGCGAACCTGTCCACTTCGAGAAACCCAAGTAAATCCCCAGGTCCATCCACACAAGACAATTAAACTAGAGTCTTTTCAGCTTCTCTTCAGTTCTATTTTTTGCCATCTTCTCTTGTCAGGTTTTCAGCCTCTCTGTTCATGTTAAATCCTGCTATGACAGACATTGTTATTAACACATTTCACTTACAGTATGAAATGATTCTTTTGGGGTTTTTACTCTTGTGTCAACCTGTTTTGAAATGTGATCCACAATAGATGATTAAGACTTAATGCAAAGTCAGATTACTCTATCTGGGCTACAATATGGATTAATAAAGTTGAAGCTCATAACACCAACTAAGGCAAGACAAGTAGAAATGTCAATCAATTAATTTGACCAATTGTTTTATGATTCATTGACTAATTGTTTAGTCTAAAATAACAGGAAAAAAGGCTAATCAGAATCTAACGTCTGACATCTTCAAACAGCTGGAAACAGCTAATGTTTGGCCTCTGTGCTTAAAGATGAACTAATCAATCCTATTTGTAGTTCTCTCTCTCATTTTTGGCTAGGTGTGCTTTACAGCTCAAGATGTCTGGACAAACATTAGATAATAAGTATAGTAGTGAAGAAGAGAGGAACACTTTAAAATGGTTATGCAGCGTTGACTTTATTCCACAACTGACGTCTCTGCAACTATGTGCCTTCATCAAAGCTTAAAAGAATATATACATGATAAATATTTTCATATTTATGTTGTTATTTGACTTGAAAAGACTACTGAATTTAAATCATTATACAATATAGTGAGTAGGCGTACATTTAAAATTGTGGCAATAGTATTCACTTGTACTGTGAAACAAACCAACAGAGAATTAGTATTAGACAACCGTGTTTTAGCGTCTTTCAGCTCATTGTTTTGGTTGTTGGATCTGATCAACAACACTGTTTTTAGGTTCTTAAAAACAAAAAACATTTGTCACTACCTGAACAAGCAGATAAAAAAAGTTAACAACTATCTGGTGAGCATAGTGTAGTGTTAAGCAGCTAAAGACCTAAACATTTCCCTAAAGGGTCAGTGGCAACCATGGACTATTTATAAAGATGGCCGTAGCAAGTCCTGATATGTATCACCCATTGGTTTGCATTGGAGCCGTGTTGAAGCCCACATGTTGCTGCTTATGGTCAACACCATCTTTTCCATTTGGAGCCAGGACTTTCCAAACAAGGAATGCAGGAGGCTTTGGAAACACTCCCCACTACCTTGGACCAAAGCTAATACTAACTAACTGGGAACACCAAGCGTTGCAGACATGTGTTAACATTAGATAACAATCACAGCAGGTATGGTTATCAAGTAACAATAAACTTACCAAAATATTCCAACAAATATTTTTCATAAAAACACAAAATGACCCCAGTTGATTTTCTATTTTCTATTCTTTTCCAGATTTAAGTTGCACTTCATTACAAGCAATGCTACGCCATGCAAACAACAGTGTATGAGGAGATTTACTTACATTTCACTTATATTTCTACCTGTCACAATAAATTGAAAGGAGTTAGAAGATCACATGTTTCTCTTCTAGAGTCTGACATCTTGTCACACAAGGAACATGCAAACGTGACAAAGGGAGACAAACTAATCATCACTGTGGCCACCTCTGCTGTTCTCACACTCCCTCTTCATCTTCTTTTCACTCTAAGTCTCGGTTAACACAGTTGTCAGTGTAAGGAGACTAATAAGCCTGCAGGTCTTTCGGCAGTTACCACACCTGGAAATAGCATTTTCTGTTTATATGCTGCCTTGCTCCTCTTCTAGGCCTAGACACAACAGCCTATATTAAGAGGCCACTGTTTGGCAACACGCAGCTGTTGAGATGCAACAACTCTGCATTGTTAATTTGTCTGACCTTTTGTTTTGTCTAGCTGTGGAGTGGGAGGCGACCAATCTGAAGAAGGTAGAAGAAGCTTATGAAACAGTCAACATGGAAATAAGGTAAGATAACAAAAACATAAAAGTGGAGGTTGGTTTCCACTGTCACGTATTTATGGCAAAAATCCTCAACATTTTGCACTTTCCCTTAACAACACATCTGCTCCTCGCATATGCCTTTTAACCGTGTTTGTGAGCATACTATTGTAAGCAGGGTGGTATGGTATGTAACCAGGCCTTAAAATAGACTCCATCCTTGTGTGCTAAACTAGTGAGAAAAGCTGCACAGTAATGGATTTGCACTGTGTGATACCTAAGGCTAATTTTAATGAAGAAAAACAAACGCTATTGGTTTCCTACTGTGCTCTGGTGGTAACTGACTTTGAGCAGAACACTGTCTGCATGAGCATAAATAATCCAAACTTCCTTGTGCCACATTCTTAAAACAGACATGGCATTAATTAGTGTGGCAAATACTTCAGTTATTTTGTATAAAAGAAAATGACCTCCTGTCTTAACAAATTGTATTGCAATGCAGAAAATATGCCATCCTCAAAAAGCCATACGATATTTTGTTAATATTAAGACATTTAATTGATTTTATATTTTACGTACACTCTAACTGTTTATTAACATTACAACATACAGTCACAGAAGAAAACATAAATGAGTAGTTTTGGTTGAGAATTCCTCTTACATGCCTTTGCTCCCTCTCAGATGTTTCCAGCAATAGCTGATAAGTAGCTACTGTGGCCCACAGGCCTGCAAACTGTTCATTACAGTATGGGAAGACGAAAGCCAACCACAGAGATGGCAGTTACTAAAAGGTCAAGATTTGTTCCCCTTAAACAAACGACTGTGTGAGCGGGGCTGAAAAAGAGCTGGCACGATATCCGTTGCTCTATTTCTTCACTGTCCACTTTGCTTTGATGGCTTCTGGTCAAATTACTCACTATCATATATGTGTGTTGTCTTAGATATGGACTTTTCTCCCCCACGTTCCCCTCAGGCCATGTCCTTTATCAGTTGAATGTAGATATTAGTGAAGTAGTGCATCTGTGTCTTCATACCTCTTGGAGCTAGCATGAAATTAAAGTATCTTCCTTATTAATCCATAACTTTCATTACTTTAGCATGTGCTGTAAAGGGCAATTAACACAAAAAATGACTTTATGCATCAATATTATGATCTTTGCCCTACTGAGACAGACATGCACGCACTGTTTCCCAACCTGCATTGCTTTTCCGACCCCGAATCATCCCCCGACACCATCCTAACTTATCAACCTCAAGCAAAACAATCACCCTCCCTAAACATTTGTTAACCCCATTAGCAGTGTTGGGTTATGAATATGGAAATAAGGGCCTGTGCACCGTTAGAGATAGGGCTCGGTTCCCTTATTTGCGATTAGCAAAGAAAAGCAGCCCTCACCAGCTCAGATAATGGAGACACTGCATAGAAATTGGCTTTAAAGGGCTGCCTCATCAACACACTATCCAAGAAGTCAGTCACTGAAAGTAGTGAGGAAAATAAAGCTACATTGTCAGCACAGTTAGGAGTCACCCAGAAGTTATTAAAGCAGCTTGTCAGGGACTTATAACAAATGAGCCTCATCCAGAACATTAAAAAAACAATTCTTTCCCTTATGTGATAAGGAGACGTTGAGCTATGTTGTGCTTGTTCTTTGACAGCTCAGCACGGATAGATGTTATGCTTACATAAATGAGATGTTGGCTCCCTTAAAAACATGGTTCTTTTATAATATGTACAGATATTTTCTTAAAACTCTATCTTTTAGTGTCATGCTTCTAGATGTCACTGTCAGTTTAACGTCTTGCATGCCGTTACATCAATAATAACTTAATAATTCAGAAACACTCGCTCAACCTGTGATTAGGATCTAATATATTGATTTTGTTCTCCCCAGTGACCTACAGAAGAAGCTGGCCATGGATTACGGAACAGATTGGGAGTTTCTGTTTCTGAACAGCCAGTGTTATAAGCTGAAAGTATATGAGTAAGTATTGACAGACTTTTCATTCCTTTAGATTTATGTGCTACAATAATAAAACCAGCCCTCAAATGTGCAGTTGGGTATCTTACAAAAAATTACACTGATAGGAAAAAGACAGTTTCATGGTTTTGACTATGTCCTCACAGATGGTTAAATATTTTGATATTACAGTTTATTCTCAATAATAGAAATAATTGAAAGCAATTACTTTTGCATTATGTGTGCACTGCAGGTATCCATAAAACCCAGTGGATGGAAAAGTAAAACAGTGTTAAAGAACCATCACAAAATCAATATGTTAACCAGAGACTGGAATCCATCTTATTTTGCAACTGTACTAAAACAAATTCTAACTGTGGGAACGTGAACCATCTCAGTAAAGATCTACCATTTAAAGTTGATAATTTGTGAGCTCCAAGTCACCCTGGAGAAACCAAGCAGCTAAATCAACTAAATTTAATCAACAGAATGAGCTTCTTTTACTCTCTCCCGCTGCATCCCTATGGCCCCTGCTGGGGTAGAATCTGTTCTCCTCAGGATTGCTTGCCAGCTGGAGCTTTAGAAGCCTGTGGGTGGTAGCAGTTTTGAAAGAAAATTATCTGAGATCTGCACTGAGATCTGCACTGCAAATACATTTTTCAGACATCCTTGGAATCAGTGGTTTTCCCATGCCCTTATACACCACATTGATTTGTTTGCTTAGTTTGCCATTTAGGAGGCAAAATCTGAAAAAAGGAAGTTGCAGTGGTTTCATGTAAGCCAGAAATCTATGTTTGGGTTTTTTGTAGTCAGTTTCAGATAACAATATTGTGAAATGATTGAACGTTATGGTGAACTGTCTACTGTGATGTTAAAATTAAGTAATTCACAAGTTGTAGAAAGCTCTAACACAAGTAGGGAAGGATAGCTATAATCATACCAGAACCAAGAAGCCATCAGAACAATAGAGGAGAGCACAACATTAGAATGTAAAAAATCCCAAACAGTGATTGTCAAAGGGGCTGTAGTAAGAGAAATACTAAAAAAGTAAGAGAAATACCAAAAACAAAAGACTGAAAGAATAAGCAATGGATTTAACAGTGTGTTTATCTGTTCTAACTAAAGCTGTAAACATTAGCATGTCCTGCAAGCTAGCTTACTACCTTACTAGCTTACAGTGGTAAACTGGCCCCGAGTTCCTGGCTTATCGTTAGCTAACTACATTTTGTGGGATTACATTTCAAAATGCCCCACTCATGATAGCAAATCCAGTGTATTGTATTGTTTCCACTGTGCGGAGTACTGGATGATGCTAAATCGGCAAGCTAACGTTAGCAGCTCTGTCAGTTCTTTTTTGGATTTGACAAGTTTATGCTCCAACAACTCCAACCAAACTTGCTGTCTGAGATAGTGTTTGCCAAACACATCAGTTTGTCCTCATCTCAAAAGCCATTTTTTTCTTGTAACATTACAACGGAAACATACTGTTTGAAATTATGAAGGGATGTTTTTCTTTAATATTTCAGCTGTAGGTAGTGTTAATGCTAAGAAATGGCATTAGCAATATAAGTTGGCAATAAGTTTATTTAAATGATTGCAAGCTGTATCAAGTTAGACCACTTCACTCAATCTCACACTCTCAGTCTTCTGCAGAGAAACCAATACTGTACTCTGTTACCTCTCTCTCCACGGCCTATTGGCATCATACACTTCATGTTATTTTTCATCCTTCAAATCACTGAAGAGCATAATATCCACCAGCGTCAACTCAGCTGAGGGTCCTTTGACCTACCAGCACCCTCTCAGCAATGTAGCAGTTCCCCTCCCTGCCCCCCTTTATCCTTGCTGTTCGCCTTGAACCGTGATCCTGAAAAGACATGACATTGACAGACACATAAACCAACGGCTTTCTATAGCTCTCCCTCCCATGCCCTCAAGTACCGCACCAGCAGAGCTACAGTTCCTCTCCAATAATGGAACAGAATCGCACACTTCTCACTCCAGCTTCTTGATCATCAGTTGAAACCATCTTACATCCGCCCTCCCTGGTGTTTAGATCTCTCACGTTTGATTAAATTGCTCCCTCTTTTTTTTTTCTTCTCTTGAGTGTCAGCCAATATCGTGGAAAAGTGCCTGGAGCCATAAAAGTTTGCTGAGCTAAAACCCTGCCTATCTTTAATATAACTAATAGCTGTGCATTATTTAAATGAATAAAATTTAACTGGTGCTAGCGTGGGGTGTGGCTGGAAAAAGATTTCAAAAGTAACCAGCTGAGGATCACATGGTGAGTGTGGAGCAGCACAGTTTATTAGACAGTTGTAATAGTGCAAGGAAATGGACAGATATGATTGCTTTTTAGTAGATGTACAAAAACAGGATTTAGTCCTGTTTACTCTTATATACTGTAGGGCAAGCTTGTTAATGTTCAAAGTGTGTTACATTTCTATCTCAGGGTGTCAGCTGAGATTTCTCCCTTTGTCTTTGTGAAGGAGGATCCTATTCTCTGCACCTCCTTTGTTGAGTTATTTCCTCAGCCTTGCTTCTGCCTTGCCTCATGATGGTGTGAATCACTTTTGCAAACTGGGGCTTGGAGTCTTCTCTTGTTTGTCCAGGCAAAATATAATTACTTTGATTTCAAAGTGGGGGGTGTGCGGTGTGTGTGTGTGTGGGGGGGGGGGGGGGGTGGCCTTTTGTTGCTGAACACTTTCAAGTGGAATGATAAACGGCAAGATTAGATGCTAAATGCTGTGTAGTTGCACACTCCACATTGCCTTCTCATCAGTTTCTCTAAAGACCAAAAAAAGCTTATGAGGGAGTTTGTTCTTGGTGCATTATCATTTAATGGCATTTACTGCAATACTACCAAGAGTTACCTTTTCTTCTTCTTATATCACATTGGAGCTCACCTCCAAAAATTCACCCATTAAAAATCCATGTATTTCAACTGAAATGGTCTTTAGGGTGCCGTTGGGCTCTTATCAAGAGTCAGAAATTTAAAACGCAGGCTTCTGCCAGTGAATCAGAAATAAGCTTGGCAATTCAGTCAACACAGCCTGGCACAGCATGAAGGAAGACACCCCATAATGAGTTCTCAGAGGCGGAGTCCCTACCTACAGCAGAGTCTAATATTCCTCCTGTGGATTTGTTGACACTCCTCAAAGCAACTTAAATCGAAGGGCCGTGATTTATGCAAGACTGTCAGGTCAGATTGACTCAGCCTCCGCTCTCGTGTCATTAGAAAGTACAGCACTTCAGTGAGTCATGCCCGCCACTGTGGTTCAGCTTTGACAGAGAAGAGAGAAGGATAACGCAGCACAAGTGACACTTCCAACTGTCTGTGGAACATCACATGGCCTTAACAGTGCACTGGGTTTTTCTAGGGAAGAAAGAGACTCCAGCAGGATAGCCTAGAGGGAGCTGTTTCAAATTGGATATAAACCATGGCAAGGCGGATAGCGTTGACTCCTAAATGACTGCTGTGAGGACATGGAAATGAAGAACTACATGTGTTAGATTTCATAACAGCTATGCCATGCATACTATATGGTTGTAAATATGGTTTAAAAGGGCAATTGGGACCATTAGCCAGTAAACTATTGTTTGTCCACACCAAGTATTTGTCAGAAATGGAAATATTAATTAAACTCCTGTCTACTAATAACATTCTTAAGCCAAGTTAATGCCACCAAGAGACTAAAAACCTTTTGAAGAACTCAGTGTCCTCTACCTGCATTTCCACCAGCATGACCAGGGTCTAAATGAAGGTGCTTGGGGGTAGTACTTTCTAAAAGTAAAGGAACTTTTGAGACTGGGTTTGCAGCGATGACCGTCACTCATTGGTCAAACATTCACAGTGCGTCTGCTTCAACTTGTGTACCGCTTCCTTCATGAAACGAAGGAGAAGTAGATTAGTATTGATTTAGGATTTAGGATTTTTGGTTGAAACAGGGCTTTAGTAGCGTCTTCCATGTTGGTTTTACTAATCTAATTAAACAAAGAAATCAGCTTTCAACATTAATGTAACCTAACTCAGTCATTCACGGTGCCCATCTCAAATATGAATGCCTTTTGCTATCAGAAGTTGATATGGTGCCAGAAAGAAAACAGACTATACAGCAAGCAACATACAAATGCATGTACACAAATGAAATTAAAACCTTGATTGCCCTGGTTTATCGAGGGCACTGAAAGGCAGAAGGCCTGGTTAACCGTAATTGGGATGTTGTTAAAATAAGTGGTTGTGCTGCAGTGGCTGTTTATGCAGGTCCATGCCTTAGAGCACAAGCACTTTGTCACACCCAGTAGCTTTCAAATTATGATAGATGTGGCACAGACACTGTTGTTAAATTAAAGCATGAAATTTAGCATTACTCTTAATGAGCTGCCCATGCAATTAATTAACTCCAGAAGTTCACGTTTGGTCAATTGTCAATAACAGAAGGGGCAGAAAGACAGCATTCACCAGCTTAAAGGAACATGGGGCATTGTTAAAATGAAGGATGTAATCAGTTTCATTTGCATGTTTTAGTTGACTATTTTAACACTTGTTATATCTGTCAATGCTTCTAAAAGAGAGTAAAGAAAAGAGAACAATCTTTTTAAAAAAGTACACCAGATATTTAGTATTGCTCTTTTTATAAAATTGGAGGACTCTCAAGGCAGCTATTAAAGAATAAAAGATTGGTCCAAACCAAAGCAGTACAGGCAGAACTGACTTTAGTATGGGTTGAGCTCCAAAAACCGTGGACCCTACACTACACATAATGCAAACTAATGTAATTGTTTCTTTAAACCCTCTCTGCCTTGTAAATGCCCATATACTCAAACGCCCCAGATTGTCATTAAACTTGTTCTCCAAACTCAAGCCCCTACTGTGTGTTTCTGCAGAATTTATTGCATCTCTTAAGTTTCCATTTAATTTCACTTTTTAAAGTGGTGCAGCATCTCTGATGTGAAGTAGTTAGTGAAACTTAATGTACTATATTTTCATGCCTTCTATTAAGTTTGGAAAAGACTTGGTCCTTCTAATATTTCCTATAAGCCATTTCGAAAAAGGACAGTCAGTTTATTTTCCAACTGAATCTCCGCCTCCCTCACCCATTTGTGATTCAACAAAGTCTCAAGTTGCTGGTCCCTTCCTGTAAACAACTGATAGCACATGGAGATTTTGCAGAGCCCACAGCAGGGGTGGCCATCTGAAATAGCAGGAGTTTTCCGTTGGTCCAATAGACCTGTGGGCTGGCATTGAATACATGTATGTCTGGTGAGGTCATGCAATCATCACATCTCATCTCGTCTTTGTCATTCCGCCAACTTTATGGCCGGAGAATTGAGCAGTGAGCAGAGTATCTGTGGGCTGGTTGTGTTGAAACAGACTGTGTCAACTTTACAGAGATTTTTTTTTGGTTGTCACTGCAGGCCAAAATTCTAATCTGTGTACTGAAGATCACTGTAATTGTTGTCATTATTGTCCTACTTTTTTAGCACTGTACCAGCTGAAGATAAATGTTCAACCCATATATATAAACTGTGTATAACAAATCGTATAGGTGGTGAAGCTCATCATGTAAGCTCATATAATGTTTCTGTTTTCTCATTCTTGCTGTCTTGCTGTTTGCTACCTATATTACCAACACATTCTCATCTCAACTCGTCACATATGGTTGGTCAAGACCCCTTGGCGTCACTTTTTAATGCACTGGGTGCCGTTTTTGATGTGCAGTATCATGGCAGTTCATGTATCTTTTGTGCCTCCACCACCTGTTACAAATATTGATGTTTTAATGCTGTGCTTAAGGTCTGGTTAGGTTTAGACACAAAAACCACTTGGTTAGGCTTAGGAAAGCTCATGGTTTGGGTTAAAATGATAACTTGAAATGTGGTGTGGGTTACTTCCTTACAGTTAGACAACTTTCGTCCTCATGGTAGTAACTCATCTTCTCCTAATGAGGAAATTTGCCACATTATATGAAAGTCATTGGTATCATGGCTTATATTTCAGACATTGTAGGAGTGCTACAGAAGTCTACTGGACTACCCTGCATGTTCATAAATGATGCTAAAGTGCACCTTGTATGTTGTTATGAGACACTGATGGGTGTGACAAAACTATGGTAATTGAGGCTCTGGAAATGAGAATGGTCTGATTTTTATAGTTGAGTCATAGAGTATGTACCCATCCAAAACATCAAATCTCGCCACCAAAATATGAGCTGCAATTATGTTTCATTTCTCTGCATGGAACAAACCATGAACCATGATTAACATTGAACACTGGAGGCTAGTGGAGTGTTATGTGTTCCCGGGTCAGCCTGTCTGAGTGATCAGTGGCCTGAGCAAGTCTCTCAACATTTAGGCTGTTTGTTTCTGGGTGGTAAACTAGGAGACTTGTATGAAAGCTACTCAGCATTGTGTTCTCTCTGGGTTACAAACAGGCTTTAATTTAAAAAATTTAAAAATCTTCCTGAATCCAGTATCATGTATTGGACTGTCACCATGATTGTGGCTTGTATGAGTAATATAAATGTCAAAAACATTTCCTTGAATTTGGAAAACTATCCCCAATAGGGTGCAGAGACTGAGGTGGTGAAATAAAATACATTCAAATTCATTAGGTTTACAAATCACACACTCCTTATACTAATGTTAATCATGATAATACATGAGAGACAATAACAAACGTAATGAAGATTACATGAGATGGTATAAATTGCAGTTGTTAGAGTGTTATATGCTATGACGAATATCAAAATGAAAGACAGCAAAGTGTCTTGTATATGAATTAGAATCCCCGTTAAACAGCCTTTACCAATGTTTATAGATTATTTCTATTCCTGCTGTGTCTCATTTACAACTCCTGCTGTGACAACCTGAAGCTCCTAGTGAGATCAACAGCGTTGATCTTATTTAATCAAATGTAATATAATCTAATTTAGCAACTGTGACAAAGCGTAATTACCATCTTACATGTTATTCTTTTAGTTAGGCGCATTATAACAAGTCTACTGATTTAGTATGGTGTCGCTTGTTTAAACTGCCTCTTGCCAGCTTCACAACATTAAAGTGTGACTTTCTGCATTAATTATGTGCTAATGCAATGTATAACATAAAGTTCAGCCTATAAACCACATATAGACAGCTTCTGCAAAGTGGTATTCAACATTCATGTTCTATCTACAGTCCAGCTAAGTCTTTTGAACAGTTACATAAAATGTTATGTATTTCTTGTGATAATATATACAGAACAAACATAGTATAATTACACAAACAGTTTGATCCAAGCTGCAGGAATAGCCACCTTCTTCTGCACCCTCATAGACATTCACATCTGTATTTACTGTAAGTTTGTGGTTGCATGAATTTAGCTGTGATGGTTCTGATCTACTAACCTGTTACCTCAACCATTTTCTGTATGGAAATGGGGTTGAGGATTTTAGTGACCCATTTAATATGTATTTTGAGGAGCGGGGATGGTATGGAATAAATTGGAACAAATTATTGAAATGAGTGATATGTAATACCCAGGGAAAGCATGTTTTAACTTCTCACCATGGGAAAGACATGTCTGCTGTGTTGTTCAAATGTTCAATGTGCAGAGACAGAAAATTGGATCATAATAGGGTGTAAATCTTCCATTAGTAAATAACAATCTTTCAAATGTCATATTATGTAATGACGTTATGGAAAGAAAAATCATACTTATGTAAGGGTGATGATATAACACCATTATAAATGCTATTTTTTTCCCTAAGAAGGAATTATGCCATACATAACTTGACCAAACCTTTATCAGCCCACGATATCCCAGTCTAGCTCAGCTATGGTGCGTCTACCTCATGTTAAAGTTGCTTGTTATACATGTGTCCCTTGTAAGGTATCATGGGATCAATACTGAACTAATTACATAAAATAATGTGCTAGAGCTGCAATGACTAGTCAACTGGTTGATTAGTCAGTCAACATAAAATTAAACTGTATAATTTAAATAATAGGATTGTTTTTATAGTTATAGTTTTTACTTTTTAAGCAAAAATGCCCCTTTATTGCTTTCAGCTTCTCACATGTGTGTTTTCGGTGTCATACTTGAAAGTAAACTATAATCCACACAGGAATGATATAGTACAAAATAGCATCTCATGGTCTTCATCAGCCTGTGGAATGTGCTCTCTTGTCACAAAAATGGTTCAATTGTCACATGATAAGTGAGAGAGATGCAGTTGAACTCATTGAGACATTGAGAATAAAGCTCGCTCATCTTCACATATAAGGAGCGATGTGCACTTGGCAGCCTTATTGATATGTTACTGCCATGGCCACCTGTACAAAGTATATGGAAGAAAGGGCCTTCACCAAACTTTTGCCACAAAATTGAAAGGACAATATTGTCTAAAATACCATTGCATGCAACCTGAGTTAGTCCAAACCTGGGACAAACCAAAAGTATGCAAAACTGTGGAGATGGATGTCCACATACTTCTGACCAGCTCCTTTAGAAAAATGATCCCAAACAGTACCATATGTGTAAATTATAAACTAATTTAGTCAGTATTCAGCCAATACTACTAGAAGTGAAAATAATGGAATTAATATATGAATTGAAATGGTGACCCGATGACTTAGTGGTAGTGGAGGGATCATGGTAACCCCTTAAGAACTAGAGTGCCTTAGCATTAGCTGGGTGTGTAGTCTGTTTTTTTTACTAATGGCAGCATTCGATTATTTCAATGCAAGCTTAGCATTAGTATCCAAGGTGATATGTGTTGTAGTGACAGCAGTAGATGGGGCATATAAAAAAAGGTCTACACTTAACTATGAGATGTTCAGGGTTAGCAGAGCAGTTCCTGTCGATAATGTCTGTGCACCAAACTTGTCAACTTTGTCAACCTAAATGCACAGTCCCCAGCACCCCACCTCTGGTCTTACGCCCTTGGGATGTGGTACCCCAGTTGCTCAGTGGTGTTATCTAGCCATATTTTTAGCCATTGTTGGCCAACGGTAGCACAGAAGAAGTTATTTCAAACACAGCTGAACCCATTGATGGGTAGAGTCAGTGTTGAAGCTGTGGTCCACCCAGAGGATGTATCCATGTCCCGCTGCTGAGGGAGCCGTGCCTGTATGTTTGCCCACAGTCTATCCAGTCTCACCCTTGTTACATTGTTGCTGAAATAAGTCTACATTTACCTATAAAGTAGGTGTTGAATTAGACAGTGACTCTTAACATTACTTTACATTTACTTTACTTTAAATTGTGTGTTTTTTAAGGGAGTTCAGCATGAGGGTTGTTGAGAGGCCCAGAGGCTGTTCAGTTGGGATGTGGTTTTTAGCTCCTACAGCAGACATGCCGCCAATGTTTCAGAGGTCCAGAATACTAGTTGTTTTCCCATGATCTTAAAACACACTTATATATACTGGTCAGTTTTTTAAATCCTTCAAATGTGGCTGGGTGATTAATAACACATTTTTTTGTGATGTGAAAAACTAGGAACACATTTGTATTACTACTTTACACAGACGTTACAGCTTTGTGCCCTGTTTAGTGCTTCTTTTGCACAAAGGATAACTTTTAAAGTGAGCTTGAGAGTCGTGACAACAGATGTTTCACTTTCACTCTCTATGTCTCAAAGCCTCTGATTGTTGTCTCAGTTCTTCTTATTCACTTGTAGTGTGGAAACTCTAATTATCACCTTAAATGTTAAAGTCGATTTCCTAACACATTTCAGTGTTGGAGACATTGTTTTACACCTTTGAGGAGGAAAAGTGTAAAATACTATTTAGAGCCAACTTGCTCCACACCTACGTGGGATCCTTTACATTCGGTTATATAATGTACTGTGTATTATGAGAAAGGTCTCTTTAGGCATGTCAAAGAATAAGGCCACTGATTGTTTACTCTGTGGTAGCTCACAGTACAATTTGCCTGAAAAGCTGATTGCATCTTTGTAGTCTCAAGTAGTACACATAACTGAGTTATGTAAAAAAACAAACAAACAGCATTATAAAAACTGTTTTCATTTTCCTCATAGATTCTTATTGTATCAACTTTTCAAGGTCTTATGCTGCTCCTTGACTAAAAATTTTAAATAATATATGTGAAAATACTGTACTAGCAACTATAATTTTATAGTGTAGTTGCATCAAAATGTACTTATATGATAGACTTATAAGATGTTTTTGAACACAGATTATACCTCTAAATTGTATTTCAATACCTTTAAAACCCTCATACAGTAATTTTATATTCACATCTCTTTTTTCAGACTTTTGAAAAACCCTTAGAAACCAGTCATTGTCCCTTATTACTATCATATCTTCCACATGCCTCAACCTTCACCTATTTCGAGATGAAAATAGCAGCAGTAATAACGTAACATCTTGAGAGATGGAAGGCAGAATGCAGCTTTAAATGATCTGCCAAAGGCTATTTGCCTCATTGCCCTCAGTGATGGCTCTAAAAACTAAATTGGCTTCAAGTTTAGCTTGTTTTGTTTCCCATATTTCGCATATAAATTGAGGCATCTTTTGAGGGAGAGCGGCTCTTTCACTCTGTATTATTATTATTTTTCCTAGGTAATTTATGTGGGAAAGAGGTCTCTGCTGTGCATTCACCTTCCCTCTTCATGTTGTTTCATAGAAGTGAAGTATAATAAGATAAAAGTATATATATATATATATATATAGAAATATATATTATGCACTGACTCTCAGCTCTGCGTAGTGGATTCCAAGGCTATGATAAGCTGTCAGAAAATTGAATTTCAATCAGGCTCATAGTAAAAACATTTTAAAACATATACCATTTTATTTAGACTTGCATTTGTGGTTTGCCATGTGGAAAATGAAGGTAAACTGAAAAATGGCCTACTTTGACCATGTCTTCTTTTAAACTGGCTCTAGATGGATGAACTGGCATTGGGTCTTTGGACTGCCTGCAAACCCTCAACTCAATTACCAAGTGAAAGGAATTGCACTGACCCAATCTCAAAATAATCATGATGCTCTATTTAAACTGATCTGAGTGCTGGAAATGGAATTTTTAAATAGTTTTCCTAATATTGACTACATTATTGGAATTTGATTTCACAATTGCGCTCGAGGTCTGATTAGCTGACCATTCAAATTGTGGGACCACCAAAAGTAAAGCTTCCATCACCACTGAACTTTTATACTTTTACTGTAAGAGAGAAATTGAAAACACTGCAGAACTTTCTCCAACACCAAGACATAAATCACAACAAGACATCTCACCTTATTTTACACAGTAAGTGCACTTATATAAGCACCCCCTGAAAAACTGTGGTAAGACAAGGCAATTGGCTTTTTCTTATTGCGAAAATGGAGCCAAAAATTAGATGTGAAATTCAAACTGCATACAGTATATGCATAGCCAGGTGGATATAAAATACCTATGTAACAGTTTCATTTTATACTAAACTTTCTATGAAGGTTTTTGGCATATACTGTATGTAGCTGTTCTGCAACGTTACATCTTAAAGTTTGATGGAAGGCATTTAAAATAAATTAAAGGACCAGTGTGAAGGAGAACTAGTGGTCATGTTACAAATTGCAAACAACTGAATACCCCTCCCTCTCCTCTTCCAAGCTTGTAAGGATACCTATGATGGCTACAAAATTCACAAAGAACACAAAATACCCTCTCTAGAGCCAGTGATTAGTTTGTCTGTTCTGGGCTACACATTTTAGGGTAATGAAAACACAACAATTCTTATTTTCATGTGAATATACACTGATTACAACTGATGATGAATGTTATGTTCCATTCCTGCCAGTTTATCTCCCCCACTGGTCCTTTAATACTGATCCATCCATATATCTGCTGAAAATCACACACAGTATAATCCAAGCACACACACACGAATGCTCTTCTAATTGAAGTCATATTGATTCACTGTAACATTGCTGCTTTGTGAACTAGTGAAAACAGCAGCAGAATGAGACAGGAAACAGCCACAAACAAGCATAATAAAATATGTTGTGGCATGACTAGCTCTGCATTTTTGTGAGTTAGACTCAGACAGGAAAAAAAACCCACCTCATCAGCAGCATCCAAGTTTAGTCAAGGGAATGCCCTTTTCCAGGTGTGTTAAAAAAAGATGCACAGTGCTCACTGCGGTTTTTACTGTAAGGACTATAATGTAGAATAGTGTAGGTGTTTGCTTTCTGTTTGGTTGGTTAGTGTGTGATTATATACTGTGAATAAACAGACCCTGAGAGTCACCTATAGAATTAGTATCGTCACCACTACAGCTGTATACTGTAGCAAGGGTGCAGTTGCAGCTGTAGCCTGCACCAAAGACGCTTCAGCGAGGTGCAGACCTGTTGACACAGCGGCTTAAAGCTGGATCTGCTGATTAAAGGACAGACAGGCGTTAGATGAACCTGCTGCCTTTACAAGCAAGTCAGATGATTGACTATTGATTCTAGGTGGGGGGTGTATTAGTTGTCCTCACCTAACATTATCTGTGATTGTGTTAAGACAGTCAGTAATGTGAATGTAATTCTGTATATTCACACAGCATACATATCAATTTGACAGGGGATTTATTTGATTTCGCTACTTGTAATATTTGGCAGTCACATAGTTACTCGTCTTTACACTCAAGGCTTATGGAGCTAAAAGAATTGGGCATACATTATTTCCTCTAGTTTGACTGCTTTGGGGTGGCAGCAGCCTGTACAATAGGGGAAACACTGACATGATTAGCTAGGTTGGATTTCCTCCAAAACTTCCTTTCTGTTTGCACTTTTGTACAAATACGACTGTCATTACCCTTTTCATTATAAAATACCTTTTGCATTGCATAAAGATGCAAAAATGATTATTTTTCCATTACTTTTATCACTTACTGTCATCTAAATGCTTGGAGACAATTTGGTGTATTTTAGCTATGTATTTCAAACAATAAATCCTGACCTGTTGGTGACTGAAATACTTTATATATCTTTATATAGAAATGACAAAATAAAATAAATCTATTATATATCATCAGCTAAAGCTAACTACAGCATACCTTGTTATGCCGTGTTGACACTGTTGTTTAAATACATCTTGCTTACTTGCTGTGACCCGCTGTGTCTCTGTTGGCTATCAAGATGAACAGTCTTGGTCAAAAGTTCGTACTAAACAATTAACCAAGTCAGTTTATATTGCTGAGTCGCCAAACGCAAAGATGCCAGCTGAGTGCACACACTGTTACCTGTAAACCAATTAGCTAGTGTTGATGTTGCTGCAGTTCGCAGTGTCACCCTCAGTGAACTCCACCCACGCCGTCACATACTGTAGCGGTGTAGTGGGAGAAGGGTTTAATTGCTCTCCTTTTCCCTCTCTTGACTGGATCTCAGTGGACTGAGGAATAAATATGCATATCTTTTTTTTTTCCTAGTATACTGGTTGGTGTCTGTGCCCGATCTGTAATGACTTGTATTATTAAAGGGTAATTCCTGTTTATTCCAATTTGGGTTATAGTTTTGGTGAATACACTTTAACTGAGAATTGCTAAAACAAGTTTAAAGCACCAAATATAACAAGTATTCAGGCAGTCATAACAGAAAAAAAGAAGAAAACTAAGGAGAAGAAGAAAAAACTTGGTGGTTAAGGTTATTTAAAACCTGACCTGGTTTGAATCTGGCTTGGACTTTTATTCAATTATCAAGAAGCAAGCTAAAGTACCATGTGTATAAACCTATGCATACATCTGATACATTTAAAAAGGTGTGGCAGATTTGTTTGGAGGAGGAAACATAAGTCATTGGTAGAATTATTATCCCAGCTGTCTCACAGTTTATAGATTGAATTCCTGGTTCAACTTTGCATGTACAGTAGCAGCATACTCGCATAGCCTTCTGTCCACTGAGGTATTATTATATATGCACATTCAGATTTGGTTTTACCTCTAGACCACTGCTTTTGACTGAACATTTAAACTTTATTTTGGCCAGAATAGAAAAAGATTTGGCTAATCTGACGAAACGTTGGCTTGATTTCTACCTGGATCATTGTGTTACTGCTCGTGATTTGTGTTCAGACTCTGTTGTAGCGATAAGATAAGATATTCCTTTATTAGTCCCACAATGGGGAAATTTCCAACAATGTTGCTTTGTTCCCAGAGGACAGCAATGAATTTTGTCAGCACAATGTTATTATAGCTGATAGAAATCTTGTTCAAAACCAGAATCATCCTTTAATTTGTGTCCAAAATTTGAATACCATTTATTTTAACCACTGTAAAATAAATGAAAACTGAAGAAATAGTTTATAGTAAACTACAGTGCGGTTGTAAGCAGACATGAAAACATGGGTTTATTAATGTGTGTCAACAATATGTTTAAACACTTTCGCTTTCCGTGATAACCAAGCAAGGTTTATGAAAGCCATTAAAATGTGGCTGAAAGCTCTGAGAGATGTCTTGTTAGGAGTATTTTTTTTTTGTTAAACTTTTATCTCCAGATTCAAGAAGCAACCCAAGCTCAGCATGTCTTCATAACTCACCTGTAAATAATTTCTATACTAGTTATTTCTGGGTTGTATGATTAAATTTATTTCGTTCAATTGAAAGTTGCAAAAAAAATTAAATGTAGGTGAAGTTTTTGCTTCAGAATTTGGCAGATTTCTGAGGGAACTGAGCCTGCAGTCCAATTCAGTGAAGCTTGAAATACTGCCTGAGGGGTAAAGCAGTTGCATCTAAGATATTTATTTTCTAACTGTGTACCTTCAGGCCCCAGAACACCTACCAAAGATTGACACAGTGGTATCAACCTATTATGGCTGGTGTCAGAGCGGCATTGTCAGATGGTGACAGATCGAACCTGAGGGACAGAGAGAGATGCAGTGTGAAGTTCAGGACCCGAATAGGGGGATCAGTGCTGTCATTTTTGATCTGCTGCTCATCATAGCTTTCTAATTAATGTCAATTGTTAGAGGTTTTAATCGGTGAACCCACCAAGTGTCATCGTCTTTCTTATCATTTGTAACCACCGTTCAGTGTCCCCCTTGCTGTACGTCATCATCCGTCATATTCGCAGCCTGTATTAGTGGTGATTCATATGCACAACGTCTCCACCGGCACACTGTGATTCCCACCCACTCTCTCGCACTCACTTTTTATTTCTTTTTATCCCTCTGTGTTCCCCTTTCCTCTGTCTTTGTCTTTGTTCTCCTGGCTGTTTCTTAGACTTATATTTCCATCGCTGTCAGTCTCTCCTCCTCAAAGTCTTCATCACCGCCTTTTCAGCAGATATCTCTCGCGTGTGCCACATTGTGCTCATTTGCTAAGGATAGCCAGAGACAGTTTGTGTATATGCGCCTGTTTGACCTTTCTGCTGTGTCCCATTTATGTAACGCAGACGGCAGAATGTGAAGTGTCTGTCTCTGAGACAGACAGCTAATCAACCTGCACCTCCGTCCGCATGTGGGGCTCGGCATTTCTAATCTCTCCTTACTTTTTTTTCTTTTTTTCTTACCAAGCGGAACATTTTCTGTGTTGCCTTGCCTGCTTTTGTTTTTCTCACAAGCTGCCACATGGAGGCGAACATCCAAGGTCAGATCGCAGTGCCCCCGCACACAAATAGCCTGGCTTTTTTTTTTTTTTTTTTGTGCAGTGCTGGCGTGTCAGCAAAAGTGGGCAGGGATGGATGGCTTTGCCTTGAGGATAAGAGAGAGGGTGATAGAGAAGGGGAAGAGAGGTACAGACATACAGGGGTACTCCCTTATGGGACGCATTTGATTGCTTTTTCACTACGTTACCCCTTTTTCCCTTCCCCCCTTCCTCTGCTCACTATACTTCTGTCTATCAAGTGCCATCTGTTTCTGGGCTCAGATGAGGATGTTTGTTGTTGCTCAAACACCTGCTTTACAAACTTAATGAATCTAGTGGCTTGTATAAGGAACAATAAAACCAGTGACGAGAGGGAATTTTGGTTTATTTATTTTATTATTCATTTATTTAGTATGGCTATGTCTATTTGGCACACATCACATTGTTATGTTTGGTGTTACATTGTGCTTTTATGGGTTCTGGTTGAACAAGAGTAATTGAATTAATTAAGTAGCTACAAAGAAAAAAGACAATAGTGTAATGTTAAAAATTCAGAACAAAAGCACCTAGTTTGAATTTCTACTTTAAATCCCATGCTGCGGTTACATAAGGTCCTTAAGGCGTGGGTGTCCTGCTAACATGTTGACCGAGGGCGTTGAGTGTCCTTGATGAGGTCAAGGCCATCTGTGAAGAAACCTTTTACTAATTCTTAGCTCTTCATGTATCCTGAAGAGAGGAAAGCTCTGTGACGCTGTATTGACGCAAGCAAGGCAACATGTTCACAATACAAATGCCAGCATGCTGACATTTAGGTTTAATGTTGTGGATCAAGAACATGTTTTTGTACCAAATTTCCTACTAATCCATCCATAGTTGTCAATACATCATTACCTCCAATCCATAAATAATGCCTATTCATCAGCATAGATATTGAGATACTTTACCTGCTGGTGGTGCAGCTGTTGAAACAGTCAGGGGATCACCTAAATCAGGAATCATCCTCTACAAAAAAAATGGATGGCATCCTGTCCATCCTGTATTTGTGGTAATATTTCAGTCTGGACCAAAGTGGTTGGCCAACAGACTGACATTTATCCACTGGCATGGACAGACAGTAAATGGATTGAGAATAAAGTAATAGAATACAAATAAAACATCCTAGTAGGAACCTTGCCGTACAGTGTCACATTTCTTGGAGGGACAATGGGTTTAGTCATGGTGAGACATTTAATTCTGCTCCGAGCCGTGCTGCTTACTCTGCAGTCAGAAAAGATGCTTCTGTTATTTCACCATGCCAGTATATCAGGCGCGTGGGGGGAAGGGGCTTCCCTGTCTAAACATACAGTAGACATGAAAGGATAAATGCCTAAATGAAAGTCTCCAAGATGAGAAGCGTTTAATACAATCCGCAAACAAGTCCATGAGCAAAAAGAACTCGGCAGCCAATCACTTACCTCTCTCCCACTATCCCCCTCTCTCTGATGTTCATCATTTTCTTGTCTTTTATCTTGCTTTTCTCATACAGCTTTTGATCCCCCTCCGTACTTCCCAGCCCACGTCTACTTACGCTGCAGCCATTTTTTTTCTCCCCCCCTTCCACCCTGCACATCTTTCTCAATCACTCTATCTCTGTCTCTCTCTCATTGTGGTTGTCTGGGCATCCTCTGCTCTTTTATAACAGTCAGTGTAACGGTTCAAATGTCAAGGAAAAAAAAAATCCCTGGCTGTCTTTCCCCCTGTCAGTTTCACCATCAAGGTCTTTGATCAGTTTGTTGCTGGAGCTAGTGATCGTGCCTCTACTCTCTAGCACTATCCCCAGCAAGTACATTAGTGATGGTCTCTGCTAATTGCTAACTCCTTTAGACGCCTCTTTGCCTTGGTAGAAGAGCTGTGGGTGGCAGGGTAGCTGGTAGCTCCTTGTCACTCTTCTATCCCAGTAGGTAGCCATCGAGCTTTTACAGAATCTCACTGTTCAATAATTCAGCTTCGTAAAGCACCTACCTGAGTACTTGACTTTTACTATCTTCACTGCGAAGTACCTTTGAGGCTGATATTGATATTGTGAGGCTGATATTGATATTTCAGACTTGAAAAATACAATATCCATTCAATAGTATTTAGCTATTTGAAAGCCACATTAACTTATTTTTGTCTTTAAACACAATATTGACATTTTATCACCTTATAAAGTTGTATTAATTCATTTGGAGTCATTTTTCCAGACATCTGGTGCATTCAAGTCCAATATGCACCCTCCTTTAAGCTCGCCACAATCACCCGAGGGACATATTTAGTCCTTTATCAGCTACATGCTCCACTGTGTTCACCAGCTAGTTTGTAGCTTAGTGCTGGGCAGGTAGCATAGTCAGTTAATTGGAGCGTTTTCTGTAAAAGACAGCTGCCTGCTGCTGCTGGAAACCATAACTGTGAAGTTGCAGGCCATGAAACCAAAACCAGAAAAGCTGAACGCCCTGTAGAAGTGAGGGGAGCTGTGTAGTCAGGTAATAATCCTCTGTTGGTTTGTCACTACCAGCAATCTCTTTCATGTAACACATAATCATTAGATCCATCTATATTAAAATGTTAATTAGCAGCTTTAACATAATATAAATTGATATGATTCCTTTAAATTTGATCAGCTGAAAATGCAGCAAGCGTGACATTTTATAGCTGAAAGATAAACTCTAACTTTTCTTAAATAACCTCACAGATATCTTTGGCATTTCTTTTCTGTACTGTCTTGTTATTATGGGAAATCTTATAAAGCGGCATCAATATCTGCAACATACGCCAATGCTGATATATCTGTGATATGTAAATATTGGACAATATAATATAATATTTGCTGTGTTGTTATATTCAGTAATATTTAATCACAGGCAAAGAAGGCAAAGAAATCATAAAAAGAAATGTTCTAAGGAAAATGAAAACCATAGCAGATTAACATTGTGTACCAGTTTTACCAATGTGTACATCATTTCTTTTCCCTTACAGGTATACTTATACCCTGTGCCCATTCAATCAAGTCACACAGAAGAGCACTGCAGGAGTAGAGGTCTCATTGGGGTAAGTACCTCAATCACCTTCTCTTTTGTCTCCACAGTTAAAATCCTAATAAACACTGACCACTCTGGGTATGTCAGGGACAGTGGGAATATACCAACCACAGCAGAGTAAAAAAGCATGGACTAGATGATAACATTTTAACATTTGCACTTTAACATTACACTTTTTTTTTTTCAAAGACTTTCGCATCATTGTGAGTGCATTGTGTGCTGTGACATTTAGAGCTGAGTACACTGACACCTCTAATTTGAAGCCACAAAGAATGTATTTTTCTAAATCAGCTTTAGGAATCCAATGTACGTTGTGTTGTCCTGTGTTTTGTCCCACAATGAAGACAGAGAAGTAATTTTGTTCATTTTTACCAATTAGATAAATTCACATGACAGCATTCTTCATTTCGAAAGTACCGTATCCAAATCCCACCAGTGCGCTCCTACAGTATGAAAGCTCTTTAATCATTGTTACAGTGCTCATATGAAGTTACCCTAATACCAATATTTTTGCTATTGATTTTTTTTATTGTTATACAATCTCTGTTAGGCTCTATATGACCTTTAATCAATCGCTAACAGATCTCTATTATAGTTTTAATACCTTTTGATCAATGACAAACAGGGGGCGAGTTTCATATACTGCTGGGGTTGTGTTTCCTCAGCCTCCAAGGGTTTCAATTTCATCTAAAGGATTACGCTCTGGCCTTTTACCATCCCTGTGGGATTGGCTGTGTCGACTGCTGGACATTGATGTGTATCAAAATGCCTGTGTGCTATGAAAGATGCCACTCAGTACCCACAGAAACACACCTTTAGATGTGACAAGACACTTTCATTCTTTCTTCCCCAGGAGTGTTGGTACACTGATTGCTAGTAAATTTCTCTAAGGCATCAGCAAATAAACTACATTCAGTGTAACAATTTAGTTTCTTGGTCAAATATATTATCTTTATTATTTTTTTTCCACCCACTGAGTTTGAAACAACAGCTGATCACATTCTTCCACTTTCCAATCATTGTAACATCTCTGTCAAACAGATAAAGAAAAAAAACTTTCATACATCATACTGATGCTTTTCTTGTTTTTTAATTTTTCTTCTCTATGAATTTTAGATTTGAGGTGATAATTATGGGATGTCGCCAGGCTGTCCTTTTTCCACTCTCTCATTAGCCTTAACCATCAGTCATCCAACACGTTTATAGGGTGCAATTACTGAAATGCTATTCCATTGACATTGACACCTCTCTGGAAAAAAAGAGGGGGAAAAAAAAGCTTTTATGATTTGCTGCAACTCCTCCCAAAAGAGGAGGACTCAATTACAGTGCTATTTTGGTTGTAGCGGGCACATAGGCTAACGACTTGTTTTGCGAATAGACAATATAAAGGCCTAAATGACCACGGGAAATTTGCGACAAAGTGTCAAAACATTTTACTCTCCTTTGATATGTTATGCCATTAGGCTTGACTTATCTTTTTTGGCAGTTTAAGTGAGACGTTACAGATAATTTTATTAGCAATTATCCTTTGCTGCACATATAGTTTTGCTCTCAGATGGCAAATTAATTGGAATCTAAAGCAAGGATGTGTTCTTCTTGCACTGCCACCTCCCACACTACCCACTCACTTTTGGAGCGGAAACTGCAATGCTTCACCATGTTTGTAGCGCAAGGAAAGAGGAAGAACAGAATGCTAACTGTGAGTAATGTGACCCCAGTGCTTCTGCCTGCCTGTCACTCATGATGGTATGGAAGGGCAGAAAGACCAAACAGAACCAGTGGTCAGACGCGTCTCTGACTCATGGGAGTTGGTCACTACGTCTGGAACAAGATCGCTGCCAAACAGAACTTGAAGTAAAGATTTAAAATATTTCACATATATATATATTGAAATGTTGTAGATATCACGGATGTTTTTGAATACAAGAGAAAAAGATGACATGTTTCCTCATAGGGGCCAGAAGGAAGTTTTTTTACTTGACCAAGTTAATGTAAAAATAATGCTAGTTTGATATTTCCTGTTATACTCCATTAGAAACACCAACAACTTGTTTTGATTCTCTGCATGTAGTCAGGCAGAGTTGTGCTATATGATGTACTACAGTGTTTCCAGGGAGTGTGTAGTGAAGGTATATGCGGAATGGTTTTGGGGAAGGGGGAAGGGGAGGTACATGAATCATAGCTAGCACGCTGGGAATAAAGTTCATTTTTTATCCAGACAGACCATCAGTCAGCCCTTGCAGGATATGGCTGGGCCTCCTGATATCAATCTGCATGGAGGCATCCTCTTTCTCCCAAGGGGGGGTGAGGGTGGGGAGGAGGAGTGCTTTGATTTAAACGGCAGCATTTATCACACCTGCTCCAGCATCCTAAAGGACAACCATGTGAGAAAGCGAAGAGGGGGGGAGAGGGAAGGAGAAACAGCATTAACATGTGTGGCTTGTCAATGAAAGTGTGAATGTGGAACTGTGACTACTGTGGTGATCACATTGCTAATACTTGCTTGGACCATTTCGACTAATTTGGATTAGTTATGTTTCATTTTTGCAGTATTAAATGGACGGTGTTGCTGCTGCATTTTGATTACAGCTCAGTTTGGGAAGTGTGTCAAGGCTCATAAAAATTAAAATTGTTCCCTGAGCCCTAACCTTCCTTCATGCTTGGTTTTGCAGCATGGTTGGCGTTAGGCCATTAACTATACAAATGTTCTTAAGGAACAGTAAATCAGCCTAGGAACACTTTCTTTTGTAGCTGCTTGCACTTATATTGTGGCCACACACGTAGCCATAAAGATTTTATAAGGCACTGCAGTCATACTGTATGCTCCCAATTATCTGTAAATGTAGATATTATACAACTCATATTCACCCTTGAATTCCAATGTCTCCGTTTTCCATTTAGGTTTTCCGCCTCTCGGTCTCAGCAGCTCAACCGCTTCCTGAAATGGCTATTGTAACAATAACATCAGCCATGATAATGATAATAGAGTAGAAGAAAATGCTCGCATTGCGACAAACACCATCCCACTGTGACAGCGTCGTCCATCTTCATAATGTTCCCCCACCCTTCTCCACCCAAGGCAGACATGCTGGGTACAATGACAGGACAGCAAACACAGGGTTTACAAAATGCTGTCCACCTGAAAAGACAAACAAATACATATATATATGTATATGTAAATCAGAGATATGCAGTAGCATACACCACTTCACCATCTTGTGCTTGTATATGGATTTGAATAACATGAAAGCACTGACTTTTTGCTGAGGAAAATAAACTTGGAAAAAGACAAATACATCTGATTGACAAGAGACTACACTGTTAACACAGTAGCTGGTAAAGGCGTCAAGTAAAGGCGTGGACTGCCCATCCATATCAAGGTGTAATTATCAGTCTTTACAGCTTGAGCACTTGGTGTGGATGTTAGTGTGCACACAGACTATTTCAGTGGGCTTTTCAGTGCCATAGTCACCAGCATGTCACATTTACTTCCCACAAGCCTCTGTGGTATTGATATACTAACAAGCTGGTAGTTTCGGGTCTGAAAAGTGATACTGAGGCAATAGTGCCTCGAAACTGCACCGACATCTCTCTGAGGGCAGCAGGGGCGGACTCCACTGGCTCCAAAAAAGAAGTCTGATGATTCATATAGCAACTTTTTGGCCTCTTTGTACATGTGCACTGTGCATTGCCTTATGTTGCCTGAAGAAGACTTGAAGCAATAAATTGACCTTTTGGTAAATATTCCTACTTGTTTTTGTACCATAAAAAATGGTAACAGAGATAATAATCTAGCTTGGCTATCACCAAAGATAAAAAATCTACAGTTTTATCGTTTCATATTATACATATTATAAATGATAATCTGTCATATAAAAATTTAAGTTTAATGGAATTGACTGGTGATTTGACAGAAAAAACAGTTGATCTCTCATTCACCAAGAAATAGTCACAGATTGTACCGTGTTGGGGGAAACAGCTTGTCTGAACAGAGCAAGACTAGCTGATTCTCCCCATTTCCAGTAATTATGTTAAACTAAGCTAATCGCCTCCTGCCTGTACCTTCTTAGTTAATGCACGGACATGACAGTAGTATGGATCTCCTCAGCTAGCTTGAAAAGACTGTTAATCTTAGCATCTTATCATGTCGTAGCTGTCCAAGAGCAAGTTTTACTCCTGCCAAGTGAGGCGTCTCATAGTTGGGTGGCGAGAAGTGACATTTGACTCCATGTGTATCAGAGTAGTGTCTGTGATAACGTGACAGAGCCTGATAGATATAGCCAATGCACTCTAATGAATAATATGGAATCTCGCAAGTCTACTGTTAGTCTATTAATGCTTCACCTTCACATTTGTAGATCTGGTTGTGTGGTAATAGAGTAGTGTCAATTGGTCAAAGTCCAGGTAAAGAAAATACAGGCATAAACTTGTAGTGAAAAGCTGGGAAGGAAAGACTGTGACAGCTTTTATGTTCGGGTTTATCAAAAATGAAAGTAAAACAATAACACCATAACAGTAAATCGCAGGGACATAATTGAATGCAGGAACATAATGTTGCTGTTGGGGAAAGTGATGGCAAAGCACAAAACAGAGTAAAATGTAGTTTCAAATTCTCGTAGGCAGAAACATGGAGTGTTCAGTCGACTACAAACAAGAAACAGTCTCAGACTAAACACTAAAATCAAGTATATAACACAACACATCAGAAGCAGCTTTTTCCAGTTAGCAGTGAGCTCCCAATATGTAACCTCATTTTAATGTCTTTCAAATGAATCTAATGGCTTAAATAAATGCAGCACCACACTCGGTTTGATCCATTTAAGTTTTAAAACACGAGTCCCCAGGAAGTACATTGTCAACATGGAGTAATTAGCGTTGTGTTCAAGCCATTTCCTGCTTACAACCACAAACAACTGTAAAAAAGCAACTCTTTAAAGTATGCTTTCACAACAGTGCCTGGCCGTAATAACCTTTTTGCCATGAGCAGAAGTGCATTTGAAATATTTATGTAGACCCTTTCAGAGTTAGCTCAGGATAAACACATGGAAATAGCTCCAGTGCAATGATACAGAACGGTCGAGGATCCACACAAGAAGTTTGAACTTAAAAACCTTCCCTTTTGTAAGCCAAATATTTATCAGAAATATTCTCATGTATTCATCAAGGTCTTTTAAGATTAAAATGTAGGAACAATGTAGATAGATGTAAATAGATAGAAAAATAGATCTCATAAATATGTAGTCAAACAAAAAAAATGTTTTAAGAATTTAAGGCATCACAGTGTTAAATGAAGCATATATTTCTTTACACTGAATAGGGTAGGATGATTTAAATGTAGCTGTGGAGGAGGGAGGGATCAGTTGAAGGGTCATCCAATGAGTTTTTGTTTTGGGACTCCAGGGAAATCAGGTGGCCACGCAGTCGGGGTCAGAGGGGTCGGTGTGTGTCGCCCCACAAAGTTCAAGGAGCTAGGCCTTCTATTGTGTCGGGGTCAAACTGCTCTGCACTCATCATCATTGAGAGCACAGGAGGAGAGGGAAAAAGGCAGTGCTGAAATTGTGCAGGGCCCAGTGAGCAGCTTGCTTGTTCACCCTTCAACCTTGGAAACACACTGTGTTTGACAGTCAAAGCTTGGCATTAGCCCAACATCCAAAAGTTGAAAACAGGATAGACAAAACAGAAACTCCTAGACATCACCACTCTGGTTATGACTCAGATTGTAAACTTTTAAAACAGCAAAATATAACCAAGGGTGGTAATAAATGTCTTGATGTAGAAGAATATTATGATTGAAAGAAATGCATAAACTGTGGAGATAGGCGTAGAAAGTGCTGCTGTGTGTTACAGAGTCAAGGGAAAAAAGAGAAAATGTGTTGTGAAACTTAAAAAAAAAAAAAAAGGCTGTTAGTGTTGTCAGTTACTCCTGCAGGTTCATATCACTCAGTATTCAAACCCACAGGTCTTCCTTGAACTGCTTTATTGAAGAGTAGATTTTTCAAACAGAAAACAGTGGAGAAGTGAGGTAGCCTAGCAACATTGAAACCACAGTGAATGTGTATGCCCACTGCGAAGGAGCCAGGCAGTTGAAATGACAGCGCAGAGCAACCCCAGAGAGAGTGGGATGTGCTGGCCACCGTGAAAAATACAAATAGGTTGGCTGTTTGTAGCGGTATACTGTAGACATACGCATGTTGTTTACAGATTTGCCTTTTTTGAGCTACATGCAGGCATAGCATAAAAAAAAGTTTTCTCACATCTATTGCCAGGCTTACTTTAGAACCAGCATTAGTGACCCTGTATTGTTTTGCCACTATGCAGTTCTTGTAACGCTCTAAATAAAAGATCCCCTAAATGTTACAGAGAAAATCCCCATGTGCTGGGAGGACAAGGTGCAGCGGTGTGAATGCCTCCAGGCTGTCAAAGTCCTTTGAGAGGCCTTAGCTTGAATGATCCAGCTGAGCAAATTCATTGGCACAGACCCAAAGGAGACTCTTCTCTGTGGCCATGGTAATATGGAAATATGCTCATTTGATCAATAAGAGTCAATTTCTCACGAGGGTGGCTGAAATTCCCACTGTCTTTTTAAAAGTATTAAAAATAATTAAGTAATAATGGAAAATATATCACGCTGCTTCCCCTTTTTAAGATTAATTAATTTTCACTTGCAGCTTCCCTCAGTGGCTGCACATTTAAATGGGAGAAAAGTACTGTAGCTTCTACTGTAGTATTACTGTAGCTCAATAGGTGGCCATTTTATTGCACAGCAATCACGAGGGAGCTGTAAGATTATTACTGTAAAACTGCTTGAGCACAAGCAGGTTATAAATGAGCGTCAAACAACAACCCGAGATTGAATCTGGGAATGACACACTTCAACACCTCTTGATAAAATAGCCTCTCTCGTGGGGTGTCAGTTATGGGGCTAAAAATGCAATTTGGATATTCTCTGGCATTTCGACAATGTTGATGTTTGACAATGTTTTTCAGCTTTCACTAATTCTGTGTGATGTGTGAGTCAGTGTTGGGTGAATAGTGAGAACGGGGACGTAGGAGCACAACAGAACTCAGAGTGACAGAACACTTGGTAACACTAAATGGTGATCCACAGGCATGCTAATTAATTGCATACAATGTAATATGCAGCATTTGTTTGTGTAATGTTTGCTACAGAAGGATTGAGCTGATGTGTATTAAACCTACTGAACCACCATATTATCTAGTTACCTTTGGTTTAGACTACTTTAAAAGGCACACTGTAGCACTAAGTACATGTCATCTTTATTGCTAAGTATGTAAGGCTGTAGGGAGCCATGATGTCACTTCAGGTCTAGCCACTGCTCCACTAACTTCTGTGACTCAATGATTCCTCTGATTGACATTTATTTAATTGTTTTTTTCTGAAAAAGTGAAACATTGATAACTGTTGTAAGAAGATAAATTAACATCTACTTTTTTAGCATACAAAAAGCTAAAGCTCTCATTTAAATTAAGCAGCATGCTAATAGCTTGAATAGTGTCTCTTTTATATCCATTACATCTAGCAAAGCTCTCTCCCGATGTCATCTTTCCAACATTTTTAGCTGTAATCTCTTCTGTCTGATACAGCAGCCCTCACTGTCCAGCTTCTACCTCAGACATGTCTGAACTAGCTGTGGCCACTTGACTCGCCCATGTACCCGATTGTGCTAATTCTGTCAAGCAAGTGACATTTAACCCACAATGGTCTAGAGCTTATGGGCAAAAATGTGCCCTGAAGGCTGCAACAGAAATATTAAATAAGGGATATTGCATAATTTTCGATATAAGATCCCTGTCTAGACAACTTTAATGAACTTGGTCTCATAGTGTTGAGTAAGATTATGTTTCAGGGCTGGGCTATTAGTAACTTGCATTATCACAAATGTCAGTTTTGAATGAGATTTTCTTACTTCTGGAGGAAAGGCTGTACGTAGATAACATTTTTATTCTCTACTAGGTTTTCAATTATAGAGTAGCGACAAAATTTGAAGTTAGTCAAACTAAAATAAAACTAATACATATCTTCTGATTACATTGCAGGCTTTTCCAAAGTGTATTATATTGTTGGACTACCAGACTGATTTGAAGGAACAGAGACACCATGTAGATTTTAGTTGTATACTTTATTTTATCTGGATTATTGTGTATGACAGGGTATAACTACAATGACTGAAGAGATGAGAGTAATCTATAGATATAGACATACTTCATATTTATGGAGCTTTTCGTTCTCAGTACTGTATATCATCTTACTATTTTATACATGAATTCATTTTTTACATTTATTCATTTACTATTTTGATGACATTTTTAATCAAACTGTCTTGCTCAAATGAATCACATCATTTTTCCATGCATACTCTTTTAATAAAATGAGTAATGGTGGTATTTGTTGCTTTACTCTCCAATGATTTTTTTTTTTTTGAATGTGCTCACTTAATGAGAGGAGTGATGCTCCCTTTCATGTGTTCATATCAAAGCTAGTCTCATCCCTTAATTGTTTTGATAGGCATTTGAAAAGAAGGATTTATTTATTTATTTTTTTCATCTTATCTAAGCCGTAATGATTTAACCTACAGAGTAGTGACAGTTCCACAGGAACAAGTGCATAATTATACATTTAAGTGTTCTACTTAATGCGCTCATTTTCAAGCTGTCAAGGTCACTCGCTGGAGTGCCATTAGTGAAGAGAGGGGCCCTCTTTACCTGGGAACATGGCAGCCGCTTAATGCCCAACGCTCAAGAGGAGCATGCCACAGTATACTAGTACAGCCCCCTGACAGCCAGGCAGATACAGAGGTAGTTGCACAAATACTCATTTATATAACACACTCACTAACGAAGGAAACATAACACCTAGAAATTTGTGTTCTTAATGTGTTGATATTCTATGTGGTCTCTGTGCCTAACAGGCCATACTTTATATGGCAATCAAGGCAAAGGGGTAATGACTCTTGTGTGTCTGAGGAGAGGGTTAAAGTGGTGGGGAGTGGAGGGTGGGGGGAGCTGACACTGTGAACCCCTGATGGCCTTTCTGCTGGGTAGCCATGGCAACATCTAGCCCAGTCGTTAATGAGGCACAAGTGAGCTGTTAACAGAATACTGATTTGGGTTTGACATCAGCCCTGATTCATATCTGTCAGGATGTGTTGATGAAATATGCACCCTGAGTTTGTTTTATAACTGCACATAAAATGGCTTCGCTGTACTGTTTTATCCAGAGCATGCAAAACAAAATGTGCTATGGATGATACGCTCTGATTTAGAGTAATTATGTGGGTCAGTGTGATATACGGAAAAAATAACACCAGCCAACAGCATGTTCGCACAAAAACAAAAACATCTAGCGTGCCATCTGCAATTTCAATATTTGACCTCTTGAAGATTTATTTATATCCTCACATTCATTATTTTGTATAATAATATTTTCTTGTTCTCTACCTCACAATTACTACTACTGATGGGAAGGAGGTATACATGTCCTCTTTGTATATCAGTCATATGAAATGGGGTGAAAGCAGGGCCTTGACAGAGCATGTGCCCTTTACATGTTATGCAGATGAATTATTTATGAAGGTGGAGGGTTCAATGAAAGGAGGGTGAGAGTAGCATCAGTGACTGGCACAGTAATGACAGTGCCTTGGCTCATCTCAAAACGCTGCTCTCTGATTGGCAACCTTACATGAGTAGCGGAGGTTAGCAATGCTTAGCCCCGCTTTTCTTTTTTTTTTCTTCCTTTGTATCACTGCTTCACCAAATCCAGATTAACCAACAGCTCCAAAATTGCCCTCTACCTGCCAGTGCAGAGACACACCTCATGCAGTAAATGATTAGTGCATTAAGAAGCATAGTGAGAGGGCTAACTTGCTGCTCCAGACCCCTTGTTACAGCAGTGAAAAGCATAGCTGTGAGCTGTAATTCATTGCAGTGGTAGCTAATGAGTGGATGCTACAGTAGGAAGGTGATGATAATAAGCAGAGGCTTTACACCTTCTTAAACTAGGTAGTGTATGTCATTAGTAAGGTACACGGTTAGGATTCAGTATAGGTTGTTAGAGAAGATGTGATGCTGAGTGGGCACATGTGATGAGAGGAGCACTATTGCTGGAAATTTGAAGGACCAGTCTTGATGTGGATGCTCTTTTTAAAATGAACTGATGAGACTTGTCTCTAGGACTGGGCAGCATTTAAACAGAAAAAAAGGTCTAAGTTGTTACTGAGCCTCAAATCTGACATTTCCAATAAAATTGACTCTGTAGCAATATTTTTAGACAATGAATGAATGTAATGAATTAACATGTAAAAGAAGGCAACAACAACTAAAATCCCAGCTTTTCTACTTAACAAATCTGTTAAATATCTCAACAACAACATTAGCGTTTGAATCGGGTATAAATAACTAGCTATTAAACCTGGTAACAGTCTAAAATGACCAAAATTACTATTTAAGTGAGCAAATATTACAGACAATATGACAACTCCGCTAGTACAGGAAGGGATGTGATGCAGAAGGTTGCAGCAAAAAGAACGCAGGTTTGTCCATTAAGACAGTAGATGACTTTGTAACATGTAAATGATATATTTGTACTGTTAGCCTTGATATTTCTGGTCAAATTACTATTTTTTTGGTGCTTAAACTGGACTTCCTGGATTTCATTGCCTCACTTGTACCTGAAACACCATACCACCACCAACAAAGCCCCCTTTATGTGTAATAATCTAGCCAAGCATCCAACACAAGCACTCAGTAACTGTTATAATACTCAGTGCCATGGACACTTCTCAGGTAGTATTGAAAAGGTCGATTCCCAGCCCTATTTTCTTACTGTTTATAATAATAGCACATCTCATAAAAATGTAAATATAATCCACGTAGTGCACATTTACAGCATGCAAACATGTGAATAAAAGGCAGCTATGATGAGGCTTCAGTGATGTTTATGTCAGCGGTCTAATGTCTACAAACATACATAGAAAGCACTGAAGGCAAATGAGCAAATTCATATTCTGTTCACTTGAGGAAACCACAGACATACCAAACGGGGCCACCATTGTGTTCTTTTCTCCCTGTGGTTTTGTTCATCCAGTTTATCTCCAGTGAAGGCCCAGGGTCTCAAACACACACATACACACATCAAGACATGCACAAATACACTTTTGGCCCACATTTTCTTTTTCTTTTCTTTTTTTACCCCCCTCCCTTCTGTATCTGCAGGCTGTTAAACACCAGAGTAGAGTTGTCTAAATGATAATTGCTTTTGAAAGGTTGATTTGTGGCTATATCAGAGGGGGTAACTCTCCTCTCAGTGTTGAGCGAGATTAGCCGTGGATCTGCGGGATTTATCACTCGAGGCATGCGGATTAGCGCCGCAATGAAGTTTAAAACAGAATCACTGGTGACCGCATCGTTTTAAAGAAATAAGAGGAGCTTATATCAGCTCAAGCCATTATCAGAAGAAGAACGAAAGCTAATCAGCTTTTTTAATGCTCATTATTCTTAATGAGGATTAGATTATAAAAATCAGTAAAACAATACACGTAGAGTGACGCCACTTTTACCATAATAGTTTAAAAAAAAAGAAATTCTGATGTTCTTTAAATTCCAAAACTGGTAAATTGGACTTTTGATGACCATTAAGTGTAAGTTAGATGCAGTGATTCTTCGGTTCTTAGCTCTAAAGGAGCTGAAAGTGCAATTTTAATGGTATTTTTGTGGGCAGTGGATATAATTAAATCAGAAGTCCATCAGCTATTCAGTGTCAATAGAAATCACACCTTAGTGATGGAGAGAGAACATTAAATGAGATTGACTCCCTAATATGTGTGGTTAAAGGCACATCTGACTTCTTAGAGGCCCACTATCTCGCCCAGGATGCAAAGTAAATGTATGGATAATACATTCGCTAGACGTGCTGCTATTACAGGTTTATCTGTGATGGAAGGTGCATTTTATGGCATTAGAGGAAGCCAGACAAAGAGTGAGTCATAACCCAGATATCTGTAAATAAGATTCTCAACGTTTTAAGCCTTGGAAGGAGCGTGTGTTCAATATTTTCTATCTGTCTTTAAAAGGAAGTCTGTGTTTGTGACCCTCCCTCGTCTCCATGTAGTCAGAAATGGATTTGCACAAAAGGCAAGATGCAATTTTTCTTTTCACTGCAAATGTTAATATATTTAGATACTTCAGTTACAGTCATCTGTGTTATTTTTCTGAAACAGCAATGTGTCTGTTTTCTTTGTTCTTCTCCTGAAATATTTGAGTCAAGTATCTTCAGTGATCTGAATACTGTGTGAAACATTTTGTTGGGCAGGCAAACACAGTTTCCAGCTTGGCTGCAGAAAACAGGTGCAGCAGATCAGCCAACATGTGAGGGGTGGTAGGAAATACATACAGTAACCCAGATAATTTAAGGAGACTGGCTCGGCTGCTACCAGTGCAAGTGAGAATCATATGTATCATGGTTGCAGCTTAAAGCCAAACTGTGATAAATTGGATGAGAAAATGAAGTTGTCATTGTGCTAGAAGGGTTCATTTTGCACATTTGGGTTGTGCTATAATATCTGTCACAAGGTCAGACTAACGTATAGTAATGTGTATGAACCTTGGTGCCGTGAAATTAGGCAATAAGGTCCAATGTGTTGTGTTTCTGAGGTGTAAATAACTAGCTCCATGCTAGTCTGGTGATAACTGTAGAGCGACTGTAGAGAATGGCCTGCCAATACTGAGTACAAGTAGGTATTATTACAGGGAATGATCTGTCAATAAGATTCCATCTTGTAACTCCTGTGAGTCCAAATGACTAGAGTGTGTTGGCCACATCTCAGTGATAACTCAAGCCTAATTGACAGGGCCTACGCTGCCTCCTGGGGCACGGGAGGGCTGACAGAGCGAGAATAGAGATTAAGGAAGGAAGTGAACGAAGGTGAGGCGAGGGAATGAGGTGCATGTGTGTGCTAAGGACGCGACGAATGCGGAAGGATAGAGGTGATGCGCAAGGGATCCCTGGTGAACTAGCAGCGAGAGCCGGGGCACTGTCACTTTCTCCGCTTGCCATGTCTGCTGGCCCTGACAGCAATCCATTTGAGGGCCTCCTGGTAACAGAGTGCTAAAACCCAATCAAACAGGCTGGAAGGAAAAAGGCGAGACGCTCGGGCCCAGCCGGCTTCCACTTGTGTGAGCAATTCACCTCTGACTGACCCGTTCAGGCATCTTAAATAAGCCATGCACATCATGGATGGCAGAAAAGCCACACTCAGGGACCAGAAGACAGCCGTGTATCTATAAAAGCTGGAGAGTGTTTTTTGAAATCAAAGAGGACTCCATGTTTGCCCTTATCAAGGTCAAATGAGAATAAAATGGTACTTAAAGAAATGTGGAAAGAAATTTAATGTTTTTTAACAGTAAATTGGACCAGCTAGACTAAATTATGCTTTTTTTATTTTGCCTACCATATGCTATTCAATCCATCTATATCTATGTGTGTCTTTGATTTAATATTTGTATAACTTGTGTTTGTTGTTAAGAAAAAGCAGCATGATCAAATAGTAAGTATGCATTACTTAATTTTGAGCTTTAGGGAAAGTAATAGCCTATTAGTGCATCAGTATAATATACTGTTGAGATCAATTAAAAGAACAAATATGAAATATCATATTAGGTGATGAACTATAGCAGATTACACAAATATGAAATATCATATTAGGTGATGAACTATAGCAGATTACCTTCCATAATCAATCAAAGAGCGGAGCAGATTTTTTGCCTCTTTAATCCCCTGTGGAAAGGTCAAAGTAGGCACATTGATCAAGTGTTGTGCACTTGTGACAGAGTTGGCACTGGTGAGAAAAGCACTCAGGCTGATTAAAAGAACGATATGTTGAATTTACAGCTTTTTGTAGCTCTTTATCCAGAATGATTAACAGCACATTGACAAGTTGTTAACAAAAAAAAGGCACGAGAAGACCGTCAGGTTTGCTTTTACCATGAAAAGTATGTTTCCCCCTGAAAGTGAAAAGGCTGGTTTCATTATTTATCATCTGTCTTGAATATTTAGCAATACAGACAGAAAATAGTTACTAGCCTATGTAGGGCAAGAGATCAGAGCAATCACACACATTTCAGTGAAATCTTCAGTCAACCATGCACCGATTGCAGGAAAGCCCCCCCCTAACAGGATTAAAATGTTTTACAAAAATCAATACATACCAGCAGCATGACTGCAGCCGACACCGCCTCAAAGAAGCTGCTCAAGTTCAACAAAAGATCAGAGGAAGTTAGACATGGAAAGCGTACTCAAATGGCATCTGTCAGTACTGCGGGCTGTGTTGGACAGTGTCTACTGGCACCCTGGTTTGCTTTGGTTTTCCTAACTCCCCTTGAAATGTTTGGTGAGAATGTAATTAGCTAGCACTGGGCGCAGGCTCATTTGAGATGGGCTTTACCGGCGTCGTGTTTTTCTCTCCTCCTTCCCTCGTGTGTTATTGCACACAGAATTAACTCTGACAAAATGGTAATTAATATTTCCCCTCCATTGTTCAAGAGGAGAGGGGACGCGAGAGCACCGGTGCCAGCAACCAAAGGAGGGCACTGCCAGATTGACTATCTTGCCAGCTTTTTTATTTTTGCCGGGAGAAACTGTTTTTCAATAAGCCAATGTAGTGGTGTTATAAAAGAAAAATCTATGCCCAGTTTGTGCTTGTTTATAGAAAAATCTAGGAAATTGCTGTTTTTTTTGTTTGGCCTGATTCAAAGACAGAAACATTGTAAAAAGTGACCATACTTTTTCTTTTTTTATTATTTCAGGAAGTGGGGGATGTGGGCAGAAACACCAAAGAACCAGTACAGTCAGATGGTGTATGAGAACGGAGAACCTTGTTGGCAAGGCGGTTCACGCAGCACTACGGTTAGTATTACACACATATTACACACCAAACCAGCCATGCAAATATCACACACACACACACACACACACGGAGACACACTCACACATTGTGATAATGGCAGCATATGAGAGGACAAAGAAGCAGACAGTAATTAACTAATAGATGGACAGACAGATGAGCAAATGGTACATACAGACTGTCAAATAAACAGATGGATAGACAACATGACAAAAGATGGGATAACAAAAAGAAATCACATTTAATCTGTATTGAATGCCATAATGCCATAACACAGGCTAGATATAAGGTTATGGTCAATATTTGTGATTTACATTTTGGTCTATGTTGTTGCATTGATTATAAGACATGTGAAATTTAAATGAAAGCAAATGTATGAACAGTAGGTGTGGAGCTATGCTGTAAATGCTTATCATGAAACAGTATGTATTTTGGGTGCTGTTGTTAAATCTTTCCTCACTTTCCTGTAATGTCGGTGTGATTTGATCAGTTTATGAAATAACTGTCTCCAAGATTTCTGCCTCCATCTCAATTCAGAAGACAATTGGAACAATGCACTAACACACTTTTGTTTAATCCAAATGACAGAGAGCTCAGGTTAGGCATCAATAGTTTTTTCTGCTCAAGAAGTTTTCTTTGTTTTCTCAAATATAGGTCAGTCAAATGTAGCTGGATTTTTTTAGTAGTATTTAATGAAAACTGAACTGTTAAGTTGGCTCTACAAAGGCCACAGACAGCCAAATGAAGCTCCTCTCACCCAGTCTCACCCATATGCATTTCAACAATGGAGTCCTCATGGCGCGCTCAGCAGCCTGGCAAAAAGGTGTTTTTTTCATACCCAAGTGATGTTAGCTGACTGGCTTTTCTCCCCTCTGTCAGTCTACATTGGTTTTATGGTTAATGTTACTCTCGCTTGCATTCTCCTGCAGCTTTCTCTTCTACTCTTTCCACTCTCTATTTTCCCTCCTCTTTCACATTTATACGATCCATTTACATTTTTTGTGTGAGAATTTGCTCAATTAAAAATGTAGCACGTTTAATAATCTCATTTTCTTTGCCGGGCCCCCTCTTCAAATCATAGTCCAATAAATGTCGTTTGCAAATGTATGTACTCATGCCATCCAGGGGCCCCCTTTGAAAAGACTAAATTGAATTCCTTTGATACGACCCCGTAACCGCGTGCAGTCGGCATAAATGAAGTCTCGTCAGAAGTCGACGCTCATTACATTTGAAAGGGCTGAACCTCGTCTTTGGGTAGTGCACTCTCTCCTTCTGCAGTGAAACACACTTCTCTCTTTTATACTTGAATAGTCGGACCAGTGATGTATTGTTTCAGTGGTGAATATCGAGGTAATCCAAATTCAAGCAGTGTGCAGTGTATCTTAAGAGTCTATGGGGAAGGTTGAGCCGAACTGTTTCAATCGTTAATTAAATTCAAAGTGCTGGACTGTGACTGTTACATGTGAGCAAGTGAGTTTGGCTACAGCTAGCAGTAGCTAACAGTAGTTCTCTATTCCAACCAGGCTCTTTCCATTGTGATAAAGGATAATTCCACTGTGTATTTGTAGATTTGGCCATCATGTGGGAATGTGACAATGTGGCAATATCAATGAAAAGAAGAGAGAATTTAAAAGTAAACTGACTTCCCTATCAGAAGTTTTCCCCTGACTGTGCACAACTTAAAACATGATGTTATTATCTGTACTATTATTATTATTATCATTATTATTAGTATTACTATTATTATCATTATTATTAGTATTATTATTGTTATTATTAATGGCATCATTGTGATACTGTAACTATAGCACCTTCTGAATAAACTGGAACACCGACTGTGAGCCAGACTGTATTGTCCAACATTAGTAGAAGACTTCACAAACAGACTTCACTTTTTCTTCTTTTCTTTTCTTTTTTCTTTTTTTTTTTTTTTTTGTCTGAATGGGAGCAAATCCCAGCAGACAGGTTTTAAAATCTTGAAGAAAGCCTTCCCAGAATAGTGGAGGCTGTTAAAAGCAGCAGAGCAGTGCCCATCGATTTGGAATGAGATGTTCAACAATCACATATGGGGTGTAGTTGGTCAGGCATACATGTGCTGCACATAACAAAAAAAAAAAAAAAAAAAAAAAAAAAAAAAAGTCAGTTATATAAGGGAAGGAACACAAGTAATAAAATACAATTTGGGGAAGATATACATAAAAATGATCAGACAGGTTTTGGGTATTGCTCCCATTATTAATCTTTAGCACCTGCACCTGCAAGTCTATACTGAACCATCAATAATCACACCCACTTAATACGTCTGTGCAACAAGATACTAAGTGACTATTTGAATCCAAGTACAGGACATAACCAAATCACCAGTTGTGCCAGCCTCAAACTTCAGCACAATAATACCTGTCAAGTTCCCATCTGTCCCTCTCTCCAGGTGTTTTTGTTCACTGGAGGGTTAGTGAGAGGTTGCTATGGAAACCTGGTAGAGGTAAAATAAGTTGTTTTTTTCCCCTTCCGCTATCTTGCAGAGGGCGTCAAAGTCAACTATTAAAGTCATGACAGTGGTGATCACATCTCCCCATGTCCTTTTCACACGTGGGAACGACAGCCGTGATGTCACATAATGCCTCAGTGTCCCGCAGTCACAGCATCACTTGTACTGCAGTGTGCAGGCTATTCAGTGATGAATACTAACACTTCATGCATAAAACAATCATTTTATTTCAGGGGAGACCTGAATATGTTTGAATGACAAACTGCACTGGTGTCTTTTGCATAATTCTGTCATTTGTAGTGAATCCTATTCTTCACAAAAGTTTGAAAATGGGTGGAAAATCACTACGAGAGGAAGGACAGCATCTTCAATCAGCTCCTTTTGTAAGATGAAACTGAAATGGCTCTTGACTCAGGCGAGCAGCGGCTCTTCTCCCCGCACCACCTCAACTTTTCTTTCTTGTGCTTTTCTAGGTCACTCTGACATGTGGAACGGAGACAGCCTTGCGATCGGTGAAGGAGCCCAGCAAATGCCAGTACATCATGGACTTTCAGACTCCTGTGGCCTGTCAGCCGGTGCTAAAGCAGCGGGGCATACACAGTGAACTCTAACCCCTTCCCTTACTGGCCTAGCCTAGATTAACTTCGAGGCCCCTCCCCTTCCCTCTTGACTAGCCTGCGGTGACAGGATTGGGTCCTGAGGGTCCCCTCTGACATCTGTGTTGTCAGAACATATATACTTCCAAGCAAGTCTTGCTAAGGTCAGAATCTGATTTCAGTAACACTTTTCCTGAACCACTTTAGTTTTCATTTATTGTTACAGTTCCACTTTAATGTTCATATTTGAATAGAGCATTGTATGAATGATTTAGTGAACAAAAGTATTCCTAACATTGCAGTAGATTCATCATACAGGTTTACAATTAAGGCCCAGCTATGTAAATAATTGAATAAATAACATAGCAAATAGCTCAACTGCAATGTCTAATGACATTTCCACTGGTGTAACTGCTGTATCAAATAACTGCTTATTCATAAGCACAAATAAAAGGACTTAGTCCTTCTACTAAATTTATAGTGGCTGCTTTATTATAACCTTACTTAAATCCTGCAGAATAAGAATATTCTCTATTTTTACTGTCAACAAATTAGTATTGCCTGTTATACAGTAGCGTATTCCTCTGTGCCATAGACCTCCACTCTTGTCCAAAAACTATTAGAAAGACATCAGACTTGATTACAATGAACCTGGGCACTGTAGTTTTAAATGAAGTCAATCTGCTGTAAATACTGCTGCTGTAAATGAATCAACAGTTGAAAATATATAAAACATATATGCTCCACTCTGGTAAAAGTTACTCCTCCTTGAGTAACTTTTGCTCAAAACTACAGTGCCCAGTTGTTTAAGCAGTTAAAAAGTAAATATTTGTGATATTTTTTCTTTAGAGCTGTCGTCTGAAAGTTGACTCATCTGTTGGAGACCCCTCAGTCAACTGAGATTCTTCCGGTCGAGCATTCGTAATAAATGAGCCCATCCTATTGAAAATGAAAAGTTATATTCATCTAAACATCATTTCATTTTAAATAGTTGAATTTGTTAATTTTTCTTGTTCAGATTTAGTTATTAGTTTTATGTTCAAAGAAAAATAAAGAAATAGACCTAAAGAATACATATCATAGCAGATAAAGCTGTGAATTTATTTTGAACTGTTTCTAACATTTAATGTGGAATTGTTTTTAAAAATGGTGCTATTATAATAATCCATACAGTAGCCTGACATTATATGTAGGCAATTCAAATATTGCATCACATGATTTTGAAACGCTCAAAAATATGCTTCCCCTGACTCTGTGATATTTAACTATGTTAATGTGGTCCAAATCATCACTGAAACTCACGCCAATGGATTTCCTGGTTGCCAGATAGTCCACATGAAATAAATAAATTAATGAATTAAATGGAACAAATCGTCAAATCTTCATATTGAACAGTCAAATCTGATTCGTCTGACAAAATTCTGACTCATATGGGTTTTGGGACTGAGAGCTGGAATTATTCAGCTGGTATTAGGAGATGGACTGATGCATTGTTGGTTTGGTCTTTTCATTGAAGTTGTTGGCAATTAAAAAAAGAGTTAAAAATAAATCCAGTCTTTCTTTTAAAGTGTTATTAACAGTGTAGTTATACTTCTGCCCCAATACAAATTGTAGATAGTTGAACTGTGCAAAAAAGTGCAACTAGGTCAAATGCATAGTCATGTAACTGCCATATTGAATAACTACTTATTCATAAGCACAAATAAAAGGTCTTTTGATGCTAATAAGTGTTTTGATCTATAGTGTATTATTTCTAAATTAATCACACAGTAAAGTGGAAAGTGTGGACCTTGAGTTGGTGAATTTACTGTACAGTATATATACAGTATATGATAATTATGTTTCTGTTTGCATAATATACCTTAACACCCCAATTTGTCCACTTAGAGCTACAATTTATCTATAGCCGCACAACAATTTCACAATGTTTAAACACTTTCAGCTATTATTAGTAAGGCATTGTACATCTCTTGATTTCACAAGATTCTGCAAGCGTTAGCAGTCTGCTTCCAACTGTGCATGGTATCTATGATGTTGTTATGTAACAGATTGTGGGGTTTCTGCAGCAGAGCCCTCTGCTCATTAAGGGGGAGCTAGATCAGCTGTCAGGTATCCAATAGGCTGCCTGATATATTCCTACCCTGCTGGGGCAGCTGGGTGGCTGTTTGCCTGCTAGCAATGCAATAGCCTCAGGCCATGTTGGCCAGGCACTGCTGCTTTTTATTTATCTGGCTTCAGTTCCCATCCACATGCTGTATGTGATGGGAAATTTGCTATTTGCTTGAGGAATAATGGTCAGGTTTGAAGAAGGAATTCCACTAAAAGCTTCAACAAGACAAAACTCATAATTTATGTTAGGTCTTGTTCTTTTTGCTAAAATTAGATTCATTATATGCCTTCAAATGCTGTTAGAGCCACAATCGTACAACTCGATTATGCTGTTTAGAGTGTCTTGCATCTGTATTTTCCCATCAGGAATGTCACTCTACATTTAAATATATTCCTCATTCAACATTTCACATTATGCAACAGATGCCAACGCTGATGTCAGCAGAAAAGAACAGCGAGCTCTCACATGCTTGTAACTCCACCAACAGCTGGAAATGCTGCCAATCACACAGCCTGTGTCAAGAGCAGCTCTCTGTCTAATATTGCAGAAGGCATCTGGAGAAAACTTTGCCATATGGCGACCACGCGATGGTGTCTCGTGAAGAACTTTTCCCGTGTGAGACTTGGATAAAACTTGAACTCACAAAGGAACAGATTCGACAATCTGTAGGGTATCAACAATGTCTCACTTTACTGAATGATCATCATGTGTTAAATTACTTGCGTGCTTCATCCCACCAAGCGTAGGTGGGAACCATGTTGGAAGATGGCCGTTTAAATCTGACAGCTATTTAGAAAAAAAAAAAGGAAGCTAGCGCTGTGGATTTGTGTACCGGCTGGCCATTGATGTGCTGGTATTGATCAGAGAAGAGAAAGAGGGAGCTGTGGGAAAGATTCAGTGGGGAAACTGAGCAGACACTGAGCACACACAGACACACATACTCGTACATACTTACACACCTCCATTCAGCACATTTGCACATGAAGGGGCAGGGATGGAAAGTCTTTCCAGTTGCGCGTGGGCGTATTTGTGTGTTGACTCCAAATTGCTAAAAGGGCCCAGAGGCTTTATACTGCATTAAATCTCTGACTCAGCTTTGTAGAAACTAGTTCAGGGTACCTGTTCTCTCGAGTGAGAGACAGCGGGGCCTTCGCCTGACTGACTGACTGACTGACTGACTAGTGACTGGTGACGCCCACCATAACCCAGTGCTGCTTTCACTCTTTTGGAGATTGTTTTTAAGCTTCCTCCTTTGAAGGGAGGCCAGTTATATCCTAAGGGCTCAGAGGGAAAAAAGGGCGCTCGCGTTGAGTCGGCGTGCGACAGTCACATCCATCTCCTTCGCGTTCACACTTAACTCCAATCTACTCAGTCACGATACTGACAGGATGCTTCACAGCTTCTAGCCTACATATTTTTGCCAACAACACGCCATTTTCAAGGCATTTATTTTGAGAGAATGCAGCATGTACAGTATATTCAGTTTAGGCTTACACTTGTTACTGAATGTGTATTCCAGATAACACGCAGCTACACTTCATTTTTATTGAGATATTTTCAAGGTTTCAAGTTAAAACATCTTTTAGTTTGACTATTTTTTTGTTTCTAATAATTCTGTTTTGGTTGTTTGAGTCATCGGTGGATTGACATTGCTACATTGTTTTGTGACATTGTTAACAGTTTGTGTTAGTAGCTCAAATTCTCAGCTACATTATTCAAAACAGTTTCAATTTTCCACTTTTCCACTTAATAAAAAAGTCACTTTTTTAAACAGACAATTAAGGATTTTGTCAGCTATAAAAATGTTTAAACTAATGCCATCGCTATGACTACGTGAGTTGGTTGATAACTCTGGCTGACTTTTTAATGTTTCCCATCTGATTTGTCTCATATTATGAAAAACTCTCTTTTCCAGTACTTGTGCACATATATTTGGGTCTATGATGTTTCTACTAAACACACAAACTGTGAAATGAGACAGTGTGGGTGATGTGATACAACAAGCCATTTGAATTTGCCTCCCCATCCCCATCCTCCGTCAAGTGGGGCTCATTAGAATTATATCTCCTGTCTCTGCAGTTTAAGGGTAAGGTTACAGTTACAGTTGTCAAAAATGGATGAAGACCTTTAGATAAAGACATAGAGAGGAATCAGCTCAAAGGAAAACTAAGCCAGGATTTTATGGTCTATATCCAAAATGTGCAATATTATTTTTGTCTTTTATGTGCTGAAAGTAAAAATGAGTATCACTGAGAATGTCAAATATTACTGTGTCAAACATACTGTATCTACAAGGGGAACAACAAAAACAATAACAGTTACGCATATTTTTTGGAAGATGATTTTTGGTCTTTTCCAGGAAGGTTTTATTCTGTCTCATACTATAAAACATTAAGCTTGGCTACCATTACTACCAGATCTCACAGCTGTACAGAAATCATGAAATATAAATCACCAGTGTCAAGCTAATTCATAGTAAAAGGGTGAAAAGCAGAAATCTGAAATATTTTAGTGATTCATTCTGATGGTATTAGATTTGGTAGGAAGGATACAACATTCTCAAAATCTGCTGAGTTAAAGTCAATTTCCCAAAGTCCAAGAAGGGGAGAATACACTACACAGCAAAGCCAGTGAAAGCAGAGCCAACATTCTGTAAGTTTTACAAGCTTTTATTGAAAATCCCACAATGTCAAAAAATGTGCAAACAGCTTAAACAGTGCTGAAGCTCCACATCCCTGAGGATCTCTCTCTGCCCAGTCTGAAAGACCAGAGAAGCAAGAGGTGATAGCCAGCTACGTGTCGAGGTTCAGTCAAGGACAGGTCTGAACCCTATGTCTCCTTCCTTTAGCGTCAAGGAATTCTGTAACACCACACAAGCGGACAGTACCACCTGATGATGTAAGATAGAGGAAACAGTCATTTATTGTATGTTCTTTCTCACTAACATTTGTATTACATAATAATTGACCATTTATTATGTAATAGAATAGACTAATACTTGTCTATTCTCCTTTAGATGTACAGGTCTGCTTTATAAATGTTGCTTTGAGGCCATGCATGATGGTTGGTTCAGAAGCTGCTTGTATAATTTAGAACATTTGAAAAGTATGACATGTAATGTAGAAAAGATAATGACTGCATTATAACGATTCATTCATCAAGCATTCATACTACCTGTGGTATCTCTCTGCAGCAGACATTCTCAGGCTCTGCAGGCATTGCTACACAATTCCCACAAATACACCAGTGCCAGGAAAGAGATTCAAAAAGTGGTTCATTTGAATGTTTTGTTACTATGTATGTTACCAATAGCAACCCTGATATTTAATAAGGATGATTTAATATTGATCCAACTTATCAATGTTAATAAGTATGTCATGTTTAAATGCTGTAATCATTGGTAAACATACATTTCTGTGAGATATGAAGAGTTGGCAGACAATCCAACATACCAGGTGTTGTTGTTGAGAAAACATTGCCGAGTCTTACCTACAATGTTTGAGTTTGAGCTGTAGTAGAATGGGAATGTATTTACATGAAAGAAACCTACAGCTTTTTATAAATAAATATATATATTTTCATTTTTTCCACAATCCTTTAAACACGCCGTCCTTTTTTATACCTAGTACCTGTTAAACACACTTCATAAACCAGTCACTAGCAGTGGATTGTCCGAACACAAGTAGCCACCACTGTCCACCAACACTGTATGATGTTAGCCAACGTGTAGCCACATACAAAGAGAAATGTTGAAGTGACATGAAGTTAATGACTAACCATTCAGAAATGTCCTTGACCTTTGACCTTGTTCAGGGTGTTTTCTGCAGTGTTTCTCCCAGGGTTCACATTCAACAGTTGCCATGGTCATTATTATTTAACACCTGAATCGATCATTGAGCCTTGATCCTTGATCCAAAGCATGTCAGAGACGTTTTAGTAAGACCCCAGGAAACTGTTAAATATTGAAAAAGGGGTGTCACTTTTAAAAGGGTCTTAAATATGCACATGATGATCTTATAGTCATAATTATATATTCATATAATGCTAAAAGACTGAAGCTAATGCTAACAGGTCTTAGCCACAAGCTACTGGTCATACCAGAGCATGTGACTGTGTAGCAGCATCACCTCTGAGTGTGATAAATTGAGCAAGGCTGTGATTCAACTTTTCATTTTTAAGGAGGTGTTATATATCATCTCAAAAGTTACACAGTCTCACTAATTAGTGAGTTTTTGAAAAACTGAGAGAAGATGCTGATTCTATTTTTGCAACAAAACAATGTCAGTCATACTTGGCAAATGGCAAAAAAAATGTGCCTAATAACAGTCTGAGGTATGAGTTCAAAATGTACAGTGCAGTAATGTCAAAACATTGCGAGTATAGAATCAGTTTCAGCATCACACATTACTCAGTAGGAGAGCACAGTGACACCATATAAAAAGGAAGAGGAGTGAGAGTTAGAGAGAGAATTAGAGATACAGATGAACAAAGACTAATATTGACAGGAGGAGGGAAAGAGAAGCAGGAGGAAGCGAAAGATACACAGACAAATAAACAGCAACAAAAAAATGACAGAGAACAGGACAACGCTTGAGGGAAAACTGTGCTTTGAGAGGAGGAGAGAGACAAACTAACTGAGTAGGAAACAGTAATGGGAGGAGCAGAGAAAGAGAGAGCAATGTGAAACAGAGAGAGAGAGAGAGAGAGGGAGGGGAGGAAGAGGGAGGGTATATACAGCGCTGCCTATCTAGTGGAGGGTGAATGTTTCTGTGTTTGTGCTCTCACGTCGGCGAGTGAGGCTCAACACTTCCCCTGTGGAGTGGATGAGTGTAAGTGTGTCGCGGTTGGAGGCTGGAAGGCCGAGCTGTGATAGCATGTGGTTACCAGCGGCTTCCCGCAGTTGGCTTCTCCCACTTAGAGTAGAGGAGGCTGTTTGAGAGAAAAGTGCAGGACCCAGAAAGCTACAGAATAAATGGGCATTTTTCAAATTGACCATATAGCCTATCATATAAAATAACCAAGCATTGGACCATCAACCAGGCATATTCAAAATAATGTACGCACTTCATTAAAAAGTACTCTTGACAGAAGCTGATAAGCAGTATACTGATCTACAGGCTTTTATAGCAAAATGAGAACAAACTACCAGAGCTCAAAAAGGGCTTAATCTGCAGGTGGATTCATCCCAAAATAACTCTGAACTCATTTAGAGGAACATTAAATTAAGGCAGAATGCTGTATGTCAAACACAATTTCCACTGATAAAAAGGAACAGTGGATACAAGCTGAAAATAAAGCAGTGAGCAGCACGTGCATTGCTGTTGTGGTATCACTACTGGAGGGGGGGGGGGGGGGGCTCTGAATTTTCAGGATTATCGGACACTGTGAATGGGTAAAATATGACTTCCTGGCTACATAACTTTGGGAGATGGCATATTGGAAATTGTGTAAACATTTGATAAACTATATTTAGGTGTCACTTCCTGTTGTCTGTTGGCAAGTGAATTAATGAATTAATGTAGCAATACATTTACCAGAGGACAACTGACATACAGTAAGTATTTTCATGAATAGCACATTGGGATGTATGAGATAACTTTCACTTCATGGACCACACCATGTACATTTCATGTCAATCAGATGATGTTTGTCACATAAGACTGACTTCAATAAAGAAATTTAAATTTAATTTCAATTAGACTTCCTGTTGTACCTAGATCCTCTAGTACAGGCTACATCCTTTACTAGAGGGCATCCTCGAGACATTTTGACATACCCAAACCTAATCACATTTTGCAAGTTTATTGAATTTCTAAGCACCCCCACACCACAAAATGAAAATTTATGTTTGACTAATTTCCATTCTGGTGACAGGCCCCTTGCCATGCCTGAGCCTAACAATTTCTGAATTTTGCCAATTATTCTGAGTTTTCGAGCATCCATAGCCCCCCATTATTATACCTACACAAACAATACATTCCAGATACTGTTGGGCCACCCAGACACTGGCATATATTATCCATCTATCTATCTATCTATCTATCTATCTATCTATCTATCTATCTATCTATCTATCTATCTATCTATCTATCTATCTATCTATCTATCTATCTATCCATCTATCCATCTATCTATCTCTGTCTGTATACCATCTGCTTGTCCTTATATTTATCCCTCCATCTTTGCAATATACACTTTTATTAGTGTACATTGCAGGACTTTAACACAGATTAATGAGGACTATTTTCAGTGCCACAGTTCTGTTTCGTAAGCAGTAAGTAATATGAGGATGGGAAAACAACCATCATCCATTGGGGTGCTTGCCACTTTAGTGTGAGCGCAAATGTTATTTGTTGTGCATGTTGTTGTGCAGAATGTTCGTCTCCCACTGCAGATGACGATTTCAGCTGTTAAGGTGAGGTCTGGTCCTGTGCCACCAGCGCCATGTAAATAAAACCGGTGACAGACTGGAACTTGATCGACAGTGGCAATCCAAACACATTCTGTGCCCTTCTGTGGCGCTTTCTCCCTCTGCAAATTGTTGTTTTTTCCCTCTTGTAGCCCCCATTAGGATGATAGATGAGAAGAGATGCAGAGAGGATGGTTAATCTTTCAGGGAGAGAAAGACCAGAGAGAGGAGGGAGAGCTAGAGAGCAGCATACCCTGTACATAAATAAACAGGATGTTGGGATTTAGCAGGAAAATGTGTGGAGGGAAGAAAGATTAGGGTGATCACAACTCACAGACAGAGGATGGAAAGCAAAGAAAGAGAAGGGGACAAAGAGGCCTGACTGAAGAGATAGAAAGTGATTGAAATAGAACAACGTGGATAACAAATGGAATGAAAAGCAGATTGGGATGGAGAAAGAGAAGAGAGAAACTGGGATATAACGAGAGGGAGACGGAGAGCAGCGGGATCCTGGTGGGCGAGGGGAGGGGATTCTGGAGGGCTATATTGAGCTCAGTTTCTCCACAGGAGCTGCTTAATGAGCACAGAGTTTGTAAGTAATTATTGGTTATCAACCTGATAATAGTCATTGCTCCATTTTGTGTAGCAGTTTCCACATACTTATACAATTATGGCAATTATTAATGAAGTACCGTCTTTTGCGTCCCTGCTTTGCATTTCAAACATATAGCATGGCCAGACTGAGACATTATTTTTTTTGCATTACATAATACAGGTTGCCAGGGAGTAGGAAGAAAAAGTGAATACCTCATTTCTCTGAGCAATAGGGTAAACAATGAGGAGCCAATTTAGTTCTGAAAACAAACACCAGAATTTAATTTACGATGGCAGGAAAAAAAAATAAGAGAGACTGGAGATCATAACCTTGCTAGCTTTCACAGCAGCTAATATTTGCTCATGTGAACGTCTCGCATGTCTGTGTAATGCCTATAAAATGGTCAGAATTGTGTGCTTGCAGGCTGCAGGGAGGCAGAGAAGGAAAGGAAGACAAAGAGTGTGCACGGCAGCCTCCACTGTGCAGGGAAGTCATCCATTTTAAGGACTGCAGCAGAGTACCTGCTAGCTTTTCATTAGCAGGTGAGACACACTGATAGGATCTCAGGATGCGGATGGTCAGCCGGCCGGCCAGACAGACAGATGGCTCTTTGCTCCATTACAAAGGAACACAGCGCTGCACTGGACACATCATACCTTTTACCTGAGATACACACTGGATTTGCTGGCAGATAAAAGAAAAGAGTACTTGACTCTTAAGAGAATAAAAGAGGTGGAAAAACAACCAGTATTCATATAGGCATTGGGGGGGGGGGTCTGAAAATCTTCCAAAAACTGAACAGGAGATGTGAACACACTGACAGTGTAGCCTCCGGATTTGTTGGCTGAACAGCACCCTCAGTTTTTTTTTTGTCAATGAAATCTGTCTCTTTAAATAAAAAAGAGCTTGTTTTTACCCCCCTACTGTGAAAGTATTGGATTTAAATTTCAGATGAGTGCTGAGAAGGAGAAGAGACATGAGCGCTGTTCAGCTGAAAAAGCAAAGAAGTCAGCGGTTACTTTTCCAGACTCTGTTGCTTCAGTCATCAATTACAGGCGCTGCTGTCATGATAAATACAATTCAACAACTGACTAACTGCAAAGCCCCGTCATTGGCACTCGTCCAGCATCCAGTGCAACATATTGAGTTATAGACCTACAGTATCCGCCTGCCTGTATACACACATCATTGATCTCTATAAGTTCTTCTTCAAAGTCTACACATTTGATCAAAGGTACTGGAGGGTGGATGGTATTTTTCGAAAAGCAAAAGACCAGCGATACACCTGAGGAAGAATATGGGGGGAGGGTGTCTCTTCTGCCGCGACAGATCTGGATCAAAAGTACCTATTGCAGAATCAAAGTCAGCACCATCAATATTTCATCAGAGGAGAACCTGCCGGTCGTCGCACACCCCCCTCCTGCAACCTTCCTTTTTCTATCCTTTCCTCTCCTAGGCTACTATTTTTATGAGCTACAGGCCTTTAACAGGACCATTCTTTTTCACTAGACCCTGATTACTGACATAAAATACTTGAAATTAGTTTTGTTCGACCTTTATTTCTAAATGTGAGCCCTCGCCATGTTTGGTAAATTACACAATTCCAGTAAACCTTTAAGTGATACCCCAGCACTTTAATACATAACACATAATATGTATTATTTATTTATTCATTTATTGTTCCTGCAGTAAGAGGCCATTGAGAGCATTTCCTAGTCTGCCCTGAACATAACATAACATAACATAACATTCAGAAAATAAAGACAAAAAATAACAGTATACAAATTCAACATACAAACAGAGACAACATTAAAAGATCAAGGAAATAAACATCATTCATAGGGGGGGGGTCGATTTTACATTAAAGGTAAATGGGGTAGGCCAGCAAATTTTTAGGTCTTTGGAGATTTTAAGAAATGTTGGAAACACAATCATTTTAATGAGATTTATTTCGCATCCACCCATCCATCAATACATCCAACTATGTCTTTTTGAAGAAGAAGATGAAGATCCCTTGCTGTCCATTCTAAATTGAAAATGTGGTGCAGGGAACTGAAAGGAGTGTGATGTGATTCGTTATTTTAAACCAATGTGTAGGGGCTTTCTTGTTTGTTTGTTTTTTTTCCATTTTCAATTCACTATTTTTCAAAAATTGAAACAGAATGCAGGGAACAGATTTTAATGAGTCTGTAACATAAAAGAGAATGTCGTCTGCATACAGGGATAATTTGACAGTAAGACGCTAGAAGTTCAATGACAATGAGAAGGAGGACAATTGTGAGTGCTGGTGTGTGCCTCTGCCAATAGCTGTTCAGAATGTTGCCCATTAGTAATTAATGCAGCCAGCAGCAGGCTGTATGATCCAAGATATGCAGTAATGCTGATTAAATGGCAAAAATCCATTTCTCTTTGCTTCAGTTAGGGTATGGGGTAGGGTAATATGGTTTAAGGGCAAACTCTTGGGTACAAGCTTCGAATGACTAATCCACTGACTAATGTGGCTTTTTGTTTGGGGCTCGGGCTTCACACTGGAATCTTTGTATTTTGTGTTTTTCTGCAGAATGAGTAGTTTCAGATATGTGCAGGCAGGTTGAAGACACTCATAAACACCTGTGAATATTTTGGTTTAGTCAGATTTACAAAATCAAATACAAGTTACCAATACTAAACAGAACACACTTCAACAAAACCACCATTATCCACCTGCAGCCATTCTGTATTTCTATTAGTAGAAGTTGGCAACTTTACAGACACAGTGCTATAAATAGGCCAGACACACCATTCCCTGAAATGTTTTAGAAAACACACCGCCGTCCTTTGGCCTGAAAATCCAAAAATCACCTAAACTTTAATAACCAAACCTCCATCATAAAACCTATTAAATTGTCAGTAGTCTCCAGGTGCAGTCTAATTAAGGCCAAATGATACAACCAGATCAAACTGTTCAGTGTGGGAAACTTTGTCTGTCTACTAAATAAATCATTTAATTTTGTGTTGGAATACACAAATGATTAAAACGTATGAGATATATCTATGCAAATAAAACTACAACAAGTTAAAAAAAGAACTAACCAGACAGTATGTCATATTCATGAATACAACCCCAATGTGTCAGAATTTGGATTCTTCTCCATTCCCAAAACAGGGAGGCAGCAACATTCACACTGTGCAGAAAGTAGGCTACACTGTGCTTAACATGGCACCACACCAACTAATACAGGAAGAGGTTAAGTTAATGCATTCATGAGAGAGAAAGTGGGAGAGAGCTTCCCCCCACACAGCCGTATTAAGGGAAGGGAGGGAAATGAAACTTTGCATTATTTTTAGAAGGAAATTATGTCTGTGCATCTCAGTAATTATAAAGCAATTCACAACTGACTGATAGGCTTCCGGTGGACTTTTTCCCCCCCCCTCCCTACTCTCGCAACCTTATCTTTTCCCACCACAACTGCACAGACTCCTACATGCATTTTAATATGGTAATTATCGAGTGAATTCTAAACACTAACCAAAAGGAAAAGCTGGCGAAAGCATTTAAAATGGGATTCAGCCACTAGTTCCCTATATCAACACAATTCGTGCTTCTCCTGCTTTCTATTTAGGGGGATTTATTCAGGGTATTTATAGTTCCATCTCTTTTGTGTAGACTGGCAGGCATGCTATTTACAGTATTTTGCTGCCGTCATTTGGCTGATTTGCAAATGTGATAAACTTCATCAATGAATGGAGCTTATTAGAAAACGGTGTCATTGTTCAGTGTAGGAGAGCACTGGCCAGTCTGAGCTATTCTTCAAGATGTGTATTCATTACATAGTCTACATACATTGTGGTGTATTGTCATGTAAAGAGTGCTCTTAGAAAGCTGAGTTTGCTGATTATTTGCTTGTTTTCCTCCCATAGACTGCAACTCAGCTAGGGAACCAAAAAAAGAGTGTTATTTGACAACCTTGGTCCCAAAGATGTTTTTTGCCAGCTAAAATAAATGGATACAGAAAGAGTGAGAGGAGGAGGCGAAGACCTCCCTATGGACTCCTCTGTCTCCGGGCAAGTTTTTCTCTCGTTTGATGGAGCGCAACAGACAAGAGTTTTCTCACTGAGGCAAAGTTAAGGGGAAGCAACAACTCGGTGAACATGGGTGAATACATCTTAGCTTACAGTTTACCAAAACCCGTTGCGGTGGAAGACAAACTAAAGTTTATCTTTTTCCACTTTGTTAGACAGGTCACCAAGGCCTATGGATCCATTTGTTTCAAGTCTATGTTGGAGTGGGATGGGCGGTGCTGCTTTGGGGTTTTGAAAGTCCTCTCTCACAGGTGCACATGTCTACTGTCAGTTTCCTTCTCACTCTACCACCTCTGAATAGAAGTGGTACCCTGTTATTCCAACAGGAGCATACTAGAGTGGGATAGTAGTAGATGCATCTTTAATAGAGTGTAAAACACCAAAATCTAAAATTTTCTACACTGTCTAGCTTGTAGTTTAGTTTAGTAAATGCCAGGGCTGTCCTGTCTTGCCTTCTGAATTCAATCAGTGCTGAAGCTGTTGAAATGTGACTTCACAGAAAACTGACTGATAGGCTTCTGAATGAGATTAAGGGTGTACAATTCACAGAAAATTCATGGTTTGGTATGTACCCTGATTCTGATGTCACTGTTTGGTGTGTTTTTGGTACAGCAGAAGGTAGAAAAAACATCCCATAATGGCTCATTGGCTGCAGTGGAAAAGGAAAATAGCCTTTCTGTTTCTTGGAAGGAGTCAGGACCCCTACTGACAGCTGTTTCATGTTGATTTATGATCTAACTAGGCACATGCATAGATGAACCTCAGAGGGAGTTTGAATGCCTGCAGTTTGGCCTCCTACAGACAAAGTGACCTTGGTAATCTCAGAGGATGGTAATCCCTCAGTGCCCTCATTATACCAAATGATTTGTCTATCACCATCTTTTGACCGGGTCGGAAGGAAAAAAAACAGAGCCAACCTTCAATGCTTAGTGATGGTTCACTTTCATTCATAAAAAAATGATCACATAAATGAATGTTATGTGTTGGTCCTGTCAGGTGGAACATAAATGTCGTTAAAGTAAACTACAGTTGTGGGGCCTAACCTTCAGAATAATGTGATATGCTTCTCAGCCTCTATGATCACCTAATCTTAAAAATATAGTGTTGCCTGATCCCAGATAATTCAGCCAGATAACTACATCTTGGCTCTGTGAATTCATTCTGTGGTCTCCTGGAGTCTCTCGGTCCGAGCAGGTATACTCTCCAGTTTGTAATCCTCATACCATGATATACTACGATTCCTCTCATGATTTGTCCTTTCTTCTGTCCCTTTCTCTGTCTCCCTCTCTCTATCTCTTACTCCCTCCTGGGTTAGCTTTGCAGCCTAGCCCATGGGCCCAGGGATGTTGTATTAATTAACTCGCCTCACTGCACTCTCATCAAGCTGCCGGTAAATGGCCCCGCTCCAAGTTTCCCTCCCGGAGCGCACCAAGATGGCAGCATCCGTAAACAACTTCAAATTTACGGTACTGCAGTCACAGCAGCGAGGCCCCTGCTACTCTTTACACTGAGGGAAGGCAGGCTGGAGCATGCAATTTAAACAGTGCCCTGCTCCACACACTGCTATGTGGTTTAATATGTAAATGCATTTTCGTTAGACTCAAACTGCCATTGCACTCATCTATTTTTCCTCTACCTCTCTGACGTCTGTGATTTGCAATTGCTGCTCGGAACAAAGTGCAATCTTTTTTAATGTGCACTGCAGTACTGAATGTGCCTATTGCTTAGCGGTGGAGCAGCCATAAACAACTTTGTATACCTTTTTACGTGGCATGATTAAAATGGGTGCAAATCTTTGTCAATATTAACATGGTTTGACAAGCAGCCATGCAAATGACTCTGCTCCTCAGAGAGAGTGCAGACTGTAATGAGGTAAATACTACAGTGCGCTTCTGTAGCCAGGATGTCAGTAGCAGTCGAGCCGGGCTGCTGAGGAAACTCAAGGTGGGTATATACAACCCTCAATCCCAGAGGATTAGCAAGCCATACTTTAGCTTTGATTACCTGCTACACATAATAAATCAGAATGGACATTTTGATGTAGTCAGTGGCAACTAGTATTCATTCTTTTCTTATTCAACCATGTTAAACTTCATGTTAATTTATTATTATTATTATTGTTAATTATTATTTCACGTATCATTTCAGTCTAACTAAAACAATACTTAATCACATGTCAAAATAACACAGAAATCATTTCACAATAAAGGCAAACACGCTAAATCAATCAAAAATATCTATTTTTACATACTCACAGGGTTGATTATGCTTTTTATTGTGTTGAAACAGCACTTCTTTTTCATATTGAGCATTTCAATGCACAATAAATCCAACCTGAGTTCGTCAGGCCGGCTCAGTGAAATGCAATAAGCCAAGAAACCTAGTGTGAGTCACGCTACCAACAGCTCTTCACTCTGAAGGCCAGGTTCAGAAATACACCGACCTAACATCATCCATAAACAATGATCTCAGTTTTTTTTTTTTTTTTTTTTTGTGTACATAGCTTCTGTCTGTTTTCTCTCTCGGTGACAGCAGTGGGCGAAAATAGCCCTCACAGAGACACACCCAGAAGAGAGTCATATCAAACATCATTATTCCCTGTAAATATTGTGAAGAGATCTCATCTCCACCGGCTGCAGAGGAAATGAGGGACGAGTCTCTATTCCTGGTGTGCTCTGGTCAACCTTAAATCAGACCTTATTACAGCAAGAACAGACGCTGGTGAAGCAGCCGGCAGCAACTTCACTCTCCGCCCAGCACACATGTGTGGTCTGCATGGCCGTGATTACATCACATAAATGTATGGGCATATCACAACCATGCAAAATGTATCCAGATGTGCAGCATACACAAACTGACTTCTAGTACAAACAGACACTAACTCTGTGCTTTCATCAAGGCCTCATGCATATATCAACAGACAAATTGGGATGTTGCAATCTGTCAAGTATGTCCACCAAGCTGCTGTCATCATACACATTTTCCGTCTCTTTGTTTCACACCCAAAATGACATTTTACAGAAGCAAAAAGAATAAAACTGTCATCATAGGGACGTAGTTACAACCTTAGCTTATAAAACTGTAATTTTAATATGTTTGTTTTATTGTTTTACCACTGATGCCCGTTACAGTCATGCACCACAAAGTCTTGTGGAAGAGAAATGAAACTACAGTACTAGACCTGACACAAGCAACTAACAGAAGGTGCTTTACTGTCATTCATATCATTGCCTACAGTTACTGTGGAAGTGGTAGAAAATGGCCAGAACTGCAGCAGCTTCTCAGACTGTGTTGCTGCAATGAGAGAACCTGACACTCATGTGAAGTCTACAGTACCTACAGCTACTGCATAACTGTTAGGGTGGGATTCTTCTTTCCTGAGCCCTTTGCCATTTCCTGGGGATATTATGAGTCAAATACAGGTGTGAAAAACATGAACTTTTTTTCTGGTTAACAATGACCATGTTTGATATTGTTACATTGATGTCAATACCATGTAAGAGAGTTATAAGTGAGGATAAAAATGATACCTCAAGAGGAGACAATTCCACAGCAGCTGCTTTATGCTTGTACTGTAAAGAAAGCTTTGCATCCACCTGCTTTCTCGTAAGTATCTTAATGAGGAGTGTACTTGCTTTAATTCAGTTGCAGATGGTGTCATGATTATCCATAATTGATCACAGTTCAAAGGAGTTCCTCAAGGATCGATGTTGGGGCCTGTCCTGTTCGTAAGCTGCCCTCCCCAGAAAAATGCCAGCATAAGTTACTTCTTCAAGTCCTCTAGTGGCCATAATTAAGGCGGAGAAGTAAAGGAAGAAAAAAGATGATGTTATTACAAATTGAGTAACCAAAACATCCCTTTTCCAACAGCAAGTCAGCCTTTTTTTCTTTTTTTTTAGCCATGTCCATGGTGATTATTATTATTGTAACCATGATTGTTGTCATGATTGGTGTGAGGAGGTATGCAATATAACCTTTTTCCAACTGAGACCCCTTCACTTCATAAAAAGCACAAAATTGTGTGTTCAAGTTGAGAAGTTGTTTTTCACAGCCTTTAACTACAAGACTGCTAGGCTTTGAAAAGTCAATCTGTAAACTCCTTTGAGCACTGCTGATCATTCTGTCACAGAGAAGTTAGGCAGGAGGTCAGAAATTATAGTTCAATACCACTACTAATTTCATGTTTTGAGAAAGTCTTAGCCTTCAATAATGAAAAATACTAACCCTAGTAGCTTACCTGATTAACTTGATTAACTGCTGTTAACCCTTTTAACCAGCAGGGGCCCCTAGTGGAAACTCACAGCCTGGAGAAATAAACCCATTTTCAAAAACTATTGGCTGGAAAGCCTTGCTGCTTCAAAAAAGCTTTGTTTGCCCATCACTAAAAAAGAAGACTCATCAATAGCAATCACTAGCAGAACAGCCTCTGTCCCTGAGATAGGGGCTGCAGTCCTCAGTAGTTTCCTCCGGGTTGTAACTCATCTTTGATTTCCAAAGTCAACAGTCAGAGGCATGGATTTCCTCTCTGTTCTCCTTGCACTATTGGAGGGAGCTGAGTAACAGGAGAAAGGAGGAGAGAGAGACAGTAGAAGAAGCTATGTTTTGTTGATTGCCGTCCTTGTGCCGGCGGCTTGCCACAGCCGCTATTCTCGGGGCTTGTTTTGCGTGGGGGGTTGAGAGAGAGGAGAGATTCTGCCATGGCACTGCAAAATGAGAAATGACACGGTTTCCCCAAACGTGGCGCCTCATCGGCCTGTTATGGATTAGTTAAGGCTGTTATTCTAATCTGCACCCCTTTTCTTCACTGCCTCATTATGGAATGAAGGTGCCAAGGCCTCATAGGGAGAATAACATGGAGCCCTGTTAAGAGTCGTTAGGGAAGATAGATGATGCCTTGTTGATGGAAGTCAGTGCTGATCTGACAGGGCTGGAGGGAGAAAAGCCTCAACCATTTGTGATGTAAGAACTTAAATCCAATCACTGAACATGTTTGACCGTGGACGGCGAGAAATAGGAAGACAGCAGAACAAGGTCCTATACTGAGCTGAAGTCTTTGATGTCTGACAAATGGAAATATGATGCAAAAAAGACACATTCAACATAGTAAATTGCACTATGTAAGCCACATGGCATTTCTGTCAGTGCTAGCAGTGAGACAGGGATATTTTTTGCAAGCAGTCTTGTTTTTTTTTGTCTTATTTTCTTTGACCTTCAACATTTAATTCATTTCAAGCCGGTCAAAAATGCTACTTCAATTCCATTTGACTGTTTTCGACTTTGCAATTGACTCATTTGGATTTGTGCTCCATCAACAAGGACCGCTGATCACCACTTATCCTCTTAAATAGACAGGTGCAACATGTCTAGCCCTTTGTAACGGCTTGTTAAAAAGAATATTTCAGGACCTGCTTAATGGAAGAATCGCACATAGAGACAAGGTACTTGTGAATTTACCTGTAAATTATCTCTGACACCATGCCATTAAAGGGATCATATACGAGTCACATAAAGGACCACTATTCATCCACTCCACCCCAATCAGCTTAAAGGCCTTTTCATTTAAAATGTTCAAGAGTGCTTCATTGGTGGATGAAAGACACTATTCTACCGAAGGCAAATACACTATGAACAACTGTAAATCATTAGAGTGAGATTAATTACACAGTCCCAGGCTAACTGATGTAAAATGCAATCTGTCCGAGTTAGCAGCAGTTGCAAATAACTGCCTAAAGTGTCTCCAACTAATTGAATTTTAGACAAATGGGCAAATGTAACATCACACAGTGTTTTAGTCATTTAAATGTTCTTTCTGCCTGTCAGTTTTTTATGGATAAAGCAAAAGACCTGCAACAGTGACCTGTTTAAATGAATTCTTTATTACATTAAGAAATGCATGTATTTTTAGTCAAAATCGATTCTGCATACAGATGAATGAGAAAAAAAGATTTTGAGCATATTTGAGTGGCAGCAGATTATAGTGTCCTCTTGTTTTCAGATGGGCCATCGAAATCAACAACTTTAGTTTAAAAAAAACCAAAAAAAACCTCACACCTTTCAGAAAACTGCATCGGCATAAACTTTGACAGCTCATAAATCTACCAAGACACATAATATAACTACCTGTCCAACTTGAAAAAGAACATGGCCTTGGAGTAAAGTTATATTGCGGCAAAAAACATTTTTGACAGGACTATTGTAAGAAAAAAAACTAATTTTAACTGAAGCCATTCAAGTTGTCATATTCAATTCTATTTTGATCCTAAAATATTCAGTTTTTAATACTTTTACTTGCCTCGTGTTTAACCTACACGTCCCTGTTAATCTTATATCAGAACTTTCAGGACATACCAATTTTGGAGCAGTAAAATTGGTAGGTACTGTTTGCTCGAACTTCTGCAGATATATGGAGTTCCTGTCACCATCTATCAGCATACATAACATGCATACAATAAGATCCATGAAATTAAACAGGCCTTTGTGTCTCAGTTATGCTGGAGAATCTGAACAGGATGTTGAGTGCAAATTATAGATGGGTGCAACAGAAGACTAGATGGGCTATAAATCACAGCAGCAGACAAACCAAATATGCAAATGTGTTTACATGCATCTGCTGACATCAGCAGCTCTGGACAAAATGTACAAGCATGTATTATTTATCTTCTGGCCCATTACATACCTTGCTACAGTATGTTAGGTTTTGTGGGTGCAAGGAGGTTGTGATGGTGAGCAGCAAATGGGTGGCATGATAATGGAGGTACCATCTGTGTGACCCTTTTCTTCATTAACACAGAATGAAATGTAGGTTAAGGTAAAGAGAATGTGTACAGAGGACACACTGCTGGAGCTCAAATCTCCACAATTGGCCAAGTGGGAACTGCAGGTCAAAGCTACATCAATTCACAGCTACTGTATGTCATGGGCTTCCAGGACAAAGACTTTTCATACATTACAAAAATCCAACCACGAGCACTAAAGTGCAAAAAAAGCTTCAACAAAATAACAAAGACCCTATAAACCACATTGCACTATTCTTTAGGCAGGTTATTCCCAACTGGGGGTACTTCTGCTGTTTCCAGAGGGAACATTGAAATAATTGGCTAAAATTAATGAGAAAGAGATAACGAGAACAAATCAAATAGCATGAAAACGATTGAAATAGGTAGGTAATGTGAAATAACAAAATAGTTAAAAGTCACTGACTTTAATTAGCAAAAATAATTGAATATTGAGTTGTTAGCAAATAATAATTAGGTAATTAGCTAACAAAATGAATGTATAGTTGTAAAATGTGAAGGCAATGATTCAAAAATTAATGGATAAACAAAATAGCTAAAAAAAATAATAGATTAACAGTTGAAATAGTTAGCTATATAAAAGTAATGAATAAATGCTTCAAACATACAACTTCTGCCACTCAAAGTAGTGCAAATGCAAATACTGACAGCTCAATTATATGGAAGCATATCAAATATCTAATGTTATTAGTTTTAAATAACATCCTGTCAAAATCAAGTCAAACTAAAGGTTGGGACCCTCTGCCTTAGACAAGGTAACAACTATTTCTCCCTTTGGTTTGGCCCATGGCTCTTTCCATAAAGTACACAAGGTTATATTTTGGCCTTTTGCATAGCAGGCACTGAGACGTCACTCAGGATAAAATGAGTTTAACTAAGTTTTTGTCCCTTTCATTTCATCTTGTGATGTGAATGACTGCAGTCAAAAAGGAGTCAAAGTAATTTTCAAGCATCAGTCAGATTCAGGGCGCTGCTAAATCTAAAAAGTGTTCTTATACATCAAATAATGAATGACATCGACTTTGATGGCCATTACATACTAAAGCCTTGTGCCTAATCCTGTTTTTTTTTTAACCAAATGTAATCACAACAGCTGGAAGATTCCCAATCACATAAGTTGTCTGCCACGATAAGACCAGTTTCAGTCAGGAGAAGAGCCTCAAACAAGATAAGAACCAAACATGCCGTCACTCAGCCAAAGCTCCTCACATCGATATCGGTTTCCAGTAAAGCAAAGCAAACTCGACAAGTGCCATGCAATCTTAATATTGACAAAAGTGCCGCTTTTAAACTGCGTAAATGACTCCTTTCAAACTGAAAACTGCTGTCAGGAAAGATTACTTGTGTTCTAACATGCAGGCTAATGGAACAGTAAACATGGCAGGGACTGCAAGCTTTTTAAGCAGCGCATAGATTAGCCTCCTTATCTTCTGCTAGCCACACAGCGCTAGAATGACTAGATGATTGAACGCAATGTAAATATTGTTTTCATTAAACTAGGCATCGGGCTGGAACTTTTTTTCCCCCCTCTCCAAACAGTGAGTACTTTAGAGAAGCTTTTCTTTACAAAAAGGCAATGTGGTTACTTCAACTTCCATCTGCGTCCTTGCAATGCCCCTAAAATGACAGTCGGGCAATGTGAGGTGGCTGTGAGGTGGCTGCACGGCAGGGAAGCGCACTTCAAAGCAGGCCATTTCATCTTCAGCGAAGCTGTCGGCCTCAAGTGGAGCATGAGATAAAAAAAATAAATAAAAAGTGGGGGGAAAAAAGAAGAAAAAAAAAATCAATACTCTATATCAGGCTACTTCCTTCAAGCCTTGTGCTGCTCTTTGTGACAGCACATTGAAGCCAGCACCTCAACTCTGCCTCAATTATCTGTTGGGGTAACTTGAAAATAGAAGACTTTTTCAGAAGGTTTTAGAATGATGTGTATTTAAACTACCTTCCTTTAATTTTATTCAGTTGTGAAGTGAAAAGGACGAATGGAAAATGATAGTAGCTACTACTCAAGGTCTGAGATTCAACTTTACAGTCTCAGTACCAAATTGACAAGCGTAAGCATTCATAGCTAGAGCTAAATCATGGTGTGTTTTTAGAGCTATTCTGAAACAAAATCACAAGATAAAAAGATTAAATATCCCAGATGATAACATAATGTATTAGGTCACATTAAAAAGGAACAATATGACATTTTGGGAAATACATTTATAGTTTTTCTTGCTAGGAGAAAGATGAAATGATATCTCTCATGTCTGGATGGTAAATGTGAAGCTACAGCCATGATGTTTAACTCAGTTCAAAACATCTGTCCAAAACATAACATCTTTCTTTCAGCACCTCTAAAACTCACTAATGAACACAATCCCTTTTCTGTTTAATCCATACTTGATACCTTCTTACTGTAAATCTAAAAATGACAAGATGTAGCGTCACAAGGTTTAACTGTATGTGCCAGACTATTTCTTGGCCCGGCGCAGCAACTTCCTGGAGTCACCTCTGGTTGCCTGGCAAGGCTTCACTGAGCTTTGTGTGCACTGGTAAACAGACTAGCTTTACGCTGAAGAGCTGCTGACACGACAGAGGACAGATATGAGTGGAATCTTTTCAAACTCAGCAAGGAAGTGAATAAGTTAATTACCCAAAATGTCAAACTATTCATTTCAATTTAGCATTTTGCAGATTTTGAAGAACAAATAGTTTTTGGTTGTTCATGCTGCTCAAGATTCACTGGAATTGGAGGCAGTTTTTCCCCCCACAATTAGTAAATTGCAGGATTAGTAAATTCTTAATAATGCACTGAAAAAATAACAAAAAAACAAAAACACTTTACAGAAAATCCAGATATACAGTTTTCCTGGCCAACTTTAAAATGAAAAAGAGCGAAAGAGAGCAGAGCAATAAGGTTCAACAATTAAAATTGAAATTGAAACAAGACAGATTAGTGTGGCAAATTTTGAATAGCTGACATTTTTACATGTTAAATTGTCATAAACATCTTTTTAACGAACAGGAAAAAAAGAATGATAAGATCCATTCACAAAGCTGCATTGCCCTTCAAACTTATTTATTGATGTACTGAACATGGAAAAAATCCAAAGTATCCAAACACAAAGTAAAGAACATGTACATCCTTTTAAATACTCAACAGAAGATATTCTATTCCAAAAATGCTGTGAACCAAGTCAGACTATACAACTTCAAATAAATAATCATTCTCACATTAAGAATTGAGATAAGAGGGGTGGGAGGGAACATGTTTTCATGCCGGACCATCAGCACAATTTGTCAAGACCAAATCATCATGAGGAAATTACAAGAAAAGAAAAAATATTTTCAATAATGGCAGGTCAGGCATGAAAGATGTAGTCCACACCCCACAGCAGCAAGTATCACAACTCATCTAGACTTAAAGTTTAACTTTTACAAGTAACACAAAGAAGGAATAGATAAACAAGAAAAAGCAGTTGCAAAGATAATTATATAATGCATAGCACACTGCTCATTTTAAGGGGAAGCATGACTAGTAATTGGTTTAAATACCAAGCAGGATGCAGGTGCAGTATTCAGTGCATCTAAGGCCCGAGCCGCCTCCATTTGTTAGATGAGTAAGATGTTGTTCGTCAAACTCTTGCAACCAATTTTGCTATTGTTAATGGAACTGCTTCACTGATCTTCCCCCAAAGTGAATAAAGCAATATACACCTTTTTACGATTTTAAAGACAGGTTATATGCATTACGTATATATATGAGTATGAAAAAAAAAGTAATCAAATAGTTCAAAACTGTGGTTTATATCCATTCTTTACCACATAAATATATATATCTATAATGTTTATATATAAAAAAACAAAAACAAATGTCTATAGTTTCTTAATACCTTTTTTTTTTTTTTACGAAGCAAGACTATCTACAGACCAAACAACCAACAAATTTGATGCACTGTAATGCTAGTCCATAGGACAACAAATTAATTTCAACTGAAGGGAAACTAAAATTAAAAAGGTAAATATTTTAAATGAAAATACCTTACATACTCCATTAACCAAAAAAGAAAAACGATTTATATAATATCACACTTTCCAATGAAGTCCAAACTAGAACCAAAAGAAATTTGCCAAATACCCAACATAAAAAAGGACTTATTTACATAGCTCAAAGCTCAGGAGTAATCCGTTCTTTCTTCAGACTAGTTTTCTTAAGCTGCTGCCTTCATTGGCTTGTCCTCAATCTTTCATACAAAGTATGTAAAAACCCTTATTGGTAGATATTAAGACAATCAGTCTAATGATATATCGTAGGTACACCACAAAACACCATGGGCTCCGTCTGAAGGGAATCCTTTAGGAAGAACTGATTTATATCCCCCATTTACCTTTTAAGATATCTCCACATTATAATTTTGCATGCACTTTTGCGAATAAGTTGTATTTTTGTCCGTTTCCAAATTAAGTCGGAAAGCGAGCTGCTAGTCATAACAACCAGGATGACGGGGGGCACCCACAGATGATTTTACAAATGAAACCAGCACTGCCATTGATTCTATAATCTAAAGATAATACAAAGATCTCAAAAGGTATCTTTTACATCATAAATCTCTCCAGAAATTTCAACCACTGCAAACTTTCTTGTAAAGTTCAAAAGCTCACAAGGTGTCATATGAAGATATTTCTCAAAGTATCCAAGTCAAAATATTTTGTTCCAGGTCCAGTAAAAAGTTTCTCCAAATTTTTCTTTTTATAAAAATAGATGCTTTTTAAACCCACATCAAAGAGGTTCTTAGCTCTTTGGCAAGGTACTGCTTTAAGAATTTTTTTTTTTGTCTTTTATCCGTTAAGTTTACAATAAGCAACATTATGCAGCCAACCAATAACCAACTGATATTACAATAAACGGAATACTTACAAAATCAACAAAACCGCAAATAGTTCAAAATAAGTACTTGCTAACCACTGAAGGCATAACGCACCTAAGGCAAATCAGGACACAGAAAAATACAAAGAAAATCACTACACATAACCTTACAAGACTTACTTTTTCAAAGCAGATGCGCAACAAAATGACAAAACCTATAGTAACGTTTTAGAGGGTCCATCTGTAAAGACAGCAAAATAATTCAACATCACAGGCATTCAAACCTGCAGTATTTTTTTCCTGTTTTTAAAGAATATTAAGAAGATTCAAAGCGTAGCGATGAAAAAAAACACAAGAAAAAAAAAATCACATTGTTGGACGCTAAATATTGTTTTTCTTCGTAACACTGATTTACAAAGCTTTTTACTAATGTAGAAAGTTACGGTCAATACGCTTCCATTTTCTGTTTCCATTTTCTGCTGAGTTTTCTAGAAACAATCTCAGTGGGTATTAGGCTTTGTGTGTTTTGTTGGTTTTGAATGAGACTTGCAGCACTCTGTCCCCAAGGCGGTATCCATTCAAGCTGGCGATGGCCACGGCTGCCTCGTCGTAGTTAGTCATGGTGACAAAACCAAATCCTTTGCACTTGTTTGTGTTGAAGTCACGAATAACCTTGACGTTTGTGACAGCACCAAATGGCCCAAACATCTGCCAAAGGATGCTTTCATCTGCGTCTGGAGCCAGATTGTAGACAAAGATACACCAGCCAGTGCCTGCGTGCCCTGGGATGTTGATGCCAGCCAAGCTGGTCACCCCGTCAATGGCCATAGGGGAAAACCTGCTGTAAAACACAAAAAGTAACATGGTTCAAGGCAAGAGCCAAAATGAGGACAAAATGGGCCTTTTATCAGACAAACTCTGTGCCAACAAGCCCAACACAGTCTTTACAGGGATCATCACTACTAGCCGTGCTTCATTCTGAGCCGTCTTTACACCATACACTGTTCACACCTTTTCACTTAATCTTTGAACTTATACACATTTGTCTACAACTTGATAATAAGTTATGAAGTCAGCCTTAAATAAAATGAAAAAAAAAACCCAACAAAAAAACAAAACCAAATTAAAACGGAGCTGTCTTCCTGACTGCAGCAAACAGGGCAGTAACAAGTCAGTGCTTGTACATCAGAGCAACAGATTATAAATACAACTTTTCCTAATTCCCTTAGAGACATCATGTGCCAACCAGGTTTCCAGAATGGACAATTTATATACGAGAAGAAAAAAAAGAAGAAAGAGAAAATTTCATTTGAAATTATAATGGGAAATTAAAGCTGCAAGCAGCAATGAACGGGCCCTCGCTACCCCATGCATGTCGGTTTACAGATACAATAGGGGCTTGGCGCTGGTCAGGCTCGGGCCCTAATAAAGTGGCATATTAAATTTGGAGTTTGGGCCAATAGTGGGGAAAAAAGCATGCAAAAGCCCTGGCCTTTGGTAAATGTAGTTTTACAGTTTGAAGAAACAAAATTCAAAGTGCATAGAAGGCTATGAATTATTGCAGCAGGTGTCACGTAAGATTAGCTGCTCCAGTTGGCCTCTCAGGGAACATCCACCATGACAGGTGTGCTCCCAGCATCAAGGACCCAGAGAGAGATTTGGCAACGAAGATGTCAACCAACGAGCAAGACAGAAAAGAAATCACAAGTCTATTGTCGCTAGTGACGGGCCTTTGAGCTTTCACACGACTGGACTTCAATCATACTTGAGGAAGACACTCTTATACAACTGAACTTAGACAAACTGGTATCCTGGCGAATCCTGAAAGACATCTGATGCAACAAAGTTTAAAACAGGACAGCACTGTCCATAATAGATCAAGGTAAGAGCATGAAGCTCAAAATACATGTATGCAATTTTGTGCAATAGCAGGTAAGAGATTGTAAAATTCTGTCCTTTGTTATGTAGACAAGCAGCGTAGACAAAGCTTTAATCTAGACATGTTGTGACATTATGTTGAGATTAAAGCACCTTACTGCATCAATGTCAGAAGCCCTACTTTTATTCACTAACCTTTTTTTTTTTTTTTTTTTTTTTTTTTAAAAAGGAGGAACATATTTTAAATAACAGGTAAATTACACAGAGGGGCATCACCATGACCACTCACATATACAGCTCCACCATACACACTGGCAGGTATGTAACATAAAAACATATTTAACTGCAGTTCAACTAATTTGCACAAAAATCACAAAAGTGTCTTATATTTGAACCATACTTTAACTAACTGGAACCTTGTTTGGTGTCTTGTGCTGTTCCTGAACGTTATTTGTCATTAGCAGTAATAAGTGAAATTTAGAGGACTGATGCCTCAGTGTGAATAATAAAAAGTATTTGTGATAAAACACTTCTAAAGTTAGGAAACACCAGGAAACACTGTCTAAGTTTCCTCTGCATTAAATAGATCTGAAATGTGGAAGAAACCTACTTTATTTAAACAAAAAGGGACTTAAACTGTGCAACAACAATTGTGCATTACATGTCAAGAAAAACAAGTGCAAAATGGGTCTCAAAATATATCTATATATAATATATTCAATGCATGTCATATTGTTCAATGACTGCTCTGTAAATATAATAAACTGTGATGGAAGTTGAAATAAAATGTCAGGCAGACCAGTTCATGTTGGATTCTGATTAGTTGGTTTGTAAACATGAGTCGTATTAACAAGTCAAATTGTGCAAATGTGGTCCTCAAGTTCTGAGATAATCAGTCCCACTTCAGCTGTCTGTGGGTGCGTTTCCACAGTTTGGACTGCTGAAGCCTCACTTATCTTGAGCTGAACTTGTATAAATGCATTTTCACACAGAACAGCTGTCCTCATCAGTTACACTGAAACACTATAGGAGGATTCCTGCTTAGACTGAGTGTGTTTATACATGCAGATCATGAGCAGAAATGTTTTATACCCAAAATCAGTGTCAGTCACCAAATAATCCAGCATCAGTAAAGTGTAGCACTGAAACGCTATTGGCCAAAGAGGAGCAAGTAGTCTTCAGTAACACCTATCACTGGTCTGAGCAGCCTGTTTCTTACGTACAAAAACCCACACACGGGTTCTTCCTGCTGCACACATGCTAGATATTTACATCATCACTTGCTGTTAAAACAAACAGCCTGATTCACAGCACCATTTGGATTATGTATATATTTGTTTGCACACTGTGGATGTAGGGGGCCGCACACGAGCATTTTTCTTTAATTAACAACCACATATTGAATCGGTACTACCTTATGCAGCGTTAACTACCTAGGCAATGTTGCCAAGAGCTCGAGCAGGAAATAAACACAAGGAGAGAAAAAAAAAAGTGTTTCATCAGCTCCCTCATGTTAGGTTTGAATTTCCCACAGGGTCAATTAAAGCAGACTATGAGATCTAGAAAAGAAAATAGGTTTACCTTTTGACTCCATAGGCCATGTTGAGCAGATTGTCCAACCTAAAAAGACCAACACACATACACGTTAATTTCAATATACAAAATGCTTTTCATGAGGTTGATGTTTTGACAAAATGACAGAGATGAGTAATAATTCTGATACCACCGTTAAAGTGAGAACTCATGCTATTCCCTCATTATAAAAGGTCTTATTAACTAGTTGACTGAACTTGTTAGGTTAGGCTAAAATACTGTAGCAAAGCTCTTATAGCATGAAAATCTGATTTCCACAAATTATGTTTTAAAATAAAAAAATAAAATCACCAAGGTCAATCAGTGGACTGAAAAGCTCATTCATTTCCAGATGTATGGCCACTAACAACTGATTGAATTTTCCCTCAGAGTATTGCTCATCTCATTTCCACGTTTGTCAAAATCTGCTCAAACCGAATTGTGTTGTAGGCCTACGTCTGCAACAGGAGGAACACAGCAAAGTTGAAAATGTGAATATGGGGATGAATTATTCTGTCCAGAGTATTAATGAGCTCCAACACAGAATATTTTCATAATACTGCTGTGAAACAATCAAAAGCCTCAAAGGGTCAGCAGATTCAACATCACTAGCAGTATTAACTCTAATCTTTTTTCTTTTCTTTCTTTTTTTTTGTTTTTTTTTTTTGGTGTGCCCCTTTTACCTGAAGCGTTGTGCCTGCTGTGCGAGGGGTCCTGGGTACCTTCGATTGGGTGATTGATACAGCTGGGACAGCAGTGCCTGGCTGGTCTTCTGGCTCGGGTTGTTCGCAAACTTGACTGTAATTGGTTCTGTGGCACCAGGCGGCTTCTGACAGTTCAGACCCTTGATGGCCTCCTCAGCCTCAACTCGCCGGTCAAAACGAATGAAGCCAACCCCTCTGGAAACGCCTGAGGAGAGTCCATGAACAAAAGATGAGTCATATGTTGAGTTTCTGCTGTCAGTTGAACAAACGCTTGCTCCTGATCTGCGGGGTCAACTTCACTGACACAAATCAAACCATTTAGGAATGCAAAAACTGTTCATTAGGATTTCTGTCCATTTTATTTTATTTCACAGTGACATGATTCTTTTTATGTAAACATCTAAAGTGCAGCACACTGCTGATTATTGTTTGGTACTGGCACATGATGCTTTAAGTTTTTTCCTTACTGAGGTTTCACACCTTGTGTGTAACACATGAAATTGAAAATATATTATATAATATAATAATATATATAACAGAAGATTGGAGTTTTGAGCATTCATCAACAAGTCACTCTTTGATGATTTACAGACATTACTGATGTAAACAAAGCTTTAATACTGGTCAATAAGAACAACATACAGTGGTGCCTTGAAGGTTTGTGAACCCTCTGAGAATTCTTCATATTTCTGCATAAATGACCAAAAATGTGATCAGAGTTGAACACAAGTCCTAACACAAAATAAAGGGAACCCAATTAAACAAGTATTTAGAATAAAAACTAATTATAATTATTTATTTATTAAAAAAATAATCTAATCTTGCATATTTGTGTGAGGTAAATGGATGTTAATTGCCTTCAGTAATTGATATAACACCCATTTTCAACCTTCATCTAAATGTTTATCAACCTTGCACATCGGCTTGGAGAAATTTTAGTTCATTGCATGAAGTTCATGCAATGAATTGTATCCATTTCTATAGGATTAAGGTCAGGACTCTGACTCTGCCATTCAAAAATATCAACTTTTTTCTGCTCTAACCATTCTTTGGTTGAGGATCCTTGTCTTGTTGGATGACCCACTTTATGTTGAGCTTCAGTTCACGGACGAATACTTTGACATTTTCCTGTAGAATGTCAATGGTACAACTCAGAATTCATTGTTCCATCAATGATTGCAAGCCGTCCTGGTCCAGAGGCAGCAAAGCTGGCCCAAACCAGATGGGATGAGGTTTTTATGTTGGAATGCAGGGTGTGTTTGTCACCAAACTTAACATTTCTCATTAAGCCAAAAAGCTTAATTTATTGCTCACCCGTTCACAAAACATTTTTCCAAAGCTGTTCTGACTTATGAAGGTGGTCTTAAGAGAACTGTACACAGTAGTGGCTTTGTCTTTGCAACTCTGTCATGCCCACCACTGATGTTCAATGTTCTTCCTGATGGTGGACTCAAGAAAAGCCTTTAGTTTCCTGGACATTACCCTGGGGTCCATTGTGACATCCTGGACTATTGCACACCTGCTCTTCGTGTGATCTTTGTTGGTCGATCGCTCCTGGGGGAGGGGAACAATGGTCCTAGATTTGACTGGTGGCGTTTTTCTAAAAGGTTTTCAGTCCTCAGGTCCTTTGTTTGAGCCATAACACACTTCCACAAACCTGTGTTCTGAAGCTCAGACTTCGATAGTTGAGACCAAAGATTATTTTTTTTAATATGAGACTCACGCCTGATTGTTATCAGCTGACTTATTTCTCCTTTGAATGAATGGATAACCCTAGCGGTTCACTTACTTTTGCCACAAATACATATGAAACATTGGATCATTTTATTTAAATAAGGTTTCTGTCTCATTTGTTTAATTGATGTCTATCTAGTTTTGGGACTTGCATGGAAGTTTGATCACATTCATATGCAAATTCTAAAATGATTCACAACCCCTCATGCACCACTGTATATAAATGCAAGAACACCACCAAGACACTTAGAAAATGTAGCACACTGGGAAATACAGCCAAAACTGATTCACATAAAAAAGGCAGAAGCATAACCATTAGAGACCCACTAAGAAAGGAGAAAATATGTAGCGAGAACAGAATAACGGGGAACGCTGACCTTGTTTTGACAAAACATCGGCAAAGATACTGAAGCTTTCCCATCAAGGGTCAATACAAGGTAGCAGGAAAAAACAAGACTGAAGATCATTTACGAGCACAAGTGTCCCATGAGGGCAGTAAGAGGTGAAACTAAAATTAACTTCTATCACTGTAACAATGTTACCAATTATAAATGATTGTGTGTGTGCATACATACATCAAATATCTTCTTTCCACTGACCCCTTCCCCACACATAGACACAGTGCCATGGTCATGGCCACACATACAAACAGCACACCTCAATATGTAATGTACATAACTCTACATTTGGCCTGATTTTAATGAAGATTTTATATCAGTGTTAGTGCAATGTTAATTTGTGCCATGTATTGTGGCACACTGCAGTAATAAAGACAATTACAAATTCAACCTTTACTTACTTATTCTAATTTTACCCACAGGTAGACAGGTAGCATTAAATTAGCTAGCGAGCTGATACTTATTTAAGTTGGCAATAACAATACTTCCCCATATTACTTTTTAACTAACTCAGTAGCCACAGTTCACAAGCTGCTTGCTGCCATTTATTATAAGCCAACAGATCTCATAAGTTCAGATGAAAATTGCTCCTTTAACTTATTTTCCTCTTACTGCTCTCTTGGGTCATCCGTGCATTCTTGCTCTTTATGGTCTTGTCTGCCTGCAACCTGACAAAAAGCCTTGAGCTGCAGTGTTTGCCTTTTCCAATTTAAAAAAAGAAAAAAGAAAAAAGAAAAGAGAGGGTCCCCCATGTTTCCCCTCTTATTGCACATTTTTGTTGGCATTTAAAGTGCTTTTTTAAATGGTTTGTCCATTAGTTTTTGGTTTATGTTTCAGTATTTGCAGCATTTGATCTGGAATGCATTTCTTTAGTATGTGCACTTTTAATTCATTTATCCATCTTGTGCATCGGGGCCTTGTATTACAAGCTTCTGAAAAACAGATTTACTGTCTTAAAAGGTCAATTTGTGTGCAAGATTCTAGTGATTGGGTTTATTTACAGTTGGATCACTCCCCCCCCCCCCCCATTAATGCTAAGTCAAAGTGAATTCTCCAGGAATAAATTTGCGTTTGAAAAATAAAAGACAACCATTCCCATAGCACATGCCTCAAGGAATATATGTTTCAGCAACACACAGGGGTAGAACCACTGGGAAATGTCTCAGTGAAAGATTCTGTTTATTAGTGTTTCATAAGGGCTCTGCTTCCACATGACAGTTGAGAAATAGAGAATATAACTGCTCTAAATGCATTTCATTTCTTGCCATGAAACAGGCATTGCATGTACACCTCGGGGATGGGAAGAAAAAGGAGGAGAGAGCAAGAGAAGGTAAGTGCAGGCAGAAGAGAGATTGGAGAGGGAAAAGAAATTATGAAGCATTGAGTCCTGCTACTTTACAGCCATTTCATATTCTATCCATATATGCATATTTATGAACACCTCTAGTGGAAAATTGCATTTTTGGGATCTCACACCATCACCTCTGATGTATTTCTCAGGCCTGGCTGTGTCATTTTGTCAGGGGGGAGTAGAGGGAGGCAGCGTAAAAAGGAACAAAAAGGGGGGAAAAAGCATAACCGTGTGACAGCTGTCATGTCCCACTCACCAGTCACCTGGTCCACCAGAATGCGTGAGGTAATGATGCGTCCATACTGAGAGAAGAGCTGCTCCAGTTCTTTCTGAGTCATGGTTTTTGGCAAGCCACTGACGTACAAATTTGCATCTCTGATGGAGGCGGAGCTTGGACGCGCATAGGAAACCTACAGGCAAAAACAGTTCACATGACCACCGGCACACTTATACACAGTTCTATCACAAGCAGTACTGCACACACACATCTCTACAACAAACTGCTTTAGATCAGGATCAACTTTTTCTTCAAACATGAGGAGTACAGCACATGTGCTGACAAATTTCTAGTATTTAAAACCAACTTTAATCTGTGAGTTAACCTGAGATACACCGTCATACTAAATAGTAATGCAATCACATCTAATGGCCATTGTAAAAAAAGGTCCATTAGTTTAAACAGTCAGTACTTTCAGCTTCTTATGATGCTGTGTAATCTCATTTAAACTCAGTTTTGAACGTCAAGACCACATCAATTTTGTTACATTGGTTTTTTTTCTATGGACAAATGATTGCTAAATGAATACAAGCACTGGCAGTTCCTGTTAGAGCAAAACCTTTTTGCTGAAATAAAAGCCTATGTTATTACTTGTGAGAGAACTAAGGTGTTCAGTTTCCAGACTACATGGAGAGTTGGTTTAATATGCAAACATTGACTGATTCAGACTGGCTCCATATGGCACGAATTGAAGTAAATAGTAATGTTCCCAATTTTAACATATTTCAACTCCAGCAAAACTTCTTACTTTTCCCAAGGCTGTGGAGCTCTATGAATGTACAGACAAGAGGGTCTGGAGAAAATAAGCAAATGTATTTTTTTGTGAAAATTAAGATCAGAGTTAGTAGTATCACAAACACAGACACTCCACACACACGGTCTGTGGCTGCTAAAGCATTTCTGCTGTCATTGGCTGTTTGTGACTAATAAACAGACTGTAAAGCACTCTGCAGCTGCTAAATTCACTCAGATACAGCAAAACTAAAATGTGCTTCCTTCTGCTGTCTCACAGCCGCTTCAGGAAGAAATAATCATCTGTCAGAAAATTAGCAAAACTTTCAGTTGATTTTTGTTGGAGTGGTTCAATAGTTTTGTAAGCACTGTCATAAAAAACATCACTACAAACACATTTTATTCATACCTGTGCTATTTTATACAACATAATTAATTTACTGCTGTCAGAAAACCTCCAAGCCTCTCACTGCTCTGCCACATTTCCTCAATATTTGGTTGGTTTTTATAATAGTAACAACAATAGGATGATGTGCTGCAATAATGTGTCTGCTTCACGGTCTGCGTTTGTCACCAAATTTTTCTTCGCTGAGTGCAACTTGAAGAATTATTCTTATCGGTTAAATTGACAGTGACAAATCAGTTTGTCCAGAAAAAGTTAAACTGACACATTTTCTGTCCATCACATCAGATGGAAATGTGACGGAGGGATGAACCGGCGTGCCCGTCTAGACAGCTCTCATTTAAAAATAAATACAACAACATTTCACAAATATTCCTGTGTACACTGACAGACAACAGAGCAGTGTGGCAGTCTGTGGACCCCCAGCACTTTGGCAGATAAACGTGCAGCATAATTCAACATTTGTTCATAAACAGAGGGGAAGTGTGTGTGTGTGTGGGGGGGGGGTGGGTGGGGGGGGGGCCTGGTCAGGCAGAAAGTCATCTACCAGGTCTTGTGGATCAATACATCATTACATCCCTGAGTAGTCACAAATTCTTTTTTCTCAGTGTACCATCCCATTTTCACTCATGTAGACATTTATACAACAACATGCAGGGAGCCTAAGTTTTAGAGCTGAAGTACAAGAGTGGATTGAAGATGGAGTTATGGAGAACTGCTATAACTTAAAATTCTCTCTATTTGATGGCTGCAGGTTCTTGTGACTTGACTGTAAATTACATCTGTAGTAAATTACAGAGGCGGATGTGTTAAATGGTTCTACACCAAGACCCTCTCTGCAATCTTATGCAATGACTATCAAAAAACAAACCAACTCTACTCACTCTAATCAAAGCATCAGGAAAGATTCCCTTTTATACTCTCAAATCGATAAAACTTGGTGACCCCAACTCATAACTCCCTCCTCTCTTCCCGCTCTGAAGGAAGGGTGACAAAGTGAAAGTGAAAGCTGAGCTGCCTGCCCACAGCAAGGCAACTCCCTCACCGCTTCTCATGACTGCCTGCCTCCCTCCCAGTCTCACCTTCACACTTCATTTGATGCTAATATTTGCAAAGTATATTCCTCTACCTCACTGGGATTTATTTACACTTCTGATAGAGCAGCGAGAGACTTCTGGGTGTGCGATATATAAGAAAAGCGCTGCAATGTTCTACTGTCAGAGCTGAGGAAGAGGCAGTAGGAAGAAAAAGGTGTGTTCCATTTTATTCATGGAAATGAAGACATGTCAATATTCATTCACTGACTTCTTCATTAGGTACACTTTGCTAGTATAGGTCTGGACGCCCCTTTTGCCACAGTGTCAACTATAGCCTCAGTTTCTTCTGCAGCTGCAGCCCATCTGCTTCATGATTAGACATGAGATGCTCTTTTGCATACCTCGGTTGTAACGAGTGGTTATTTGAGTTACAGTTGCCTTTCTATCAGCTCGAACCACTCTGGTCATTCTCCTCTGATCATCAAGCCATCAACAAGGCTTTTTCACTCAGAACTGCTGCCTACTGAATATTTTCTCATTTGTGGACCGCTCTTTGTAAACCCCAGAGATGATTGTGTGTGAAAATCCAAGTAGGTCAGCAGTTTCTGGAATACTCAGACCAGCTCGTCTGGCACCAACCACCATGCCAGGTCACTGAATTCACCTTTCTTCCCCATTGTTTTAACTTCAGCAGGTTGTCTTGACTATGTCTACATGCCTAAATGGATGGAGTTGCTGCCATGTGATTGGCTGGTTAGATTTGCATTAAGGTCAGCTATACCCAATACCGGTGACTATATATGTTAATGTAAAAATGCTCACATATTTGATGCTATTTCAAACATCAATTTACTATTGCAAAATCTGTTTTTGCCCACAGGTATTTTCTCTTATACCCCTCTACCCAATGTGAAAAGGGATCTAGCTCGCTCCTCTTAAGGCCACTGTGAAAAAATATCACATCTAATAATCTGGCTCCACCATCCACAAATCCTGCCGCACTATATGAAGCAAATGAGTTTTTCCACCAGCACATTGAGTGCTACATTGCCTGATGAATGCTAATGGCAGCCACCTCCCTGTAAAGGCATACAGCAGTGCTACAGCACATGCAACCATAGAAACAGTTCTGCTCTACTTGAGGCCCAGGCAAAGCTGCCTGTGCCCAGATTAACAATAGGCTCCCTTTCCACCCCACATTTCTCCAGCCTCATTATGCTGCGACTGCAACCCACAGATCTACACATGAATTGCATGTCTTGGATTTTTACAGCTGGTCTTGAATGGTAACTGATCTCGGTGAGTTGAATATGACTGATATTGTGTCTGATTGCTCAGTAGAAATGAGAAACAAATCAACATGTCAATGCAAGTTACGAATAAAGAAAACAATTTCTCTGCGTGACATCTTACCTTGATGGTTTTTGTCTGAAGTCTCAAGCCATTTAAGGTATTGATGGCTTTTTCTGCATCCTTCGGGTCCACGTAATTCACAAATCCATAGCCTAGGCTCTGTCCTGTAATCACAGGAGCACAAAATACATCCAACGTCACACTTAATACTGAATGCAAACACCTGCACTATTTCTATGCATATGTGTAAAGCTGGCTTTTACAAATCATGGGTAAATGACATCAATGCAATTTTACTCAACAAAACGAGTGTCATTTAGTACTACAGGGATACATGGATGAACAGCCAGTCTTCATTTCTTATCTGGCAGCATACAAAGAACACAGGAGGTCACAAACACATTCCCAAACATCTATCTGGCTTACAACCTGTAGTAAATTCTAAAACCAACTCTTTGACAAACATGTCTTAAATTAAAAACGACAGGCAATTGCTCGGCTTTCACACCAACTCATCTCTGACACTGTGCAGTAGCTAAAGCTCAATGTGTTCCCCTCCCTCTACAGTTTATCTCTAAAATGTACAATAGATTGACACCCACTCTTTATGTGCACAGAGGCAATTCAATTTCCTCCACCCACACTGCTGGGTCTCTACGCAATTCCACTGCCGGTCAAGTTCACCAGCTCAAGCAGCTCCGGCATATTAATGCAGTACCATAAGCAATTTGAATTTTATCTAAAACTTCATACAAGATCAGATGAAGTTAATATTTTCATTTACCCCACAGGGTTACATACAAGCAAAAATGGATTCAGAGATGATTAAACAGAGACTTAGACGTAGCTCTCCACTGCAACACAAGCGTGAGTGATGTGATGGAGAATCAGCAAAAGGGTCAATACTTCAGCTTACATATGGGGCTTTTCCATTATACAGTTCTAGCACGACATGGCTTGATTCATTTTTTTTTTTGCTTTTCCTTTAGGGATAGTACCTGCCCAGGTCACAAGTGAGCCGAGCCAATACTAATATATGTGACGTCACACTGCCGGCCACTGATTGGTCAGAGAGTGTCGTCACTGGAAGAGTTATGAGCCATCCGACACAAGAATCAAACCCGGCATTTTTAAATACCGGCGTTACAGCGATTCGTTTCGCTTCTCTTGCTTTGTTTTTGGCAAAAAGCCAAGGACCCAGCAGCAGGTACACCACTGCCTCAATGTCATTGTTTGTGTTGTGTATAAAACGAAGTCACAGCAGTTCCGCGCAACCGAGTAGCATCGAGCCGAGCAGTGCTGGAACTGTATAATGGAAAAGCGCCAAGAGAGTTTAAATTAATGAATGAATTGATTGATTTTTAGAAAATTAATCAGCAACGATTTTGATCACTGAATCAACCATTTCAACCAAAAATGGGGAAATTTGCATTTTTGTTGTACATATTTTGGTTTCAGATCGATTGTCAGACAAAATACACAAATTGAATGTCAATTTAGACTCTTGGAGATTATAACAGGCATTTTTTTTTAAAGTATTTTTTCACTACTTATGTCATCCGAACTGACATCTTTATTATTAGATAAGGTTCAAATAGCTTTTTCCTTAGATTGTAATGTTGTCCTCTAATTTGCAGTTTAATTTCATATAAAGTTAACATTACATTAAAAATGTGAAATTAAAATATGAACATAATGAAGTAGCAAGGAAAATACAAACTGACAGTCAACTATCAAACTTTGCTGGCAGCACTGTATCAGCGTAGCTTTACTGTAAATCTGAACACCCTATATGCATCTATACAGGCTTATCTGGATTAGTACTATGAGTCATTGCTCTCATGGGTTGTTCTGCTGCGATCAAGTGAAGTTCATAAACTTAATTTCACCTTCCATCTCCGGGACCGTTATAGCCAGGAGAAAGATGGTGAGCCTTTGAAATGAGCTGGTGAAATGACACTTTTACTTAAGCCTGTAGGGCAAATATGTCGGCATGCAACATTCTTACATAGGGATGCTTTCCTGTAGAATATCTTAATATCTGATATAGTACATTCATCGTTACAAGGGGGTGCTTTCACATGTTCTTATAAGAAGTAACTGGGTCTTGCTTTCAGCTGTCATTAAGGAGCATAGGAGACATGCTGGGATGCTGTCTCCAAACAGAGGACTGCACCCAGCTTTCAGTAGAAGACGAGTGCTGCCCATAGTGGGAGGAAAATGACACAAAGACTTAACAACAGCAGCAGCAGCTAAGGCGAGAACATTTAAAGCAACAAGGAAGCATGCATCTCTCTGGTGATTACTTAACATCTGATGTAGCACCAGTACACAGATGTAGGCTGGCTTAAATCCATTGCCACAGGGCCAAGGGAGAGACAAAAGCAACACAGTCTGCAGGGAATAGGGTTTTATGTAGTGCTGAAATTGAAATCAGAGCATCATTCCTGAGAAATGACTCGGAGGCTTTGAATAACATTAAAAGGAATAATTTTTCCCCAACTGAGTTTGAAGTCAGTTTTTCCCCATCCCAACTCAAGGATTTACCAGTGAAAAAACACATAAAAATACCAGTTTAACTGCATAATTCCTGATAAAATGCTGATTAATTATTAATGGGAAATGCTGTTATCAATTCATTATAAATCCATACTGCGCGCGTGTGTGTGTGTGTGTGTAAATGTGTGCATATGTGCGCAAACCTAAAGTCCTTGATAATAAAAAAAATTTAAAAAATCACATGATCATGAAAATCAATTTTAACCTCTACTCAACTGCTACCTTCAGCCATTAAATATCACACCTCTGATATATTAGATAAAAGTGGGAAAAACCACATGTATCTAATATTTGCTGAACAGCTGTAATACATGATGTACAAGTTAAATAATTACACATTGATCAGCTGAGTGTTTTCTTCACCTTCTACAAACTCCCCCAGAAACCAATAATTCTCTTTTAAATACCAATACATTTCTGCCTCATATATCATATTACTACAAGTTGACATTTTAATTTTTAATGTATACTTGAGGAATCAGATCTGATCTCTGAAATAACCTCTATAAAATGTCCATCTTCTCAAACCCTCATACTCTGCATGAATACAACATAACTGGTGTAATAAGCCTATCAAAAAGCTCTACTTTAATATCTATTGGTAAATCAAACTTTCTACACCTGCACAGTTCCTCAATAGCAATTTAAAATTAACTATTGTAATTAAAGTCATCAATCACTGATCCCTCTGCAATCATAAAACTGATTTACATCTTAATGAACATAGAAAGTTCAAAGTTGTTTAAATGGGTCTATTTAAATTAGGTTAAATAGGCTACACCAATGCTTTTAAATACCTGCTCCATGTTTTACTGTGGTAGATAGTGTTTGGGAATAAAACTGCAGAATTTGTGCTGAACACAAATTCAGATGGAGCACTGGTATAAAAATGATAGTAACAAAAGTACGTAAATATACAAAGTATTAAAAGAAGAACAACAATATCCTCCATTGCTGTGTTTCACTGTGGACATCATCATATGCCAATTCAGTAGACATCAGCCAGCCTTTGTATTTATACTGTACTACCTGCATAAAACAATCAACGCATCATGATAATGAACACACTGCAACACACAAGTGCCTTCCTTTAGTGGCCGGTTTGACAAGTATCAGCTGCCACACTTTCCAGCTGGCTACATTTATATTTCTTTAATAAAAAGGCAATTTGTTTTTATGCAGCTAATTACACCAAATCAGATCACCACTGATGCTGAGAGCTCTTGGAATTGTGCCGTGAACAGACCCGTCTACACACTTTGTTTCACTTAAGACGCCACTGCAACTGTCAGACAATCTATTTTCACAGAATCTCCCATTCTCAAAACAAACAGACTGTTCATCTACATTACTTACTAATATTTAAAAAGTGTGCATGTGTATGCCTGAAATTAACACGATAATCAGGTTTTAGACAACGAGTACAACTTTACATTGCTTAAACACAAGCTCAAGACAGAAACCAAACCAACTAAGCTACTGACACCAAACCAAGTACACTAAACATTCCTTATTAATGTTACTGCAAACAATATTCACAGAAAACACCTCTCTGCTTGAAAAGGAAGAAACAATGTGTGGTTGCACACTGGATTTTAATGCTTGTGGCTTGTGATGTGCAACTTAAAAACATAACTGGCAGTTACAAATGCTCTGCAGGTTTCATTTTAAACATTTATTAATTTGAAAGCATCTTACAAATCTTCTGTCTGTATGAGAACAACAAGATGAAAACGGAATTTACTGACCAAAAAAGCCACAGAAACTTTTGTAAAAACACAAGTTGGCATGTTTGTTCTGTTGTGTTATTAACGTTATGCGTCTAGCCATGGAGAGCAGCCTCTTTGCTGCACCATCATTGTCACAGAACAGGGTTTTTGAAGTGAAACACAATGTGCATTGTTATTTTCTTCACCTTAATGCTGGTCTAACCTGTTTAAGTGCTGCAGTGTGTGTTGGTCAGCAGGTTTGCTGCTCTGGTAACGTCAGACTAAGCGACGGCACAAGTATTCGCAATATATTTTTTGTTCACCTTGTAAAGGCAATTGAGTCATTAAATCAATGCACCCCCAAAAAAAGATGAACTACAACTCTAGCGTGTGCACACTGCCCTCCCAGTTGAGTTCTACCTTTTCATTCCAACAACATCACGTATTCCTAAAACATAGAAACTTGTTTTCTTGCTCAAACCACAAATCAGTTATTTGTCAATATTTGAATATACATTTGTACTACTCCACTTCACCGGAGCATCCAGTATCGCCTCAAATCCTTTTCACTCAAGGGCAGGCTGATTTCATTTTGTTCCTTTGCACTTAAAAAGGACTTGAGTGCCATGTTCACACTTTCTTCAGAAAATATTCAACCTATTAAGCCTGTTTATGTTCAATCACCCAAGCAGACTGTGCTCAACAGTGATTTTGAACAAGGATCACTTGTCATTCAGCTCAACCCATTTCACACATTAACAACCAAATGCATTTCTTGTATGCATGGCTACACAGGGGCATTTATTCCATGCAAGACTAAACACTTGACAATTTTCATCTTAACTGCATGCCAAAAGTCTAAATTCAGAAAATACATTATGAGCGCCTCCGCTTCTTCCATCCACACAAACACACCACAACTCTGCATGTGGTCTACCTCTTGTGGCCATTTGTTTTCAGAGACATGAAATATGAAAGCATTCAGAGCACTTAACTTTAGAAGTTTCTTATTGTAAATGTCCATATAATATAAGTGCTTTTTATAGAGAGCTTAATAGAGGACAACATAGTGTAAAGAAGCTGTTTAATTAAACATACTGTGAGCATTTATAGAGCTGCGAAAGCTATTTGTAGCTGCACAAAACAGTACTGACCATGCAAAGAAAGACTTGTGAATACTGGTCAGCTATACATAAGCATTGTAAAATATTAAACCTTATTAATATTTCAAAGACTGATGTGGCTGGGTGCACATCTTCCATGTTAATTTAATGAGGGTGACTACCTAGGAGTCTCAGAATAAAGATAATGGATAATTATTGTTTTTATAAAAAAGTGCTGGTGCTTCTCAGTAAGAGCTCCTGGCCTCAAGCCTCATTTCAACACAAAGATCTGTTCACTAAACTAAAGTCGTTCATGTTTCAGCTTCAAAAACAGGTGAAACAGATGTGTGTATGCATCCTTAAAAAATGCCAGTGAAGCTCGTGTGCCTGACCATTGGACTGTGTTAGAAGCAGATGGAAGGTCTCCGTAACCTTGATCGAGACTACGAGCAGCAAGAATCCAACAGCCTTAACCGTTATCTAGCTGCTCGTGTCACGAAGACCATGTCAGTACGTGCCCCTGCACTCCCATTATAACAAATTTTCATTTGCAAATCTTATGCCTGCCCAAACACAAGGAAAGGAATTGTAAACGCACTTTTTATATTTCATAGTTTGTGTTTCAATTTCGTTTTAGAAATGCCATTCTGCTCGTGGCACTAGTATCATCCTACCTGTTTAAGCAGTATATTCTGGCAATTAAACTCCTTACTTTACTGCGTGGTAGGATTTATAATGGGCACATTGTGAAGATGGTGCCTAGTATAATGAGATGCAGAATGATTGGCTGACTTTCAAAATGCAGGCCTCCGCATTTATTGGGGGTAAAAAAGGTCCATAATTTATGATGCTGGATGTCAAATATACAAAGTGGGCATCATATGCTGTGCATGCATAAACAGAAAGCTTACCACATGGACAGCATGGATACACTGCTAGTAAGGCCCAGCAGATACATTATTTGGGTTAAAGAGTAAATGTTAAGATTTAGTGCTTCATCTAATTTGATTTCTTTAAATTTCAAAGACAAATGTTATTTTGTTATGTTTACAAAATGTATGCGCATAATAGATGCCAGTTAAATTCAGGAATCAGTATCTGTTGGGCCCAAGCCATTAAACAATCATAGCAATACTAACAGATGTGGTTACCTGTTATTTTGTCTCGAACTAGTTTACAAGACTCAATTTCTCCGATGCTTCCGAACAAACTCTTCAGCTCCTCTTGGGTCATGTTCTGAGGCAGATAGTTGACTATCAAATTAGTTTTACTGTCCTCTATGCTCCCTGACTCTACAGGCGAAGAGCAGTTGTTTGAGATTGTTGAAGGACCGTTGCTTGTGTTGTTGCAAGTTGGCCCATTGGACAGCTGTGTTTCCATGGCAGCAATTACCTGCTAAAGAGACAAAACAAAATTAAATCAAACCACATGTCAAACAATCAAAAGCATGAAATGACAACAGACAGTTAAAAAAGGAAGCTCTTCAGACATTAAAACATTGTTTTGCTGGTACTCAAACCATCAGTGATTTTTAGTTAAATTACACATTTCTTTCAACCTCAAAACAAAAGCAAAGTACTTTACCTACCTTTTAAGTATAGAATTGATTTTAAGTTTTATTAATGGCTTTTAAAACCCTACATGGTCTTACTCATGCCTGCCTCACTTATTTGCAGTCATTTATATGCACCCTGTGACCCTAATGTTCCCACAGCTGCCTCTTTACAAAAGGAAACCAGCCATTTTCCTTCACATACCGCAGCTGTGAACTGCTTACCTGAGGAACTTAGGTTAGCAAACTCACTGACTTCTTTGAAAAGTTGTAAGTTGTAAACCTGTCAAGTTTCTATTTCTCTGTCACTTTTATTTTACTTATAATTATCATATCTCTTATTATTTATATTTTTGTTGTTTTTATACTGACTGTACTATTTTACTAATACCGTACTCTTGCTTTACAAGTTTTTTTATTAGTATTATTGAATTGAAAACATTTAACGCTTTTTTGACTGTACATGTAACTGCTTTAAATCCTATATTATAGATCATTTCATCATTTAAAAATAGTTTGTTTTTTATAAAGTGCTATGATGCTGTCAATATTATCGACCTCAGAAATGGGTGAAGCAGGATTTTCCATACTGTAAATTTGTGCCTTTAGCAAAATATCTGGCTTAATGGGAAATGTTCAATCTTATATTGATATAACTGGTGGGACAAAAAGAAAAAAAAAAGTGAATTCCCTCTCTGTTATACATGACATTCACTTTTTTTCCTTAGCAAACACACAATTTTCTACAAAGAACTACTTTCTCAATGACAGTCTATTAATCCGTCAGAATTTCAACCATTGATAAAACAATAATTAAGAGTTTAAAAGTGGCATTTAACATTTTTTAAAATTAAAAGTGGCAACCAAAATTAAACATTTCATTCGGCAAGTCAGCTAGATATACACGGCCTATCGCAGCACCATACTGCAGCCATCATCGGACAACAGAACAGCAATGTCTGGTCAACGGCTTATATGCAAAATCCTGCATGTGAGGCAAACGGCAACAAGTTCATGTATGAAGAGTCCTCCTTTGTTAAGAGTCACCATGTGCAGAAAGCAGATCAGTGCAGTCACACCACTATGCATGTTATTCTTAAACAATCACATTTTGACTAATTTGTTCAGAGGCCATAAAGCCACAATTTACTAGAATTATTATGAGATAAACAGGAGTAGCACACAGGTTTAGACCATACCAATACAGTCAAACATTTATCAACTTGGGAGCTTTTCATACACAAAACCCAAAAGTGGCTGATTTTCAAATTGAGCAGGTAATGAATTTGATTTGACCGTTATGAGAGAGCTAACGTTATTGGTATGGCCTGAGCACTGAGACAAAAAGCTAAAGGAGTTCAAAAAAGAAGTGCCACAGACCCCAGTCCAAGGCTCAGGCGCCCACGAACCACTTCTAAGCAGAGAAGCCACATCGCACAGTCTGACTGCCATGTTAGTTTGGAGTTGCCGTCTGAAAATGTGGACACAAAAAGTACTTCATGTTAGATCAACAACAACAAAAGCAAAAAAACAAAAGTCAGAGGTGATCACATGTCATTGTTGGGGGGGGGGGAAGAGGAGGAGGCTAGATTTTTTTGAACTGGCTGCCCATGCAGATTGGCTCAAACCAGGGAGAAGCAAAAGGTAATGTTTCACTTAGTCACAACTCATCTTCAGTAAGAAGCTAACAGCAGAACCAAGCAGTGCAGTGTTCAGTCAGAGAGAAACCTGACCACAACAACACGGACGAGAAGCATGATGAATGACAATTAGTAACATGGATGGAAGCGCTGCACAAAGATGCTCGTTGAATTTGGAAAGCTCAATCAATTGGTCTGCTCACAATGCTCACATCCAGCTGTAGAGCTTTTGCTCACATAACACATTTGTTAAACACACAGACCACTAAACCTGCAAACCCTCAAATATCCACACTTTTAAAACAAACCATTGACGACCGCTTCAAATCAAAATGAGCCAGAGTTGACCAGTATACATAGTACGGAAAATGTACCGAATTAGTCACAAAAATCTAAACTAAGATACGACCCTTCTAACAGACATATCAGCCGCAGCAGGTCAATATCTATCAGATTATATTGATACACTCTCGGGCAGGTGTGTTAAACTCTATTTAATCCTGAGACACATCAGCATTATGATCACTCTAAATGGGTTGGTTTTAAATGTGAGACTATATAAATGTATCTACATATTGTCATAACTAAAACCAATATAATGCAGTCAATTATATAACATGAGTTAACAACCTCTACAGCAGAATTGAAGGAAAACTAATGACAAGCAGACATTAAGTGAAAATCTATTATAGAATTAATTAAAATAAATAAATATGCAAAGCAGGTACTGCTACATACTGGTAGCTGAGTAATGAAGTCAAAACAACAATAGGCCAGAGTCCACCTATTCAGAACGTATAATTAACATTCTCACAGATTTTAGACTCAAAATCAAATTCAGTGTAGAGCTGATAATTCCTGAAAACTAGGATGAACTATACACACACATTTATACAAACATACCAGCACATACTGCACAAATTATATTCTCAACAAACTGTGGCAGTTTGTGGGGAAATCTCACTATAATCACTCATCACAACCAAAACCACCACTTCACCGTGTTTACATTACTAATCAAACAATTAAAGCACATCTGCTTTACTGGCTTCAAAACTGAATTGATTACACAGTCCTTAGAGTAAATTTGAACTTCTCATTTCAATACGCTTTACCCTCCTTTCACCTAACAAGTAATTATTTCTTATGCACTCACCACCTCTGCTGACCATTGTCCTGGAGAAAATACTGCATTTCAGAAATGCACTACAAATGTTTTATGTAGTAAAATAAGTTGTATCCATATTCAACTAGTCAGGAAAAACAGGACGGTAGGAGCAGAATAAGTATGACTGTACACCAACGAAACAACGTGGTTTTTTTTCCCACCCACATTCTCAGACTGTGGCCTAAGAGAAACAGTTATATCTGCTTTTCCTACATGGATATTATGTTTAGGTACATCTGTGTTCTATGTTGATGTATTTAACACACACACACACACACACACACACACACACACACACACACACACACACACACACACACACATTAAAGGCTGACATCTTTTGAAAAAGATGATGACTGAGGGTTTAGTGTCCCACTTATGACGTTGCTTTTTGTTTTTTCATGTCCAGTGAAAATGTCATCTCAACAGTCATGACACAAACGCAAATAGATTTCTTCTCCGAGTCATGTAAAGGGCATCAGCGACTGTCAGATGGAAATATATCAGATCAATATTGGAGAGAATTTCAAACCACGCTCAATGTGTAATTTTTAGTGTTTTTAGTTAATTAAAACATTTAAACTGTGAAATTCATATTTTTTTTTCCAAGAAGCCAAGGTGAAGAAATTCATGTCATTCAACATTTCTCAGCCACTGCAAAAAGACTGCTCTCTTTACTTTTTTAAAAAAAAAAAAAAAAATATATATATATATATATATATATATATATATATATATATATATATATATATATATATATATATATATATATATATATATATATATATATATATATATATATATACACACACACACCTGTACATGTGTATAACTGCATATTGGAGCTTTGATACATCTTTCCCTCTGACATTTCTCTCCTACGTCCTTTGCGTAAGTAAAATACTTTTGTCCTAACAGTATTTTCTGTAACATCTAAATAAAGTATCTAAAAGTCATTGCAGCTGTCTTTACTGACGAGGATCACCTTTTATTTTTGAACAAGACATTTCTTCATTTAGTGATTTTCACAGTCTGTTGACTGTGTCACAACACACAGCTCAGCTGTCACCTTCAGACGCACTGATATGTACATACTGTAAATTCACATGAACTGACACACTGCAGCAAACAGCTCGGTGTCAGTTGGATCAAACAGCTGTAGATCTGCTCTGGACTCTTATTCCATTACAAAAATAATTACAACCTCAGTTGATCCAAGTGTGAAAACTGGAGGTGTACTGTGAGTGTGTGTGATTAGAGTCCACTGTGATGGCTCGACTAAAAATGACAATGTACTTAATGGTGTTATTTATCTCGATTTATTTCTGCTCTGACAGACTATCAGCATGTATCTTGGTGCATAGAACAAAGCTTGTCAGTAGAGTGTAAATGTGTTTTTGCCTTACGAGTGCACAGTGTACCACAGTGTATCAGGACTGTACTGAGCCAAATGGTTTGTGTTGATCATATGCTTTCAACGACCATGTTAATTATTATACATTATCTAAAAAGTGTCCAGAGATTATAAACAAAATTGTTCCATATGGAAAATCTAATTTCTGTCTATCCTTATTGGGAGCTGTACAGTATCTGAATGCATTACTCTGTTTAAAAACATCCACTAAGCACATTATTTAGCCATGAAAACATTACAAACTGGTATAAAACATATTCACCCCGGGCAGACAGAACAAAGGCCTAATCTTCATTAATGATGGGTCTGCTGCACATCATGTTCCTCTATTTTCTGAGAGAAAACATTTCAGGAAGTTATGCTCTCTTGACCGATCTAATAATGAAAGCATGTGTTGACCATCAACACACAACCCTGCCACTACCCGACTGAAGCCAGCCTGTCCTTTCGTAGAGCAACGACAAGAGTAGTCTTAGGGTGCTTTAACACCATTAGTTCGATTATTTGGTCCGCACCAGGCAGTAAAATTGTTACTATGCAGGATACAGGCTGCGGTGTGGTCCGCGTTCACACCTACAAACGAATCAACCCCTTGACTCCGCACCAAATTCTGACCTACCAGAAGATGAGGAAATGTCAATCGGACCAACCTTGATTCGTTTGCAGGTGTGAACGCGGACCACACCGCAGCCTGTATCCTGCATAGTAACAATTTTACTGCCTGGTGCGGACCAAATAATCAAACTAGTGGTGTGAAAGCGCCCTCAGTCCGCTTGAATTAGTGCACACCTGAGTGTGACTGATACTTTCACACCAACGAAAACGAAAACGAACCGAACTAAGAGCTTTTGGTCCGAATGGACTGTTTAGTGCGCACCAACTGCTGTTGGTGTGAAAGCGACTTTACTGGGTTTTCTGGACACCAAAAGTAAAAACTTTCATTTAATCAGAGTCTACAGCTGTGACAGAATCACACTGGACTCCAACTAATACTGTTATGGAGTCAGTTTCATTTGTCTGTGCAAGAACTTCCTCACAACAGTGCATCCTCAGTTCAATAACATGCATGTCACGGACGATAAGCTCACCCTACTGTTATGTTGGCAGATATGCAGCAGATCAGAAGGCCTGTGTAAAATACCACAGTACACAGATTCCTCGGTGCACATATAAAAACACACTATAGCAGCTTTGTGCTTCATAATAACTGTGGTTACTGGCTGTGCTTTGTTCTGTGTGTAGGGCACTGATCAAACCTCACTGTAAGATCTGCTGCTCTTCTTTCTTACAGTTAATTGAATTTCTTTAGAGTTTTCTGACAGCTGGTCTGAAAATTGTAAATAATCAAAAATGAATTAATTGCCACCCATGCAGAGTAGTCCATGTAAAACTATTGTATCAAATCTACTAATTAAATGCAAAAATAAATAAGTTTGGTTTAATTATGAGGATGACGCAGCTTAATTTATGACCACTGTGGATAAGCACAACATTAAAGCAATCACTGCTTGCAGGTAGTTGGGTGGTCACAAGGACTTGTATTCATGTTCCCCTGTTCCCCTTATGAAATCTACCAGGCTTTCTTCCTTACCTCTACTTTCAGGCTTTGGACTGTGCTGTAGAAGAACGGCATTGGTAACGTCACAGTGCACAAGTGCAAATACATGAGTCATTTGGTCCCTTTCATGTCCTTAAACCACAATCAAAACCCACTAACAACATAACCCAAGTAAAAATAGCAACTACGGCCATACAGCAAACAGCTTCAACACACAGTCTAGAAGAGACCATAATCCAATCGGAGTAAACATCATTGTCACAGGAAAGATACAATTGACAATATAATGAAATGTCATACAGTGTCATACAGGGAGAGTTAGATGTTTACTGGTCAGTATATTGGTCAACATTAGGCCAAACTGCTGTGATAATTACAGTCTGTTTTTACACATTTTTTACCCTACTTTTTAATGCATCTTCCTTTCTGCACTCTGTAGCTCATGTTTTGAACAGCACTCCAGATATTAGTGGAATTAACAGTAGTGGTGAGCATAAATGTCGCATCTACTCCTTTAAACATGGCAAATTTCACTGAACTGTGGTCCTTACAGCTGCTAACCTCCCTGCCGTCACTGCTAATTCCTCCGATACACATGGTGTCAGTAGTCACTTCTATTCAGCAGCCAGCCAGGAGCTTCACCAGAAGGGCCTCAACACACGCTGAGCGTCTAATGTTCAAATGAGCTGCCTTAATCTTACATTGCACATAAGCAGTGAGCACATTTTAGTTCTGAGGTGTTCTGTTACTCCTGGTTGACAAAAAATAGTCTATGAGGTTTATAGCAGCATATTAAATAGTGAAAGACAGATGGTAAAAACAGCAGGAGACAGTCAACTGGATTAGAAAAAAAGATATTAGTGTCTGGTTATTTTATACATTAAAAGTCTCGCTATCGACTAAAAAAAATTGACTGTAATCATAGTTTATATTAACAGAGCTGCAACTTTAATTAATTATTGCTCCATTGGTTTCTTACTATGGATTGTCGCGGCCTATAAAATAAAACTTAAAAAAAGCCTGTCACAATTTTACAGAGGACTTATTTTGTCCGACCAACCATCCTAAACTCCAATTTACTGTCAATTAAAATGTGTAACTTCTCACATCTGAACCTGAAATCATCATATAGATAACACAAAAAAAGGAGAACAGAGCTTAGATTATTTCCTACCCTGTTGTAAAAATGTAGTGAATTATTGTGTAAGAGAATAAGGCTTCTTGCGTGTTGTAGCCCACATAGTCTGTCAGTAGCTGTTAATAATTTGTATTATTTTTGCTTTATTAAAACATTCACTATAAAAAGGTGCCACAATGACAGTTAATGTATCGTTTTACTACAAACATAAATGCCCTCTTATTCAACTAAAATAAACAAGGTTATTTCAAGGGGGAGAATGTTTTTAATAGAATAAAGCATGCGAATCACTCGACTCAAAACATGTGAACCTACTGAATCAACTCAACTTCTAGTCATCTTCACCGTCATCCTGAGTGTGAGGCTGAGGCATCGTCTATATTTTCCAAATATAACAGGTCTGTTACTTTGACAACATTGCCTGTTTTAGTGTGCGTTTGCAGTGCATCATAGAGATGGCTCTGCTTGTAAAAAAGGTACAACGTATGCAAATATAATTCATTCATTCATCAAGCCCATAAATGTCAGTGTGTGGTGTATATGGAAAATGCAGCACTTTCAGTGGACTTTACTACAGAATCGTCAAGCTGCTGCCACCTTCTAATGAGGACGTCCGCTCTCTGTGAGATCAATGCAATTATTAAATGTGTTTTGTAATCAATTATCTTGCTAATATTTGTCAAACACTGAAGATGACTCTCCAGTCTCTGCTCAGCAGGACAACCTTTCAGCTGAGCGCACACACACACTCATATAGAGCATGTGTGGGCGGGACTGATATAAACAGATTGGCACATTTATTATCATTACTTGCATTGTTTTTAAAACACATGGCAAATCGCAACTTGTTGATTCCAAACTATTTTATTAGTAAAGTAGCCGGCTGAACTTAAATGAGTAGTCAGCTGTACGGTGGCAGCCATGTCCAAGGATGATAAATTAATCTTCAATTAAATGACAAAACATCCTCACTGTAAACTTTAAGTGGTTGTGTAAAACCTGATCAAGACAGAGTGATTCATGGTTCATTTTAACCTGTTCATTGCTTAAGGCAGATAAAGACTACTTGACTCCAGTCAACGAGATACTACAGTGGACAGTTATTAGCAATGTATTGTATAATAAAAACTGTGTACTAGTATGTTTGAATGATGTGCATTATGTCAGATAATAGACATTAAATCCTATATGATAACACTGAATAATATTCAAACCTCACAACTGATTTCAGTCAATACTGAGTGCATTACTATTGATATTAGTTGTGTGACCCACTATTGCTCCTCCTGCCATCAGTGTTTTTCAGAAGTACAAGCAAATTTGTTCAAAATCCACAGTGAATACACTCAAACAGTCCAGCATTGAGGATGAGGGACATGAACTCCACAGGTCAATCTGAGCATCCTGCTGCTCTTTCCATCTGTTATTTGTCTCAAATTATGCAACCAGTTGATGACTGAGAAATATCAGGACTGCTTTCCCATGTCAACTTTTGTTTTGTTTACATGGCAGAAAGGTCACAAGAGCATCTCATTTTCACATGCCAAAAATCCAGGTAAAGTCTCCAAAAGCAGCCTGCCCCACATGCACGGTAAGAGTGAAAAACAGGCTGCAAGAGAACATATTGTTGATGAAGAAAATGACTTCTTCAATCTCCACTTCATATGTTTCACCTTTTATTCTAAGTACAAAGCACAAACATTGGCTATTGTCCCGCTTGAGATAGTGCCACAAGGCAGAAATATTTCATTAGATAAACACTTGGAAGAGGAAGCTTGGCAAGACGCCTCTCCCCAAAAATTTCAGTCAAGGCTTTCAGTGTGTGCAGCCAGCCAGCAGCCTCCTTTTAGTGCAGGCATTTGAGTGCGGAGCATCTTGTTCCCCTAGAGGCCTTGCCTCACAGTTTTCCGTCAGAAACCAGCCCCAGATAAGGACCACGAGGTTCTTTTTTTGTTTTCCCATCATTGCTAAGATAAACCCATCCACCTCCACAATGTTACCCCACTGAGCAGGCTGCCTTTTAGGACTCATTAAAGTGTAGCATGTTTAGTTATTAGTACTCTCAGATCCCACTGCCGTCTCTCAAAGGGGGAAAAAAAACCTATGCACACAGTGTTACTATGAATACTGAGATTTCCAATTCAGATGAGGTTAATGCTTTTGGCTTTACACACAAACCTAAAGATAGCTATATTCTCACTGAAGCATAACTGACACGGTCACATCTTCATGTGTTGTCCACTATACTTTTGTTCTGTGCCTTCACCGTGTGTCAGCTTTCAGCCTCTTTCAGCTGCTGGTGCTGGCTGTATTATAGCAGCTCACTGTGCTAATTAACTGCGTGGAAAAGTGATCCGAGTGGGTGTTTGGAAGCAAGATTTCACAGCTAATCAAACTCTAAAGAACAGCTGTAAATCAGCTCATATGGAATCAATCACAGCGTGATAACATTTCATACACTGATCCATATCCTGCTCCCTTGCACAAAAGATACTGACCTGATGAGCATGTACTTAAGTATAGACATTTGAAAGCATACAACCAAGAATACCAAAGCTCCTTCAGCTCATATTAAATCAATCCAAATGATGTATTTAAGTCACAACTGCCACTTGAGGATACTTTGACTGTCATTCTATTTTCAATTAACAGCAGCTTCAGTAAAGGACATCAAGCAATCTACTCAAGTTCAGAAACATTAAGTGACAGCCCTGCTTACAAGTATTGATTTTAAAAACTGTTTTCTTTCAACAATTTGAGGCAGCAGGAAGGATAACACTAATGCACAACAATGATGCACCTCTGTCAACCTGCACCATTAATAGTGGTTTCATTTTTTTCCACCTTTCTTATATTAGCAATGTGGGTCATACCTTTACAGAAATGTGACGAATACTTCAAAAAATGATTACATTAGATTTGGTTGTAAAGGCCTTCTGTCATCTTCAGTCATCCTAGATGTTTTTAAGATAGAAAAACAGTTGGATCAAAAAGATTCAAACACTACAACAATTTTTTTTGACAGATTGATGAGGGGAAATGCAGCAGAATAAAGTTAAGATTTTTTCAAACATCTGAAAAAAAGCCAATTTATAGATCTGACTAAGTGCAGAACTTCTTTAACTTGAGCCTGATGCCAACAGTGAGATCAGCATGTACTGATGTGACACTGAGCACTTAAGTGAGGAGGCACGAATCTCTGCTACGAGCTCCTCAGAGGATTAAATTGACCAAGTATGCGTGACAAGCTGCAGAGTGAAGAACTCCAGAGTGCACACGCTGACATGCACGGTCTGTCCTTGAAAACTAAAAGCCCACAAGTAACAGTTCAAAATATCCCAGCCGAAAACACAGATGTGACTAGTCTACCCACACACTTATGTGTACAAAACTAAGCAAACTGCTACAACATACAACACTGCAAAAAAAAAAAAAAAAAAAAAAAAAAAGGAAAGGAAAAGAATTGAAAAAAAGACGATGAGGTGTACTGCACGGGGCAGTGATGGGTACCAAAAACTGTCAAATTAAATATTCATGTTGTCATCTTTATGGGTGTCAGCATCACCCCAATATGAGCATCCTAACAGTTTTCTTTGTGAAAAAAATAATGAAGGCGTGCCTGGAAATTTTAAAATTGCAGGTTCTTTTTAGTTTCATTACTGCCTAAATCCTGAAACTAGATTTGAATCATAGTTTTGCCAACAACATGGAAACAGTGCTGTGCATGTCATTCAGATCACATGCTGGCACAAAGTTATGTTATTGCTCATGTGAGCTTGTCAGTTATCCTGACAAACAAGACAAACATTTAATTCTGAGAAAAAACAATGCATTAACATAGATGTACACGCACTTTGATCTTAATACTCTTCCTGCAGTTTGGCCTGAAGGTGCCAGGCTACAGCGGGTAGGGTTGAGAGAGGGTTAGTCATGCTGCAGCTCCCTCATGTCAGCCAGAGCCAGTCAGAATAATACTGAAAAATGATGCAATACTCAGTTATAATTGTCAGTCTTCCTCCAAAGTAGAAGTGCATGATTTCACTCCAACACTTTTGGGAAAAAAAAAAGAATAATCCAGCATGTTCGTAGAAAAAAAAAAGCAGAAAAAAAAACATGTACTCCAGAGTCCGCCTGAAATAAAATTGAGCAGGGTAGTTTTGTATTGCTCCAGAGACTCAAACACATGTTCATCAATATTGACTTATGGTGCAATTTTGACCAGAGGCATTTTCATTCTTAGAGAACCAAATGTAAAAATAAAAACATGTCACTGCTTGTGAAAAATATTAGTCTTCGTATTTTCTGCTCCATTATCAGTTCTTTTATTTCATGATTTTTGATCAAGTCTCTGTGCCAGCTGTAATGAAAGTGCCTTTTCCTACCAACACTATTAGTAATGAATAGATGTTGATTGAATGATACTCCGATTGCTTACTGAGTGCAATCTGTGACCAAATGTATTGATTTTGAAAAATTATTTATAATCCAACTAAATAAAATGACTGAAGGTCAAACTAAACCTACGCTCATGTAGCAAAAAGTCATTTTCAGATACTTCTATCTGCTATCAACAGCTATGAGTCACATTAAAAAAGGCTGAAAATCTGACGTTTAATGAAACTCCTTTTACTTTGATTTTATCAATTAAGCGGTCAAGACTCAAAAAAATGTGAGACTGCTTACTACAGGAGGTCCAATTCAGTCATTTTAAAATGAAAAATATATATGAAACGTTTGCCACCACAAGACATATTTAACAACCTCGACTGTTCTTTGTCTTAGGCCTCGACACTGAAACAGCCAAAAAATACAACTACACAAATCAACACTCACCACAGAACAGCTGCACAGAGTGAGATGCAGACATACAAACTGCTGTGATGCAGTGACAGGGTTCAAGGACACTGCATTGCTGGCCTCCAGTAATGACCCACACATGCAGAGGGAGGGCCACCCTGTGGCCAACAGACAAGGAGGACAGAATGAAACAGCCCTGTGCACCATCCTCAAATCTCAGACTGGATCAAATGTAGAGGGGGAGGAGAGGAGAGGCCACAGGGAGAGGAAAGGGGGATGGGATGGTATTTAAGGAAGACAAGGGGCCAAAATTGCTTTTTTTTCTCTAAAGCCACACACTGTATACTAACCCAGTTCTGACAGCGACACACACACACACTGCTGTGCAGAGCGCAGCGATGTGGCCTTTGGAAGTTCACTCACTGTCCTGCATTTCGGTCACTCTGTCAGCAGCCTTTATTTAGAAAGCTAACGTGGGGGGCTCAATAATACATAAAGACAACCGCTCTTATCTCCTGTCCCTCCCAGGAGCACAGAGGCTGCTGGAACTGTGTGCACGAACACCGAGGAAGAAAATGCCAAAAAGCAGCAGATATATAGAGATAAAATAGGACCATGTGGGTCATCTCTCTCGCTCTCTCACACACACACACACACTACAGCTGGACTTGAGATGACATCCGCAAAGACAATTAAAATTCAGATCCTCTCATGCTCATCACATTAGATATTACTACCACAATTCTTAAAAGTACAAATACCAATAACCACATTAAAAATTGTGCCTGATTTACGCATTTTATAATAAAAATAATTATTTACTCCATAGAAATCTCATATATCATAAGGAGTTCATCAGGTAAATCATAAGACAAAAAGTGGCAACGGTAACAATAAAAACTTGATGCTTCGTGTCAGATCAATACTTGGATGATTTTGCAAATGTCCTGCTTAAAATAAATATTAAACAAAGGGATCTCTGCTTATAGTACGATGAAGTGTGTATCACTACGGTCAACACCCCCCATTGCCTTTTTTTGCTGGGCTGTCCCCCTGCACCCACAGGACCACAGATGTCCTGTATGTTGGCAGCCTCCTGGTAAATTAACCGGTCAGGCTGTTAGCTGCTGGCTGGGCGATATGTAATTTTTTCATGACCTACCAACTGAAGATTACTCACCACCGAATCCCAACTATAACTCAGATGCCTGTGGCTCCAACACATTCACCTGCTCAATATTCAAGGCCAGGCTACAGCAATAAACACGAAAAAAATGCAAACTGGAACAAGTTTTACCATGTTAAATCCACATGTATCAGTAAAGTAATTGTCCTTAAAAACTACAATGAACGGCAACCACTATTTCCACGCCTGCTCTTTCCCTTGTACTTGCTTTAACCCAAATGCCAATGCTTTTTGACCATTTGACCACACCTTTTAGTGCAAGTAATGCCATCACAAAGGAAATACTTTGCTGTTTCATGGACTGAATAGGGGTGGGGGAGTCAGATGCACTGCTTAAATAATGACGACTGTGTGTATATAAATGAATCCCCAGACTAAAATATTATGCTAATTTTTCAGTTTGTGCAAAGTATGGAGTGCAATTACAAATGTTTAGGTGCTGCTACAAAAAGCTGACCTGCCGCTGGACTTTATACACATGCATTGTGTATTCAAATATGTAGAAATAGGTCTGCATTAACCCCACTGTTAAGTAATGGTAGCTGTGAAAACCATGTGTCTTAGGTAAGGCGTTTCTAATTAATTAAATGACAGTGCAGTGGGCCAGAGGGAGAGTGAGCTGCCGCCTTTAATTAGTTAATCTGCAACACCTGTGCCTCAAACAGCCTTCATGAAATTGGTTTAAAATCATTAAGTAAACTCTCACAGACACGTGTTAGCAAATGCTAAGTGGGCACAAATTTAAGGCTAACATTTTAACCCAACTTCGTGAAAGTGCTATGCTAGTCTTAATTAAAGTTGACCAACAAGCAGCGTAGTCTTTTAGCCAAACGCTAATAATTACAAGCTTTACTCAATAGCTACTGCTCCGGTACTTTAAAATGGGCTACACCCACCACAGCTAAAACTCACGTTTCCTCCTTTATGAGAAGTCTATGCGAGTTAGCTAGCATTGCAATTTGGTTCTGTGGTTTTAATAGTCAATTCACCGAGCTTAGGGTTTAATAACAATATTTAGACATGTTAAAACTGGAGTTTTTATTTTTCTGCTGCAACATGTCCGACTTGGTGACCTAGCTGCATCCGCATTGGGTTAGTCTTGCTAGCTAACATTACATTGCTTTTTTCGCTGGTGCATTTTGGTCACGGTTGGTTTTGGCAGGTCATATTTTTTACACTATTCCTCTGTGAGGTCTTACCTTGAGGTGCTGAATCAGCGTCGCGGGTATTTATTGATGTAAAGTCTGCAGACATCAAACTTTCTTGCAGTGGAATTAGGGGCGGTGGCGGGAACGTGGCCACCCTAAGTAAACTAATCAGACCCTCCGCCAATCAGAGGAGACCCCGTCTCTACCCCGGAAACAGGCTATTAACTAATTGATTTGCTGCAGGTGCACCTTTTTGCTTTTTCTGCTGCCTAATCTGAACTCCATGTCCAGTGAATGCCATACCAAAAAAAGGGGGGGGGAAACAACAATGAAATAGCGTTTGCAGTGCAGCATCCAGAGACCACCAGGGTCTAAGGTATTCAAGAGGTCCCTGGCAAAATGAGAAATAGTTTAATTGAATCCACTCCAATTACGACAGGAATTTGTAAAAGTAATTACTATTGGCATGTTAAATGCCACTGCCCCGCCTGCGCCCACAGGACACACATGTCATAACCTAGGTACAAAAGGCAAAATGAAGCCGAATCAAATAGGAGCACTGATAAGTGGCCTTTGGCAGGAAAAGGTTTGGGATCCAAATCCATTGTCTTTTTTCCCCCTTCTTCTTCTTCTTCTTCTTTTTTTTAAAGAATAGGAATCGCTTTAACAGGCTTGTCTATACTTTAACATTAAGAGCTGCATGGGAATTCAGAAATAGCATACAAATCTGCCTGTGACAGCAGAACTTAGTAAATATCATCCAGCAACTCCAAGTAGCTTTACACACAGACTGCACTTACTGTAACCTATATAGCATTTTTAGAGTTGTTCACAATCTTCGGCCCTATAGGCTGTTTTACACTTAAAATTATTAAATAGCACTAGGCACTGACCACAAAGTTAAACATATAAATACATATGTGTATATATATCACATTTGTATTTTGGCATGACTCATAAAAAAAATTATCCTAAATAAAAAGGTAAGTTTCCATATTAATTAAGAGATCCGATTCAAAAATCAGAATTGGTCAAATGTCTTACAGCCGCTATTAATACAACTATTAAGATGAAATCCCACATATAAAACAGCCCATTTAGTCTAATAGGAGCCACATAACATCAGATACAGTAAAATAACCGACTACTATGCGGATCCCACGTTTCAGCACTCTGCCAAGGCCTATATTCCTACACACTACAGCAATAAATGCGTTCGTGCATGTCTGAAACCTTTGATCATTTTTGAAATGAGCACATGTGCGGCGATCGCCTACTTATCCTGTCGAGTAAGTGTATGATATGCCAAGGCACCGCAGTTCAGAGCCGTCAATGGAAACATGAATGCATCACGGTGACTTTCCCCATCGCGTTCACATGCAATAAAGATAGCCTACAGTAAATGCATGATCTGCTCTACTTTCTGTCTTCAAATAATTGACAGAGTAAAAAAAAATCGACTTGAAATGTTTCAGTTGAATGAGCAAATGTGTAAAAAATGTCTTACCGTTTCTATAAATGAAAGTTATGGACGTCCTTAGGCAAACAATCTCTGAATGAAACACCTGGCCAATAGCTTGTAAAATGATGAATTCCGCTCTCTCTTAGTTAAAACTTGGAAACATAAAAAGCCAAACACAAACAAGATAAAATGAGGAAATGAAATATTTATTAAATTAAAACACAGAAATGATTTCCTTTCAGCAAATGCATGAAACAAAAGGGAAAAAAGGAACAGAAGAAATAAAAGGAATCAAATAATTAAAAAAGCTGGCTTCTGCCTGTCTCGCTCTTTACAGGTGCGCCACACAAATACGCGACATCACTGAGTGGAAACCAATGCAAGGAGGAGGTTGTCTTTAAAAGGAAGATAGTCCTGCCGGCAAATATATAGGGCCGTATCACAGCATGCCTATACCTCTCCGCTCTCTCCGTTTCATCCATTCAACCTACACATGAACACACATTGGACGCGGAAGTATACCCAGAGTAGCTCCATCCACCGCTTATGCACACAGAAGCTCTTCAATACTATTGGCTACTGCTCGGTCCTCGTTGGGCTCAACCGTCTTTCCATATCACAAGATGCCATTCGTCCTCGCCCCAGTCACTCAAAGCGATCAAGATTTTTTTTTTTTTTTTTTTCACCCCCTAAATATGGCATTTGAAGTCAAACATGTCCTTGCCGAGACATGCACAGTGCAGCAGGCGGGAATAACACTATGGCTTGTGAGAGTATTTTGTTTTTTCCCCCCCCTCCCCTTCCCTCCCCCCCATCTCTCATACAAATGTGTTTTACGCCAAATCGCTGTGCAATCACCACACTGCCACCGTCATCCAAGAAAGAAAAGAAGAAGAAAACCGGCGTTGTTGAAGTCTTTTTTTTTTTTTTTTTTTTTTAAATCTTTGTGTGTTGTTTCACGTGGTGGGGGGAAATGCTCGTTTTTTAGATGATAGACAATAAAACAACTCCAAACATTCTCCTGACACGGACCCACTGCACTCGTCATCATCCTTGTTTCTTCTTTTTTTTTTGCTACATCATGCCCCCTCACTGTCTGCACCATTTCTGCGCCTCACACATCATTATTTGTCAGAATACAAGACACATGAAACCAGCACTTGATATTTTTGCTGCAAAAAACCAGACGTGCCTCTTATCGGTGCAGAAAGCCCCGCATTCAGCAGGTTTCAGCACCACGGACAGCGCAGTTGCCACCCCCCCTCTTCCCTCTCCCTCCTTCGGTACAGCAGCTGTGAAAGCAGCCTACATGCTTCCCACTGTCTGTCTCAGTCAATGGTCAGCCTTCAGTACTCGACCTACAGGCTAGAAACAAAGGTGGGCGTTAATTTGGGCTCCCCTGGTATATTTTAAACAATGGAAAGCGTTTTTTTTAAAGCTTTACTAGCTGTGATGTTACACTAATCTGAAAACGATGCACCAATATAAAGCACACTTATTACAGCAGGAGTGGCAGTAGCTTTATCCCATGCACAGATTTTTTGTCGACTTTCAGAGGGGTGGAGCAACAGTTAGGCTCGCATGGATACAAGTGAAAGGGAGAGAAATGCCTTAAGCAGTAAATACGTATGCATACACAGGAGTACTGGCAGAAGGCTATGGGGCTATAAAGAGATTTTTCATTCATAAGCTTACTGCAGAATATTTTCAACACAAAAGGACATGTATCAGTGATAACACAACAAGATAGTTCCTCATCATTTAGTAAATGGTGAGTATAGAGTTAAGCATGCACAATCTTTGTCATTAACTATTTTAATATACATTCAATCATATCTTATAGACAAGTTCAAATGATACTCTTCTATTAAAACCAGCCTCAGTACATGTTTCATTTTATTTTGTACCTAGACATAGTTAAGGAAAATCTGCATAGTAGGATCTCTCAGGATGTACAAACTAAAATAGAAAAGTCAAACTTAAGAATATAAAAAAAATGGAGGGAAAAAATCCTACTATTATTATATTACATAATCTTGTTTTTGACAGCCTAAAATAAACTAAACAGTGTGCTGGAGAAAGTTTGGAATCATTCACGTTGAACTTTGGTCCACTGACAGCAAATTAGAAGCAATGGAAAACATGGAAACAATCTCTGACATGAATATATGTTGCTGCATTGAGAACATACTGTGCTTTATATGATATGCAAATAACCCCCCCCCCCAAAAAAAAAAACCCCAAACATGTAATTTCAATAAAGCAATAAATAAAAAATTATTTACAAGCATGTTATATTTTTTCCTAAATAATGAGAACCGTGTTTCCATTTGCAGTGTCACTAATGTATTGTATATAGTTCAGCTTTCAAACACCATATATTGGAAATATGGATTTGAACATTTAACAGAATGTCACTGAATGTCATGAATTACAATTTCCATCTTTATCTCAATTCTTGCAGGACTTCTTTGTGTTGAGTGTCTTGTACATTTCCAGAGACAAATTACTAAGTATATTTTATAATGCCAGTGTGTGCCATACAATTTCAAAGTGTTTGGATAGGTACCATTACTCCACTAAGAAAATTGAGGCGCTTTAAGTGATAGGATATCTAAAAGCATGAGTCATAACCGGATTTGCTTTTAAATCTGGACTTAATAAAATAAAAAAAAATAAAAAAAATAAAAAAACAGCACCTCACAGCTGAACAGTGTTGGCAACAGTGGGGGAAATTAAAGAAAAAATCTAATAAATCCCTGGGAACGCTGATTAGTTGTATTTGTGATGTATTTAAATTTGAAATTGCTGTAAGACTTGTGATGCCAAAACATGAATGACATCCCCCAGGACACAGCAATGAGTCATATCCTGTTAATACAAAACAATACAGGACATCAATTCTCTGTTTTATCATTGAAACTGGTGCATTATCCAACATATTGTAGGTGTATGGTCTACAAGAAGATGGTGAATCTGTGACTGATTACACACATTATCAGAAAAAAAAGAAGATTCTGGGATGTAATGTCAGGGCACAGCTCCACAGAAAACTGACTGTTTGATGTACATCAAATTTTCTGGCTCAATACTGATCAGACTACCTAACATTAGCATGACAAGAATCAAACATTTCAAGCTTAAAGAAAAGAAAAAGAAATCAAACCCAGTCTTCTAAAAAGGCATTTCCAAGCTTTACATCTTGATGACAGCACATGTTTAAGTTTGGCTGCTCCGCTTTCTGGCTTTGGGGGAAGTTATTCATGTCCACAAATATCAATTAGATCATTAGCATTTAGATAGCATATGAGAATTCTTAAAATGAAAGAGAACATGGACCCATTGCCCCTATTTTTAATGGTGATTTGTAAAAGTGTGTCTCAAAAGAATGTCAGGAAGACTTACTCGGTAGGTAGATTATATTTAAAAGATCAGGCACAAGTAAGGGTCAATAAATCAGGATACATCAGGAAAATGTAAGGCCAAAAGTACTTTCTTTCTACTGTGTTTCCAGCAACACAATTGGACATGAAAACTACAGAGGCAGCAAATTAACACATAATATAAAAGGGGTTGCTAAGCTCTTTTTTTCTTCTCCTTGTCATCTCAACAACTGTTTCACTTCAGGTACTGCTGTACTACTTCTTAAAGTCTGACTAACAGGAAGTTAAATACCCAGAGACATAATAACACACACACCCCAGCAATCAATAATTTTGGCTTGGGGTTGAACAAATACCAAACTCTCTGAACACTGGCATATTAAATATGATGCTATTCATCAGGAGGATTTCCTTGCAATAATCATTAGAAAATCTTACCAGCCTCCTGTAGCTTTTGGTCCAGCACCATCTTCCTGTCAGGCCCTCACAGCATGCTCCCGGGCCAGCTACACCATACCCACAGAGCAGTTAAAAAAACAGTTTGATAGACAAAGAAGCTCAGCACAGTGTGGGAGAATGGACATATTTGACTTTGCTTAGTTACAAGCTCCCTCTGGCTGGGAAATAGAAATTGAGAGTAGAGAAAACCCAGCTAACTTTTAGTAACAACTGGAATGCATCGTATGAACACGGCACACATGAAGCAAATGGAAAGTGATCCAGAAGGTTCAGGAGGTTTTAAATACTCTTCACAATGACGAACCAAACACTAACAAACAATAGTTCACTGCCTTCTTCCTCTTCTTCTTCCTGTGGAAAAGACAATAGCATGGTTAGCACATTGCTGCTAACCCCTACTGGATAAAATGTTCAACCTGTAGATTTTAGCCTTTCCTCTCTGTTTTGCCAACGCAAAACAGAGAGGAAAGGCTAAAATCTACAGCAATGTTTCAAAATGCTTAAATACTCTTCACAATGTTGAACCTAACAAACAACAGTTCACTGCCTTCTTCCTCTTCCTCTTCCTGTTCCTGTGGAAAAGACAATAGCATGGTTAGCACATTGCTGCTAACCCCTACTGGATAAAATGTTCAACCTGTAGATTTTAGCCTTTTCCTCTCTGTTTAGCCAACAGTAGCAATGTTTCAAAAGGCTTAAATACTATTCACAATGTTGAACCTAACAAACAACAGTTCACTGCCTTCTTCCTCTTCTTCTTCCTCCTCTTCCTGTGGAAAACAGCATGGTTAGCACATTGCTGCTAACCCCCACTGGATAAAATGTTCAACCTGTAGATTTGAGTCTTTTCCTCCCTGTTTCACCAACAGTAGCAATGGTCTTTGACACGGTAGCAGCCTTGTTTAGTAGGTTTACACCATCTTTGTATATGTGTGTGTTCACATGAGATGAACTTCCCTTTTCTAATATTCACCTGGAGCCTGTTGTGGTGTAGCAAACTGTTTCCTGGCCACACCCACAATGGACTGTCTGATGGGGTGTGTCTTTGAAAAAACACACACACCCTAGAGCATTTCTTAAAGGAGTAAAATCACATGAAAACTTGCAATAATTAGGTACATTTGATCTGGTTTGGACAATATTATTACAGTTTCATCTGAGGTAAAGGTCAATATTGCAAAGGGACTTTAGATACAAGGACCCAATATTCATCATCTAATATTTTATGCTGTATTTACTGGCCATAGGCTAAAGTCGGAAAGAAGATTCATCAGGGGACTCTTCACTGTAAAACAATACAGCTGGTATCTAAACATGACTGGGGATCACATAGCCTTCTATATTTCAGGGTCACAAATATGAACAATGGTGTAATATGTACACCGCCTTAGAGGGAATGCAGGTCAATGTCGGGTCATTAACCAAAGCCAGAGCTGTAATATGAAGCGCCAAAGCCTGAGATCATTTGGAGAAGTATGGACTGGGAGTATTTTCCAGTAATTAGACACTTACTTGGTCATCCAAGGTGCTGTTTTCAGCCTCAGTGTCATATGAATAAGAAAATATCAATAAAATGAATATCTCTGATCTCTAGGTAATCTTAAAGGGAACACCTAAATGACAGAAAACCTGAATTAAAACTATATTTTTATCAGTAAAAATATATTTTACTAATAAAAATGTGTATGCTGTTTGACAGAGAAGACCACATGACTAACTGGTGAGGCAAAAAAACCCCTCACAAAGCAGCACCCCCTGCTGGGCCAAATCAGTGCCCAAGTGCTGACCTGTTGCAAGTCATAAACTATTCCCAAGCACCTCTCCCATCTGGATCCTCTCATCTTCTCTCTGTTCATTGATAATCTGTATGACTGATCCATTGGGTCCCACCTCTTACTATTAAATGTCAAGGGTGAGTGCTCTTGACCTCCCTGCACACTTACTGGCAACCTGCAAGGCTGACGGGACATTTTATCAGACATAGGCGTTCTCGTGTCTGTATAGATTCTTGCAGAAGGACTAAGATGTCAATAACGGTTCCTTTGAGACATTAACGCTCCCTGAACTGGAGCCTCTTGTGTAACAATGGTCACAGTGTTGCATTGAGGTGATTATTAATGCTCCCTGCTGGGACTGGACAAAAAAAATATGCCGAGAGGCGCCTGCTGAAAAACGGTAATAAGCAAAACTGCTTAAAATGTCTCTTCTAAAGTGTCTGTTTCTTTGCTAGCCCAAGGATTGCATTGACCAAGAGGAGGTGTGAAGAAAAAACAGAATTACAGATTTGTCAAGAAACATGTCAAGATTTATGTCAGAGGTTCTCTTGGGGGGTAAATTATGACTTAGTTTAATTATGTCTAAACATAATAATTTCTGAAAATGACAGAACTTACATATTGCACCCTTTGTTTATTTTAGTACAGTGTGGGCGTGGTGGACCCTTCTTTCTGAAACCACACTGTATCATTGTAATCCTTGAATTTGTAATGTAACCATGATATAAAATATTTGTGTACCCAAAATAGATTCAAATTCTGTTATGTACCTTTGTGGCTAAACTAAAATATGAACTCCATTGTGAAATTCAAGGATTATCTCAATGTTCACTCATTGATTTAATTAGTTGTATGAAAAATTGAGGGTTGTGAACTCTAAAACTAAAGAAAAAAGTACAGTTGTTATTCCCTTTTCATGCATCACAGAGAAAGGATTAGGGCTCCAATTATTTCAGGGGTTTTACAAAATTGCTATTCAAACAGAGACTATACATAAATCCTAGTACTTGAAGAAAAAAAACATGTATCACTTTGTATACTTTAATAGAAACACCCACTTGCTATAAGAGGTTGAATTGGGAGCTTTGGGACAGTTCATGTATTCATGTATGCTATATAGTGCTCTCTATACTATACTTCATGATCATGGCTCACAGGTTGCCTCACACAACCTTCGGCACGTCTCACAAGCAAAAGTAAATGTTTCATTCATGGTAACTTAGCTGAGATTCTTTGACACTTTAAGCATTAAAGCTATGAAACATAAAAAAGAGCAAACAAAAAAGACATCAAATCTGAAAACCCAGAAGAACACGATCACTTAATGTCTTTGCTCTTGCCTCTTTTGATGTCTTGCTGTCATGTCACCTGCTTTAGGAGATAAAAGCCTTAGGGGGCTGAGATCACTGCCCCTTTTTCTGTAATTCCCCACGGTATTTGAGGTTGATGCTTGTGCATGATGTCATTGATTGGAGACCACCCAATATGGGTCCTGCTGGGAAGCAGAGCCCCCACTGTGACTGTTAGGGCTATGTAATGCAAGACTGGGTGATGTCATTGCAAGAGTGCTACAGAGACAAAAATGACATAGGAGTACATGGTACACTTAGACAATTTGATATGGGACTGTTCAATATGTGATATGGATAAATGGGCTTTGTTGAGAATGAATTATGAATCAATTTGACATATAAATGTGTGGGTTAAATGCTTTTACATGATGTCATGCCAAAAAGAAGACTACTTTTGGGTTTATTTGCAAATAAATTGGATTTTTGTCTTATTTTTTTTATTTATATTTGATCCATATAAAAGGAAATTAAGGAGCACTCAAAGTACAGATTCAATTTTTGACCAATTCAAATTCGTAACCAGAGGTTGGAGACAAAAGAACCAGATATAGTTGGTAGAATTTTTGGAATATGATAGATGTCCTTAGATCTAATATTCAAGGTCAAGAATACTGAAAGAAGAATTATCACTTTTTAAGTCCTTTGTCAAATATTTTGACTGACAGCCAAGAACAGCTGAAGGCTTTCTGTGATGGTCAGGAGAATAAAAATGAATGAGGATGAGAGCAACTGCGAGTATTACTTCTATTTTTTTTCTTTTTTGGCAACAAACCTTGACAAATCTATGCATGCAGTCAAATGAACTATTCTGATGAAAGTAACAGAAAGTTTATTGGAATTCATTTTTTCACTACCTCTCAAACAAACCAAATCAACTGCAGTCACTTTATCTACTGAACAAAAAAAGGCACTTTTATTGAAAAGCTGCTCTAACATGATTAAAAAAAAAGCCCTTAAAGCAACAAAAACCAAATAAAACCTGAAAACAATTTCTTTCATCTGGATCCTTGGGGAAATACTGCTTGCGGTAGAACAGAGCGAGGTTTCGGATCTCTGAGAAAATAGGGCATGAAATCTCAATTAGATGTGTCAAGATCCTGGGAAATTTCAATGCTTTTTTTACGCACACTTGTCTCTGGGAGACACCGAGGAGCGCTTGACCACCCGGTGCCTCATTCTCCCCTGAAATAGCTTGGTCTAAATAGTCTGATTGGAGAGCAGGATGGACAGCGTGGGCCTGTCTCTTTGGGGTTCAGGCGAAAGTGGGGAGGAGGAGGAGGGGTGAAGCAGGTGCAGGGGAGACGACGATCGATTTGGTTGTCCACAGATAAAATAAGAAATCAAGGGGTTTTATGTGGCACCACTCTCTGGCAAGCCTTCACAGAGTCCAGGAGATTAGAAAGTGAATTTCCCAGAAAACAAACAAAGGGCATCATTAAACAGCCGCTCTAGACTGCTCACACTTTGTCTCTTAAGTACAATTTGATCTTTGGCTCCCTTTTAAATCCAAATGTCTGAGAAGAAGAGGGAGTTTCTGAGCTCTTGTGTGATTGAAAGCCAATCGTCTTTGCCTTCAGCCTTCAGGCACAACTCTTTACACAAGAAATACACTGACTTTTGAGAAAACCGGCTCTTTGATTAGCTTGCTGATCAGCCGTGCAGTTTCTTCTGCGTCTCCAGTAGCTTTCTGTAATGCGCGCTCATTATAACACCATTAGAATTCGATGCTTTAGCGCATCGTGTCTTAATTGATGACACAGCTTCATCAAGAGCATCATAGTGCACTTAACACTGAACACACAAGGGTCAATTTTCGAGCGATGGAAAGTTGCTGATTTATTTCAGATTACTGCATTTCTTTAATCACCTTAAACTATTATTTCTCACTTCACTAATTAATAGCACAATCCTTTGAAAAACAATTCATTTGCAAATCTGGCTAAGAAAAAAACACACAGGTCAATTTGCACCCTGCGCCTTTAAAATCGGTGTTTACCTGCCACATACTGCACAGTCAGTCCTTGTATCATTTTACTCACTAATCAATTATAGTAAAAAATCAATCCAGGAAAATGAAGGACATATCAGAGCACAGAGGGTGTTATAATGGTTTTTTTTAGGCTTAAAAGCATGAAACTCCATTGTGCTGCAGGCGTATGCATGATTAGTTGTGCTTATTGTCAGCTGAAATCTATTTCTACCGTCGCATGCCATTGTTGTGGTGTTTTGCTTATTGTCACATGAAAGCCTTCTAATGTAGGTCCAAAATGTCAGCCTTTCAAAACCTAACAACAACAAAAAGTATAGCATTTGGTTTCTAATATGAGGGGCACAGATTTATCCAAATAGTTCTGAAAGGACCATGCCACAGCTGAGTAAAGGCCTCATATGAACTTGTGACCCTCCCCAGGAATTAAATTGAAAAGTATTTACCCTACAAAGAGGATATGATGTTTATTGTCATTTCATGTGACTGTTAGTATCCTCATAGGGGCTTTAAACAGCTGGCCTCGGGCTCTCACATGCACCATTCACTTTTACACTGCACAAGACCATAATCAAGCTGATGAAATATCTGAGTGTCATATGTCACTTGAGGTCAGCATCCAAGCCGTTAACACGCCACTGTGCCTATAAGCGAGATCAAGTAAACACTAAAGCCAAAGATGAACATGTGAAGCTGACAATGTGTTTGTTTTAGACAAAAGAATTGTGTGGCGCACATCTCAGAAATCAAAAGGGCCTCTTCATATATCTCCAAGTGCTCCTGACCTTGCATTCCAAAAGAGTCACATAATTGCAATTTATTATGCATTAGCCTAATCAAGAGTCAGTGAGGACTTTGTTGGACGAAACCCGAAGAGCCAACATTTTTTCTCAAATTAAAGAAGGGATTTCATTAGGAGGCAAAGAGTGAAAGATAAATGTTATACATTGGGGTCAAACAAACAAGTGATGGGATGATTAATTATTCAGCCGTGGCAGTTTGCTGAGGTAATGGCTTCTCCGCCCTAATGAATTTAACTAAAGAGAAACACGTTGGATCCTATTTTGATTCACCATTTGAGGTATGATTCAGCTCTGCGGTGTCACATTAGTGCATCACTACAGTTAATTGCTTCCACCCAAAGAAATATTTGTACAAATTAGACAGCCCAGCTTTACTAGGAAGATGAATTGAGCGTGTATCTCATTCATTATTGCAGAGAGATTTATTGTGATGTGATTGGAAATGCATCCACGGAGGACAAAGAGGACTTGCTTACTCGTTTAGAAGTACTTTGGTCCAAGGCCTTGTTGAGAATACCTGATATGTTTGCTTCCCTTCATTCAAATGAAGTAGAAATTAGATTACTTGCACTGGTCTCCATCGTTGAATATGACTTCTAAAGTCCGACTGAAATCGAATTTAGTCATCCCTTTATGCACTCAATAATGACAGCGTTTTTTTATCATCAAAATGAAGAAAAAAGGTATCTGGGGCAATATCAGAAATACTTGTTTTCATATGCTGTAGCAGCAAAATAACATTTAATTTCAGTTGGGCTTCAAGGGATATAACAGTTATAAATGTATCTTACTTAAAGTGACTTTTAGACACATTGTGACTGCAAATAAAGTCGATATAAACCAACACAAAGTTGCCTTGGGAGGAGTCAACTGAGGCAAATCTGTGCTAATTAAAAATGTTTCAGCTTGACTGAAAGTTTGGCACTCAACCCAATGGCTGTATGACTCCAACTCATAAATGTACAGAAGTGTACATGTAGATAGATGTAAGCATGCACTAGATCACCAGCATCATTAAGATTAATAGTTTGAAAATCGTGAATGTCAGACTAAAATGTGTTCCAAGATAAGTAAAAACTTTGACCTGCTGTTGGCTCTGGATAAAATGTGACAAGTGCATAAAATTTCATGGAAATCAATCCTGCAGTTCTTTGATTGTTTTTGTTTTTTTAACCCTTAATTACTGTTTGGGTGAAATTTGACCCACTTTTGACATTTGAAAGGAATAAAAACACCCTATATTACATGTTTAAGCCTTTTATGATTTTTCAGTTTTTCAGTGACCCAGAATATACAAAAATGGAAATATTTCAAAATTATATATTTATGTAAAGCTGGTATACATTTGTACATACATAGGGTATTCAGGGTAAGTGTTGATTCATGGTTTTATGAAACCCAGCATTCAAATGTTGTTGCATCCTTCAATTGAAATAAACAAATACAAAATAATTATGGCTGTTATGTTTAAGATAACACGAGATCATAATATTGTATGATTGTGAATGTCTTTTCTCTATAGCCTGAAAAAATAGTGTCAAACCTAAAGGAAACACTCCCTCTGCTCTCGGAAACATTCATTTATAAATGACTGATGAGGTATCTATGGATGCAAAATACATTTGCAATAGAAAATTGGGTATTAGGACTAATTATAAGCAAACATGAATAGGATTTAAGGGTTAATCTGAACCACTGACAATCTCATCTATAAAGCCATACTGCTAGCAAGGCTAAAAATGGCATTAGAACTCTTCCACTGAAAACTTGTCAAATAGTGTCAGGGGCTCGTCATACAACACATGTTTGTAAAGAGCATGGTGAGTCAGATATCTTTAGGTGTCCATCACAATGTGAAAGAAGATAGGGCAAAAAAAAATCTATTTCGATTTCGGTGTCAAAATGGAACAACCAGGACGAGCTGATAATCTCAACCACCTTTTCCAGACACTGCAGACACTGATCATACGTGCCTGCGTGTGATTACAGGGAGCTCAATTAACGTAGACCCAGGGGACAGTTCAATCACAGAGACAAACATTCTCCCAACATAGCTTACGTGACCTGCAACCAATGGTCCATCTTAGTTGCATTGATTGAGTTCAACAGGTTTGGTGTGGTGAGTCTCGCAGACATCCACTTGAAACTTATATCAGAGCCATGAAAAGAAAGACTGAGGCATTTTTGTGGCAGAATTTCCATCACTGTGACAGAAGAAGAAGAATCTAACAAGAAAGACAGAAAAGTAAGAAGATATTTGTGTGAGTCTTAACCACCCAGTCTACCTCTGTCATGTTGAGCCCAACGCCAAAGGCCTCAGAATACAAGCTTTTCCTCTGATTTTACACTTGGAGCAGATCTGTATTTACAATTTTCCATCGACACAGTCTCATGTATGCTCTCATATCTATCCCCTATTCTCATGCAATGTTAACTATACCTGCTCTTGCTGTGGAAAAAAAATGGATGAATATTCTACAGAGACTGGCATCGCAAATCCGTTTGATACAACTCTTTTTTGCAGATCACACATAGGTCTCGTGAATTACTCCCTTTCCATTTCAAAGCTCTACAATCTGGGATTTTTGGAACCATAATTGAATCTGAGATCACGCGCTCCCAGATATGACGCCTGTTCCCTTGACACAGGCGTATCAGAAGCATCCTACGTTTCAAAGTGGCTTTCATGCGATTTCATGAAAATATGGCTAATACGTTGTGCTTAGACAGATCACAATGGGCATAATCCTGTGTTTGGAAGACTACCTCCCAGCGGCGCACAAATAATAAAGAACCCACTGTCTCCAACAGATGAAATGCTTCAGTCGCTCTGATTTGTTGTGACTGTGAGATTGAACAGTAAAAATGTGACAACCACAAAAAGACAATCGTCTTCTGTGCTACTGAATGCTGTGAATCATTCGTAGGCATATAACATAAGCTGAACCTATAAAGGGGACAGACTTGACTGAACGTTGTAGAAACTGAACACTGTCTTCATTTCAAAATCAGAAAGGGGACTTAGTTCAAAAAGATAACAAAAGCTTCATTTAATCTGACTCTGCTTACTACTATTTGATCCTTTGTTGCCATTGGTAACCTCTGTGCTACAACCGCTTGCTGCCCAATTAAGTGAATTTTAATTCACAATGCTCCATATTTTTTAGCTTTGCCTTACAAAATGTAATTTACAGCTGGGTAGTACGTGTGCTTTATACAGCCTCTGTCCTCCTGGGAGCAGAAGACAGGCATTTTTGAGCAAATCAAAATCAATAGCTATCTAAAGGGGAGAATCTCACAACATTAATCTTCTGGATCCACCAGTGATTTTCAGTGTAATTAATCAATGCTTTTAACTGCAGAAATTTGGCAATTAATCTTTAATTCTCTAATGGAACATACACACAGAGGCAAAAAGCAGCTAACAGTGAGGCTAAGTTACGCCGGCTCAGAGCTTATTCAATACAAGTCTAATGAGGTCTATTATGAGTCAGATGTGGTCTTTTTGAAGCAGCAGAGTGTGCAGGAAGAGGGCCTGTGAAGTGGAGGGTACAAGTCATTATGCTCAACGTTTTGCAAAACGTACAATTGTGAGAGAAGATGACTTGAGTAAGAATGGCTCAGCTGGTCCCCATGGAGATTATCTGTCCCCCCAAAAAAGCATCCAAGCTTAATGATCATCATATGTCCCGTGGCATTTGATGAACTTTAGATGAACTTCATTATAGTGTTTATAAAGTTTTTTTTTGTGATTTGTTTATCCAGGAAATAGAATAACTGAATGCACTGGCTAAACAAGCCGCAGAGGTCTCTCCACACAAGATCAGACATGCAGTTCACTCTGAATTTGTGTAAGCTTTATCAAACAGGTGAATCCACCATGACACCTACTCAGCGAGAGCCCGAACAAAAAACACTACAGAGGAGAAATCAGTCAAGCCTGTCGCATTGACCTACTTGACAGTGGTGTGTGAGCCGAGCAGTGAGAGCTTGAGAAGTCAGTCTTTCTTTCTCACTGTCTCTTTCTCCATTTTGTAAATCCCAAAACTAAGCAACAGGGAAAAAAAGAGAGAATAAATAAATCCAGTTCCACTTTGCCATTTCACTTTGAATTGAAATCAATTTCATGAGTCTAATTAAATCTCACAGCTCTTATTTTATTAATTTGGAATCAAATTAGAAGCTTTCTGATTGAAAGAAACAATTCCTTGAGACTGTTTCTCAAAATGAAAAGAAGAAATTGCAAAGTGCACCACTCAAGGCAATTTGGTAAAACATATGATGCTGTGCAGTTGTGCCACCATTTACATCTCTGCTGTCTTATTTTAGGATATTGTCATGAATGCAATAACTACATCATACAGTGCAAGAAAGACAGTTAAAGATCAGCTGATGAAATGTCACAGTTGAAATAATATAAAGAACATGAATTGCAACTACTTAAAAGAGGCGGTTCAAGCAATTTCCTATACTGTATGATTCTATGCATCAAGCTTCTATTATTTGACCTCAAGTACATCTACATTAACAGACTGAAATAGCACAACAGGCTTTTGGTTACTCAAAAGCTCTTGCTGTCACCCATTACATGGCTGCCATGGTAACTGTTGGTAAGATTAAAACCCCCATTAAAAAAAAATTTAAAGCTAGGTTTTCTTTCATTTTTCTTGCTTGACTTTAAAGCTCAACTGTGCACATGCGACAGAGTTTGCTGAGTGTATTGTAATGTCAGTGACGTGTGAAGGAATATGTGTTGAGGCAGTGGGGGAGGGAGTCAACCTGCAGTTCATTTGTGTTTCGTTCTACTTTAGGAATTCTCACTATGGAGTTGACATTTCTGAATTTCACACAAGACATATCTAACAAGCAACATTTAGGCAACATATATCACCTATGTTCTGTTTGCTGCCTGCAAATTTTTCTTGAAATGAAACCAGGGTTCATTTTGTCAATGTGTTTGTTAAGCTACAGATAGAAGTGTTTAGCATAAAGGCAGGAAGTAGATGGAAACAGTTAGCCTAGCTGTTAACTGTCTAAAGCTCACTTGAACACGTTGTATCTCTTTTCTGTCTTTATTGAACAAAAGAAAGGCAAAATACAGTAGGAGTTTATCCTGAGGTTTCCTCCCAACCCAAGTATTTAGCAACCCTACACTTTAAGCTAGCACTAAAAGAACTGGGAAGGCAAATAAGTTGTAGTTCCTCAAGAAATGGCTACTACATGTAACCACAGAGGCATTTGTTGTTTGTGCCTGCTAAAGACATCAACATTTTTGGAAAATATGCTTAATTTTCTTCTGAAATTGAAATGAGTTGACTCATCCCAACCACATGTTTGTATGTTAAGTAAGGAGCTGGAGTCGAGATGTAGTTAGCCTAGCTTAGCATGAAAACTGGAGGCAGGTGTAAGTGAAAAATACACCTAGCAACAACTGTAAAGGGGACTTGTTTACAAGCAGTGTCTTGTTCATTTGACCTGTACAGAAGTAGAAATGTAAAAATGACAGTTTGTGATTTTGCGGGACCTAATTTACTTGACTTGTGTTACCTGAGCTATTCACAATACCTTTTTCACCATTTAATATATATTTATGGAGTTTTAAAGTTGTTAATAGCTGACCTAATAGCTGTTTTCCTCTGCCTTGATGCTAAGCTAGATTTCTGGCTTCAACTCAACTCCTCTGTGCCTAGTGCTTCATATGAGAGCAGCATGAATCCTCTAAACATGAGATAATCGGCCAGAAGAGGATAGAGGGATAACAATAATAATTTGGACACACAAAATTGTCTTTTTTTTCAAGGTTTCTTCTAATGTTTGGTTTATTTTCTGTGAATTTCTCTATTTTACCTCAAGCCTCTTAAAGTCATTCAAATAGACCAAAATAAGTCCTATTTCTAGAGCTGCAAGGTTAGTTGTTTCATCCATTATTACATTGACAAAAGATTAATCAGCAACTGCTAATTTGATAATTAATCAAATTAAGAACATTAATAATGATCGTTTAAGTATTAAGCAAAAATGATTTTTAAGAATACGCTGGCCTCAATTGTGATAATTTCTCACTTTTTCTATAAACATGATAATAAACATAATATCTTTGGGTTTGGGCTGTTAGACAAAACCAGACATTTGAAGATGTAACCTTGGACTGGGAAACTTTTATGGATGGCATATTCATGGACAAAACTAATTACCAATTAATCAAAACAGTTTCTACAATTTAGTAGACAATGTAACATGTAAGGAGGGACTATAGAGACTTGTAGTTATTTTTTCAGATGCCAAAAAGGTTGGGAACAACTACTCTAAACTTACTCTTAAAAATAAAGTGGCCTAACTGTATTTCAGGAAATCTTGAACTGTTTCTGTCACAGAAATCCACAAAATACAAAGAATCCCTCTAAGACTCAATAGAAAAAAAAGAATACCTACTTTGGCCTTCCACACACCATGGAGAGAGGAAGCCAATCCTCACATTGTTCACTACAAACTCTACATTTCATTCGTTTTATTCTCTGTCATGGCAGCTACTCCCGACACGGGGGAACAGTTTAGAATCAAACTGCCAGGAGTCGACAGCTCTGGTGTTTGGGGATAGAGAGCGAGAGAGACAGAGAGAGAAAGAGAAAGAGAGAGAGAGAGAAAGAGAGAATGTGAGAGGAAAAGAGAGTGAGAGAGCGAAGTATGGAGAAAGAAATGTGGAGGCACAACAGGTAGCTCTGTCAAACTGCAGGGGTCTGCCTTGCTGATCCCTGCCTCTCATTAGAAGAGAAGGATAACACACAGGCAGTGTAGGAAGAGGGGAGGAATCTGGGAATGAGGCAGACAGGGAGGGAGGAAGTAGGAGGGAAAGAGGAAGGGCAAAGAGGGCTTGCTTTCCTAAAAGCCTTTACCACTGACAGGTTTGGTGTAGCTGAGATATGTTTCAGGAATTGGTGCTGGTAAAACAAAGCTTCATGAGAGGAGGGTTGGGCGGATGCGAGACAAGTAATTGGAAGCTGTGGCATGACAGGTTGCTGGGTGAATCCCCCTGACCCACTGACTCACTACCAGGACTCTTTCTGGAGGTAAATGGAACTGCAGTGTGAGCCCAGGGAGGTGCTACCCCCGCAGTTAAACACAACAGTCTCTGTGGGTGTGGAGAGAACGAATACACCACCAAACATGTATAGGGCCACTACCAAAAAATATACAAAATCTGAGTGTTGTAGGAGAGTTTGCAAGTCTCACCTTATAAACTGCACATTTGACAGTTTTCCTTGGGGGGGGTGGGGGGTTTGCTAAGAGGCGCACAGTCACAATCTGTATGCGTGGTGAAATGCCAAAAACCACCGGCTGGCACGAAAGCACTGTCATCAAATGCAGAGACAGTATGAGAGGCTGTCAAACACCAGGTACTGTACCAGAGTCCTGCTGTCTGTAACGACAGAATTTTATGCTCCAGTGAACATGCAAGGACCACCATGTCACAGCATACACACAGAGAAACCGTGAAGTGCAAAAAATAGAAGAAGTTGACACGTACCAAGAGAAACAAAATGGCCTCCTGTCAAGACGGGTCAGCGGGAAGGGACTGGCCACGAGCCGCTCTGTTACGCCTCAAACAACTCAAAAGAGGAGGAAACTCTCTCTGTGATATGAGTGTGTGCAGAACATTTTGTACCAATAACAAATTATGATAGAAGAACAACAATTCGCAACCTAATTTCAGCAGTGTGGACAACATGGGAGTGAGTCATGGCTGTGTGTTTTCACACAGTTCCCTAACACAATGAAATCTGATGATAACACATGTGCAGAAAGACTTTTTGGCACTGCTTATTTTCCAGCTCAGAAACCCTGCATCAAAAAAAAGAGAGAGAGAGAAAAAAGATGGAAAAAATAACTATAAATTATTGATTGTCTGACCAACTAACACCCCCCCTACACCCCCTTAAAAAAATAAAGGAGAAAAAAAACCCAAATGCTGTGTCTAGACACAACATTGTATTACTCACGCTTGACTTGTTGATGTACCAGCACTCAAGTATTTACATAATTAGTTCAGCTACATGAACACCTCTGATCCTGATCGGCTTCATTTATCGTATTTATATGTGTTATGAGGCAGTGTTAAAGTAGGCTTTTGGACACATATGAAAAGAGCTTCTTTTTGCTTTTGATTATGAAAGTAGGTCATAAATACTGACCAATTTGTGTGATGTTTTTCTTCAGGTTTTAACCTACTTAATGTTTAGTCATATATAAAATCCAATTTAGCATAGCGTTTACTGCATGTTTAAATTTTCTATCCATCTATCCATTATCTATACCTGCCTATCATTTGCAGGGTGACAGCGAGATGAAAGCTATCCCGGCACATACTCTATCACAGCTCAGACACATACACACCTACAGTACTGTAGTAATAATCAATAGTCAATTAACCTCATCTGCATGGTTTTTGACTTTGAGAGGAGGAGGAAACCAGTGGTGGAAAGTAACCTGGAAAGCACGTATAATAAAGTATATGTTAGTACAATACTAAGATATTCAATACTGTTTTAAGCCTATTTCAAAAGGCAAATATGTGTCTTTTTATTCCACAAAATGTATTTGATAGCTAAACTTTTATACCAAACACGAGTTCTTACCCCTTATTTTATGAACAGAAACATTTTCTAAAGTCAAGTTTCATGTCATTTCTAGAACATTTTAAAAGTTTATGTACATTAAAAACTCAAATATCTTACTGTACTGACTTTAACTTTGTACCATTTTTCTTCATAATGAGCACTTTAACCTCTAATACTTTAAATACATTTTAATGATAATACTTTTTGCCGTGTCATATATGGAAAGCAGGATTTTTACTTTTAATTGAAAACTGAAGGAAACTCACACATTCCATATTTGAATCACATGATGAATATCAAACTCCGGAAAGAAACTATATTGATCACAACACTCTTTGCTTTATGCACACTGCTTCCTAGCAGACTTTCAGCAACTGATGGGAATACTTAACTCCTGAGAGATGTCTCCATATCGCAGCGCTTCCTGCTGGAGAGGAAGAGAGATTTTGCTGAGGGAAAAAAAGTGGGAGGTGAGGTGTGATGGGGTTAGATGGGGGCATAATGACAAGCCATAAAAATTTTAATGCCCCCACATCCCACCCATTTTAGTGAGACACTCAATTATTGATACATTTATGGTCTGTCCAAGAAGCTGTATAGAGTTAGGCCAATAGGACAGTGCAGTGTTACTGGCTAAAAACAACAACAAAAAAACACTGCGGGGCTTTTCTATCTGTCACACTTGTCAGATATCCAAATGAACAAGGGAGCAGCAACACACACATTGTGGTGGAAGCAATAACATTTGAATGTCAGAAAATAATTCTTGCAGTAATATTTTCTAATATTAGAGTCGCTGCAAAGGCCATGAATGGCCACGGGGGGAAAGGAAATGACTTACTACTTTAGCCTGTGACAGTTCATAATTCCATTTCCAATATCTTTTCCTTTAAAAGTTTAAGGTCGCTCTTGATGTACTTGGCGTATCTCATCTCTTCAAAATGTGGTTCTCCTTCTTTTTATGTTTTCCTTTGTCATTCAGCAACACGACATGTGACAGCTAAAGTGAAATCTCCTTTATTATTTGCCTGACATCTTGTGAGCCCTGCATAATCACCCTGAATGCACTGTAATTACACGTCCCCAGAAAAGGCTATCGGACACAAGCCTTTATTGAGAATGATGAACCAAATGCTGACTGAAACCACAGGCCTCAGCTCTTGTGTGTCTGTGCAGTGGGGAAAACAGATTTTAGATTTTTTACGGATGGTGTCCCACATTCTGAGGAAGCAGGTTTCAGTGAACGTCGATACCAGTCCTTGTCATGCCAAGTAAAACAACTTTCACCCATACCCGGAGCAAACAAAGAATCTCCCAAAGGAGCTGTGTTGTGTTGTTGAGTCACTGAGCAGGAATGCCATCTGCTACTAAAATATCTTCAGGTGGATGCATCACTTTCTGATTCACAAAATAATTATCATTTTACAAAAAGAAAAAAAAAAGGACAATGGTTAGCTTTCCCTAACACGGTGCAATGTAATTACTAGCTCTGTGGCTACTGCTGAATGCTAATTGGAAACAGAGTGGCCCTATTCTTGCTGCCTCCTGTCAGTAGATATGCCACTTGCAATGTACGGCATCCCACCCACTCACTTCCAGATCACACCGCGGCTCTATGTTGAGCTTGTTTTCCACGTTGCTTGGGCACGCTGGCAGGCCAATTTGCAGCTACAAGTTCAAACAACTGCAAAAGCATTTCCTCTTTGTCCTTTTTCTGCCTGTGTGTAGCATCTGAATACATGTCCGTAACAGACGTGGCTTAGAGGGTATTTGTGTGTGTGTTTGCCTACTTATTTCACGTACAGTATATGCATGGGTATATAAGCTGTGGGCTGTGCTCTTCAGTTGGCAGTTTCAACCAGAGGAAAATGACTGAAGACCCGAAAAATCACAGTTTCTCATCATTTATTCTTTGAGAATAAAACCATCCTCCTTTTTCTTTATAAAAATATGCTCATCCTGGGTGGATTATTTTTTTCATCATTACAAAAAAATCCTGGATTTAAACAATTTCACAGCGTGCAGAATAAGACAGTGGCAAAGCACAGCAGCATAAATCAGCAGGCTGTGGAGACTACATGAATGGGAGGCTCAGACACACATGCCCTCAAGACGAGTGATCTTTCACTGGATGCTGACACTTGCCAATTACAAACCACCCACATCCCACTTGTTTTTAAGAGTAATTAGTCAGGCCCAGTGTGTATTCCAGGAAGGCCTTGGGAGATGAGAGAAATCTGCCACAGGTCAGCCAGCTCAGTGGAAGGTTTAGTGCTTAGAGAGCCCCTCTCCATTCAACTCTGCGCTTGAAATGTGTGGGCAGCACTGAAGTGGAGTAATGGAGTGAAGGTTCGGCACGCTTAACGCCCCCAGGGTCAGCTGTGATCATCATCAGACAAGAACCATAAAGGAAAAACGCACACACAAAATCACTTGGAGGGCTTTCCTTTCCTCTTGCAGCTTGATGGTGCTACCACATCGAAGATATGACAGAACCAGTGTGGCAGGGAGGGACAGAGAAAAAGTACATGTGGAGCATGGCACGGTCAAACTCGGTTTAGAAGATAAGATTTTATTCTGCTTGCGTAATAGATATGAAAGATTTCTGACACATTCTAATAGGTGGGAAGATTCAGCTCTCGACCATGTGGCTTTCTGTTGATGAGAACAAAAGTAGAAGTGTGACTGAGTTAGTTATCACTGGTGAAAATGGGCAATGGTGACTGCTCACAGTTGCCTGAACCGGGGGTTTTATTGGTAACTTCCATGGCAATGAAGAGCGTAATTATCCGTGCATCAATTATAAGTGCTCAGCTACTGGAAGACAACATTTGACAAGAAAAGTAGGCCTTGCACACATACTCTGATATAATAGCATGAATGTATTTAAAGACAAAGAGAAAATGTTTTGAACCAAGTTATACCTTCATCTGATTATCTAAAAAAGATTGAACTTTAAACTGAAATATCTTTGGTCTTTATGTTGCCGCTATTTTACCTCATATAAGCACCATTAATAAATCAAACGTCTATTTTTATTAATCATGCTGTATCACATTTCAAACACTGCCATTATATTATATGTATTCAATCAAATTGAAATGCCAAGTATAACTTAGTATAACACTGACATTATTCTAATGAAAATAAAAATGAACTGTGAAACACACTTTACATTTTCATTTTCAATTGGCAGAAAATGAGCTACTATATGTATATATACTGTTCCTATACATGAGAGTGACAATGGAAAAAGATTATTTAAATATGAACATTGTCATCTCAAATAGAAATATAATGGTTATATATCTTGCTGCATTTGTCTGAATACTGGAGAGATTATCCCTGTTTTAATTTTGTACAAATAACTGATGAAATGTCTTGCTTTATGAAACAAATAGGGCTGTAACTAACAATTGTTTTCATTTTCAATTAATGTAATCTGTTGATTATTTTCTCTATTAATCATTTGTTTTTTTGATCTATAAAATGTCAGTTAAAGGCATAAAATAATGACTTTTCCCCAAAGCCTCAGGTGACATTCTGTTCTCTAATGTTGTTTTGTCCTGACCAACAGTCCATGACCTGAAGATATTCAGCTTGCTATCATAGAAGAATAATTAAACCCGAAAATATGAATATTTAAGAAACTGGAACCAGATTATTTTGACATGTTTTCTTCAGAAAATGCCTCAAAAAGATTATTCGAATATCAATATAGATGATGATTTCCTCTCTGATTAATTAACTATTGGTTACAGCTCTACAAAACAAACTTCAAGTGCAGCCATTGGAAGTGAGAAAAGTCATTTTGTGTGACAGAAATGTGTGATTTATCTGTTAATACGTCCACTTGGAAAAGAAAAACAACACAGAACCAGAGCAAAGAATAGCACAACATTAAATTACTAGACACTGCAAGAAAAGGAAATTAATCTAGTAGCAGAACATGTCATGGCTATGAATCATCCAGTGTCTCTTCCCTGAAGTATATGGTATCTTTGTTGAAGAGAGAGAAGAAGCTTTAGAGAAGTTGTTTGGATTTCTGAATTGGGGACTTTAAGCCACAGAGGAGCCACAGAGGGTTAAATTAGGAACCAGATGTGAGACCACTTTTGGAGAAGCTGCTGGATTAGAATACAGAAATGCTGTTTTGTACTAGAATATGGAGATTCAACCACTTTGCACATTGATGGGTGGTGGTCTTTTTAATGTATTCATCCTATATTAATAAAGTAAATACTATATGCTTGGAAAACAATTTTAAAGCTATGATTGTAATGTTTTAAATACTTTCATACATCACATGACTAATCGATGGACTGTGCATAAGGAAACTAGAGCTCTTGTGAATTAAACAGGCTTATGTGACATTTAGGTGTTGTAAATTGGATACTCCTGAACTTTCACTTTCACACATACTTGTACTTAAAAAGTCTTGTACAACTTCTGAGCAATTTTCACTCAGCTCTTTTTTTTTTTTTTTTAGGATGAGAGGGCACATTAATCAAAAAGCAAGGAAGAAGCAACTGCGCCTTCAGCCCAGAAAGTTTGACAGCACATACAGAGAATTGTAACAATAGTTGTGCGACTTGTCTCTGACCTCCTGTCACGGCATGATAAATACCTGGCGGCAGCTATGGTCAACTGGAACAGAACTGGGGGATTGTGGGATGCTGATGGGGCTGCTTTGTTTCAACTCGGCATGAGGCGCTAACTTCCCCCTATTTGTCCCTGTTGACCCCTAATTGAACATATTTACAGCATTTAAACACACCAGATGGCGGGGTCGCTCTTGTATAAAGCAAGTCACCAAGATAGAATCTCAAGGACCCACGGAACAATTACAAATCCAGCAGGTGTTATTTAGTTTGGAGTTTGTACATAATGGAACAACCCCCCCCCCCACCACCACCACCACCCCCAACCACCCCCCCACGAGTTCGCTTCATGTTATTATTGTGATGTTTTTGTCATGTTTGAGCTTAGTTCTCCTCTACTTTTCAAGGTTAGTATAGACACATTAGCCATGTTGTGAGCAATTCCTTTCAATTCCTTCACCCATTGAGGTGCACCATGTCCAGTAATTGTTGTTTAATTGGCAGTGAAATGTTGTTTTCTGGTTTGACAATTTACAAAGGGCGTTGTGGGAAGCAAGTCCACCACTTCCACTACATCCACCTTTAATGACTATGAAAAAAAAAACTAAGTGAGCTTATTGCTATTTTCTGAAAACATATTGCTTTATAATAAAAAAAAGAGAAGTCTGTGCTTCTATGCACTCCATCCATTGCCTGTGTGCACTGTTATTCAGCTTTATGGCACTTACTCGGGTTGTTCTCCCTGACTAGATCCTTGCTTGGTGTGTCATTTTTATGAGGAGATACAAAGATGTTTTCCACCTTTGTGACCTTTTATAGGTGAGACTAACACTAGAGTGAAAAGTGAGGAGGAGATCACTGAGATTCTCAAAGCTACTTAAGCTACAACTTATGTATTGTTGGGGGGGGAAAAAAGTGCAGTAAACAGGATTAATTGTATCTTCTGCTTCAACTCGACAGAACGAAAGGCTGCTTCTCAGATGTCCAAAACAGGCTGTGAAGGAGTCACTCTCGCATCAGAAGGCCACTGAAACAACCAAAAATGGTCATCTCACTACAACAATCCCTCTCCCTTTCCCTTCTTTCAGATAGTGCACTCCACCCTCTTTATCTCTCCCTCCATCCCTCTCTCTGTCTCTCTCTCTCCCACTGCTTTATCAAGGCAGTGAGACCCCCTGGGAGGCTCTGATCTCCAGTGCACATCCTGAAGAATTAATGACTTCTAATGTACCAGTTAATGCAGAAAAGGCGGAACATCCATCATAACTGACAATTTAATGGCGCTTTCATAGATGGGCCACTCACATCTCTCCTATTCTCCTTCACCATTTTCCCCCTTCCCTTCCCTTTCAGACAGACAGACACACACACACACACACACACACACACACACACATAGAGGTATAGCATATGTACAACACATACACACAAAAGCAACATTACCCCTCTCACTGACTTCATGGTTAATGTTTCTAAAATGTTCTGAAGACCATTTCATAGAAGAGATACATTAAATACAATCAGATAACCATATCATATATTTTTGAACAGTTATCAAGGCATGAACAGGAACTGATCAGGAATAGATCAAGAACAGTTAATGAAGAAATCAATGAAGAAAGAATTACACTTTGGAGTAAGTAATTGGATAACAGACAGTACTATGTTAATGAACCAATACCTAATAACTAGTTCCTACATATGTGAATCTGCACACTGAACATTTTTTAATTAACTGTTACTGATTAGCTCCGAATCAGCTGCTAAATGGTCCATAGCCAATGATTAATCATCACCTTGCTTCATGTTAGTTAATATTTGTGTGTCCTTTTTACTAAAGTATAATGCCTCATAGTGTGTCATTAATCATGATTACCTTTCCATTACGTACAAATAAAGAAGTGCATTGTTATACTATTGTTATTGTTGTTGGTTAATTAATTGAACAATAGGAACATTAACGGAAATCCAGGAAGTAATCATTAGATGCTAGTTCAGTAGTATTTAGCAGTCTGTTCTTAAAGCTGCACTAATCAATGAACAAAATTACTATGTGTGATATGATGGTTTGTCATCCAACTGATATACCAACTGAACCCACTGTACCAGCACCATACATTTCCCTTAGAATATGGTGGAGACTCAAACAGAGGTATAACAAGAGTATATATTGGATTGGTATTCATCAGGTGACCAGAAACATAAACACAAATGAATGGAAATGTTGCTTGTTGGACGTTCAGGCAACTGTTTGCTAACATATTCACAATAGCAACTTCATAAATGATCTGCGCACCTGTGTTTGTAAGTCTTTCTATTTCGACAGCTGAAATAGATTTAAAATGATTTAACGGTCATAGGCTCTAGACACCTTAATTAAATTGCAAGGAAAACTGAAAATGAAAGTCACTAACTAACTAACTCTTTATTCAGAGTCGTTCAATAACCACACTACACTAGTTTTTTTGTTGTCGTCATTCTTATTCTATTTCCTTTGTTTTCTGTTTTCATGGTGTAGGTTTTGTTGTTATCGTACCGTACCGTACTGTCTTCTTCCGCTTTATCTGGGGTCGGGGCTCCGGGGCAGCAGCCTAAGCAGAGAAGCCCAGACTACCCTCTCCCCAGCCACTTTTCGTCCAGCTCTTCCCTGGGGATCCCGAGGCGTTCCCAGGCCAGCCGAGAGACATAGTCTACTATCTACTATCTGATGTTTATGTTTCATGTGTTATGTCAGTAGTTTATTGTTGCATTGATTCTCTGGGTGATTTTAATGTTCTGGTAAGAAAATAAAACCAGTGATCTTAATATTATCAATGGATGTGCTATTATTTAAAGCACATCCAATCCAACTTTCTGATATGTCAATCATATTCATGTGTGCTGGTAGTGAATGGAAATTTCATACCAACCATACACAATCTGTACAAACTGATGTGGAAGATGATGGATGGCTTACTGACTCCAGCCATGCTATGACGCACATTACATCTTCTGCTGGCAGACCTATAACATGGATGTCTGTATATTCAATATATCTGACTGATGTAATAAGCACCTAAACATTTTCCAAGCATAAAATCATGGAAACAGTAGTAAAAAATAAAGTAATTTGTGCACCAAAACAGAAAAAAGATAGTGAAGCAAATATATTGTGTACAATAGTGTCATTTGCATAATTGTCACACTAATCGCACCTTGAAATGACATGTGTGGCTCTGCAGTAAACATAACAACCATCATATATTAAGTTGCTGTAATACGGCTCACTGTCGCACAGCAGATTGTGAGAGAATTGCTTGGCTGCCCAGCCTCTTTGAGTTGATGTAGAGGACCAATATTCCCCAGAACAGCTTGCACAGACAGATAATGTCCCTTTCAACACGTCTAAAATTATGTTCAGAGGACTGTCCAATCAATGGGACAGTCCAGTGATGGGAGACTGAGCCACCTTACAGCCAAATGAGTCAGTGTTTAATAATGGCGAGCTAAATTTATTGCAGCTTAAGAATTGGTCTTTGCAGGATTTAGTGTGCGAGGAGGAGGAGGAAGGAAATAGTTTTCATTCAGCTATTTCCACACACACCACCAACATAATTGAAATGCGCTTGAGACAAGAAAACACTACAGACTACAGTTTCAGCGAATCGAAACAGCAACGTAGTTAACTCAATTACTGGAAAAGCTGAAGAAGTATAAATAAGAACGGAACTAAAATGTTGGAGTAGTTAATGAAAAAAATGGTAAATTGGTTTTGTTGCTCTGAAGGCCATGTTTAAATCTTTATTGGATGAGGACAAAGCACAATTCACCACACAAATTGGATGAATGCTCATGCTTACAAAAATGACTTTAAAATATATATTTAATGACTCATCTAAAACATACAGTACACTGAATGTGCAGAGCATTTTTTATGATAATCACCTTTTATACCATTCACATCTAAATGTCTCAGAATGTGTCTTTAAAGCAACATTAATATATACAACACATAATGGACATAAGGTTGATGTGGTGATCGGCTTATTTACACATCAACAGACATAAGCGCTCATTTGGAGTCATGCTTCTGATCACTTCTTCACATTGAAGCTGCTAAATGCTCCGCCAAGCTCATCAGCTAGTTGCTAACTTTGTCCCTCTGCTGTTTTGTGATAGGCAGGTAGCGGAAAATGGGTTTATCAGATCACTGAAAGCAACACTGATAAGACTGAGACTGAACCAAAACAGTAAAGTTGGACACCATAAAGCCAAAACAACAAGCTAAAAGAGGCTAAAATGTTACAGAGATGAGGAGCAAGGAGGGGCAAGTGACTATTACACATCATTTGATCCATTGTTTTAATAAAAGTAAATGAGTGTACAGCTTTAATTTATCTGCCCCTCTTTATTTACTTCTCCTCCTTTGTCACTAATAAACCATTAATGAGGTGAACCTGTATTAACTTCATCTATATCTTTTGTGAAATGACTAACAATCCAGACAACATTATGCATTCAGGACAGATAGTGTTAGATTCAGCTCAAAGTGTACATAGCAACCCAGTAATGTTGTAACAACAAGCATGCAGCCTGACATGTGAGGACAGATTCTGGTGCAAGTGAGTGCTTGTATGAAATGTAGCAGAAATACTGTATAAATTCATGGAGATGTAGCTTCCTAAAAATTTTCACATGTACAAGTTTGGATTGGGAAGTGTAGGCATGCATTTCATCTGCTTTGACACCATCCAAAAATACTGAGTTTACAGATTTCAAGTTAATTTTGTTGTTGTCAGTTTCTACACATCATGGTTTGACCTCTCAGAGCTGATTCAATAAAAAAAAAAGTGTGTACAAAGAATGTGTTTTTTCCATCAAAAAATCTAATCTGTGACAGATGCTCGTTGTTCTGGGGGACACTGCTGCTCACAAGGCCAGACGGGGCAAAAGTACAACATAAGCATGTTAGTATTGAGCAGGCAGATGGTAAGAAAAAAAAAATCGTTGTCATTGACCCGCAACAAACTATCAGATAGCCAAATACAGCAGCAAGTAGAAAGTGATCTGATTACTTGCTACTGTATGTGCAATAATAAGACCTGCAATTTGGCCATGCGTTAAATGGGAAACATTATCACTGTTGTGGAGTCAATTACGGATCATTATTTTAGCTTTCAGCTTCATGTACATCACCCTATGTTCTTTCAAATATGACCAAAAAGACATGCTTGAAGCTCTCTGTGCATTTTGTCCATATGGTAAAAAATTGGGTTTATATGGAATTATGGTGAATAATGAAAGGAAAGCAAAGTTATTTTTTCCAATTCTACTGGTTAAGTAGCAATCTGAAGTCAAATAGCCGTCGGTAACCGGTAGATGATGTTTAGCAGTAGCTCATTTAATTCCTTTATTATTTCTCAGCAAGCTCTCTGCTTCAGAAATCACAGGAAATTGATTCCATTATCTGTATCACTTCTCCTCTGTGCATAGCACCTGCATATGAAATGCAACACACCCGCCATCTTAACATCTCTGCCATTGAAGTGACATTACTATTGTCATGGCAACAAACCCCCTTCTCCATAGAGAAACTGTAGAACACAGCATCCTGTTTTTGGAGTCAGGTATAACAGATTCAGATTTGTGCACACCAAAATCATCCAGTATCGACTTCTACCACCAAAGACCTCCTTCAGAATGGTGTAAGGTTGCAAATTGATCTACAGACATGAGGAGTATGAGCATGAGAGTATGAAAGTCAGCATGTTAGTATGTCAAATTGTAGAGTTCAGACTTACCAAACGGCCCCAACCTCAGCCATGTACTGAAGATGAGAAGAAAATCAAAAATACACTGTCTATAGAAGCTATGCTGGATGACACTATGTTAGTTTTCTTGTCTCTTTATATTCTGCATTTTCTGTACATATGCCACCTCCTTCCATAGACATGTCCTGACATTTCCATTGTGAAGAGACAGTCATGTAGATATTGTCGTTTTTCTACACATATGGACCTTTATGTGTAGTTTTGATAAGCCAATATAAAAGGATGTCCACATTCGAAAGCACTATTGACTGCACATATTTGTTATAACATTTACATTTGTAACACTGTGTACAATCCATATAATAGTTATAATGTAGAGCAATGTTTAATAAGTAACACTTATTCAAATGTCACGCAATTGTTCACAGAGCCTGCATCTCTTATATCCTTGGGTAAGGATTTCCATAGTTTTGGTGCATCATTAAAAAAGGCTGAAGTGCCAATTTCCTTATTTGTGTGATAGTTTGTATTTTAAAGACTGGCAGCAGACACTCTTAGAGGCTGTGAAAGATTATAAAACGATAAAGAATTAGCAATATAGGCTGGTCTCAAACCATTAAGAGCCATATAAAAAATTAAAAGACCTTTAACACTGGGAGTCAGTGCAGTTTAGCTAAAACTGGGGTGATACGCTCTTTTTTTCTTGCTCCAGTTAAAAGCCTAGCAGCAGAGTTCCGAATTAATTACAGTTTATCAATGGATTGTTTTGGAAAACTGCAACCAGCTCAGAGAATTTACACTGGGTTTTGGTGTCTACTGACCTTTTGTGAACAGTAATTTATTTTGTGCTTGTGGATGCTGGTTAAAGGGCATCAAAAAATACACAGAAGTGATCAGAGAATTTGAAGCCGATCACAGAAATATTAGCAATCCTTTTAACATCACCAGATCAAGTGTAAACCCAATCAGTGGCTGGACTTAATGACTTGCAGATTTAGCATTTTTAAGAGGAGGGCGGCTGGCATCATGATGTCTGTAATCAGAAGTGCCCATAACTGACAGGCCAGTGCTATTGGCCACGGATAGATACTATTCTATAGGTTTGGTTATATAAATGTAGTTTAATGAATATGGGTTGACAGACAGTTAGAGACAAAAGCATCATTAACATTTAAATTTCACATATTAAAATCTCAAAGCCATGCCTGACTTAATTGTGATTACCAACGCTGCAAACTTCAACAGCAGGGAATAAAAAAAGGAGATATCCGGTAATCTAGGACTGAAAGAAATAATTAACAAAATAACAAATGTGGCAGTTACATCCTCAGAACGCCTCTTTGCTGTTCAATTTGCTGTTCTTTGCAGATTTCTGTCTGTATTTGTCAAATAAAGGGACCGTGTGCGAGTGGAACAAAAAGGCTTTTGATGTGCCTATAGTCAAGGACATCGACACAGCACCTTGCAAAATCTAATTTCCAAAGTGTGAAATTTCCTCATTCTCTCCCATGATAGCTTCATTTCATAGTGAAAGCTAATTATGGGCGCTATAATTTCTTTCAGCAGTCAAGTCATCAGCTGGTCAAATACAGAGCGCTTCGCCAAATGACACAATATAATTGCTGTGGCAAAAACAAATGCTCTTTAAGATTTTGGTCATTATAGTCAAGACATTTTAATATAGAGAAGTGAAAATGATATTTGTTTATATTGTCTGTTTGTGTGTGTGTGTGTGTGTGTGTGTGTGTGAGTGTGTGTGTGTGTGTGTCATTTGGGGTAATCCAAAACTTTTTTTTGCTTTATGTGTTTTTCCTCAAACATAATATTTTCCTCATGCTGTGCCTCATAACATTGTTTCTCCACTGGAGCAGCCACCTCTTTTCTCAACTCAAGTCTCAAAGAACAACAGTTTTACAAACCAATCAACCAGTCAACCAACCCCTTTGACATTGTCTTGTTAAAAAAAATAAGGCCCCAGCCAGATTTAAGATTCACTGGGGTTGCAATCTGCATGCTAAGGTCCATCAATTTTTCATGGCTCTCACACTATGAGCACTCACAGCCAGAAGGGGGTAATGCAAAATTGATTTGTGTATTAAAACTGCTTAGCCAAGCAATCATCACTGGGAAATGTAATGATTACCCCTATGGGACTTGAGAAAGCCATGTATCGCTAAAGTGATTGCAAGAGGGACTCCTCTGTCACCATATTGGAAAATTACAATGTACTACTTTCTTATAAAAATTATAGAAAATAATACGCATTAAATAAATGACATGATGTTATTTTGAAGTGGCACGTTTAGACAGCCAGTGGGACATAAATTATGCATGACATTTGTACTTTCATTTAGTGTATGGCTGATTCAAGTAGGAAAGCAAGCAACATTGCATACGAGTGAAGTGACAGCGGTGACATCACACTAGCGAACACTGCTGCAATACAACTATACTATATAATGTCACAAGACAGGGCAAAAAAACAATTATGTCACAGTTATACATATGTGTCATCATTTTCTGTGGGGAAAAATGTGTTCCCTGTTCTGAATCTGAATCCTTTTCAAATCTGAAGGTCCACTTTCTAGCCTCTTTCAGACTTTCAACCACATCTCTTGGTCTTCATCAGCAGATGGAGTTGGCCTATTTGTTCCACTGACATGATAACAGCTGGTCAACTGTCAAACTGACAACTTCCATGATGACAACTGAGTTATCGTCACAACGGCTACACAAACTGCTGAAGAATGCTGTCAGATGCGGTTGAAGCCTCCTGTAAAAAGTAAGAGACACTTCCCACAGTCAAGAATGATTCCTTGTGCTCAATAAACCCATGCTGTCTAATCACTGCATGCAACACAACACAACCTGTGTTCGTTCTGGATTTACAAATGCTCACCTCTGTATCGTAACCTTACCCGACTGCACACAACATTACTGACACATACATATTTATCAAAGCATGTATGTAGAGGTCATCAAACAAGTCATGTGGTCTCTTGGCCCAGCTTGTCTGCCTGCTTATGCGAAATATGTCCTTGAGTGTCAGAGGGGGTGAATACCTGCACTTTTGAAATATTTACCACCCCTTGATTTGGCAGTTTGAGCCATTATCAAAGGGATTCCTAATATGGTAAAATGAGCTTAGGTTACAGTCTATGGAGTGAGCTGACAAGAATCCTGAATTGTTTAAGAAAATGATTAAAAATGCAACTGTTTTTACTCATTAGAGAGCACAGAGAAAACAAATATCTTTACTTTGATAAACTTTCAAATTTACAGGCTTTCTTTTGCTTCCGCCAATGTGAGGAAAAAAAAGAAATCATAGCGTCCCCATAAATTACATACCCATCAGCTCACCCTCCCACATTATGCTTTGACAACTCTTCAACTCTGAATAGCACTCAAAGGTCATTTTTATCCCACAACATGAAAAGCTCACTCCAATAAAAGTCCTTTAATCATTATTTGCAAAAGAGTTGGCACACGTCACCGTAGCCACCAAACAAGTGGTGAGTCATAGCCAGTTAATGGTCAGCTCAACAAGCAGGGTTTAACACAAAAGGAATGCCATTTCTTGATTATTGCTAGTGTCATGTAAGCTTAATTTAGTCCTGACCTGCATGTCAAAACATGTCCTCAATTGAAGGGCCTGCAGTGAGGCAGTGAGAGGTTGAGCTGAGATTGAGCTAATGGGGTGGGCTACTGTATGCCCGCAAGAAAAAGAGGTGGCTGATGATGGCCAGAAAAAATCCATATATGAGTTAAATATGCTAGATGCATGCACACCCACAGACACATGCAGAGTCTTAAATGATCTGGGCTAAAGCACACTTGCCAAATAGTATCAAATGACTCCCAAATAAAACAGATCCACTCCAAGGATGTTTCTGTGAAAAATGAGATTCACACTTCTGATGTGATCTTGTAAAAAGAAAGAAGCTCATTCCTGCCAGGAAAAGACTGCAACTTGTGGTTTTGAGTACCATGGTGCCATTTTGGAAATAGCACCATGGCTTTTTATACATACTTGAGGAGTAGCTACTGACTTTTACAACTAAAAGCTCAAATATGTCGTCTGCTACATCTGTGCTTTGGGCCTGGAAGTCACTGGGCTTTTTCGTTGATTATGGAAATACCTGTAGATGTATCTGCCTGGAGAAAGCCCCAGGGGAGCGTTTACCAGGCCTACCATCAGCCCTTCCCTTCCCTTCACCCCCAACTCCCACCTTTGTGTTATATTTCTCCCAGCGTTGCTCTGTGGATGTTACCTAGCCTGTAATCTTCTCCCCCACAAACCATCTTCAGTAAAACATAAGTGTCATCCTGGGGAAAGACATTTCTTGATCAGCAAACACGGTGAGAAAAACAGGGACATCTGCACACAGTTAACAAACGATTAAACCCCACAGTAACTGTAATCATAAGTTCAATTTCATGAACATAACATTTCATGAAGTTTTAATGAAAAAAAAATACTACATTTTGGCATCACTTTAATCAAAATAAAAATTCAGCTTTTAATTTGACTTGAAAAATAAAGCAACAGCAGAAGCAGTTTTGTAATCCATTATCTTGATTTATGTGTTTATTCCCAGCACCTTACAAATAACATTCACTGTGATTGAGTGACTAGCAGTATTTAGGATGTAAGGTATAACATATCTACAGATTGAATGAAGACAAATTTTTGATCTGAGCTAAATTCATTATTTTCATGAGTTATGAGCCTGTTGAAGCAACACAATACAAACCACTGCCACTTCAATACCCGTTCTGACACTTCTAAGCTCAGAAAACGTGTCGCCTCTGAATGTTCTTTTAGCCGGGGAGGGTGGGGGTGGGGGTGGGGGGGTCACATTCAAAATCTTGAGCCGTTCAAATTTATTTTTTACCATTCGGCTCCAAAGACAGATCTGTAAGTGCACTATCTCCAGTACGTGAGAGGATCTTATCTAACCTTTCCTGCCTCATGAAAAATTCAGCATCCTGGCCACCAATCTCCGCCGTCTCAGGATGTTCTGTCCGATACAGAGGCGGAGGTGCTGGGGAGAGAGGAGGAAATTGCTTTGGACTCTAGCACTGTATGATCAGTATTATCATCGCAATGGACCTCATTCACCCACATATTCTATAGCGCCTTTTACCGCACGTATTTGCCGCAGTCAGATCTAATTCCACCTCTGGTTCTGGTTCGGATGTGTGTCTATGTGTGTGTGTGTGTGTGTGTGTGTGTGTGTGTGTGTGTGTAAGGCCTTGGGTTTGTGATGGGTCTTTGTGATAGGGGTGGCAGGTTACGTAACAAAGGGGAGGCGTTGTCGTGGTGCAGAGGAGTTGAACAGCAAACTGTGGCATGACAGCTCACCGAACGTAGAGGGAAAGTCTTATGGGGTGAGTGGCAGAGATGTCGGGATAAAGCTTCCTGTCAGTCTATAACAAGTGTTGCCCACCACCACTAACTGTCACCAGCTCTCCATCCCCGAGGGGCCTGACAGACAGGACAGAGGAGATCCTGAATATCACATAGCTTCTCAACATTAGACAGGCATCTGCTTTGTAAAGAGACACAGGCCTTTCTCCTTGGCTTTTCCATCTATCTTACCCCCTCTCTCTCTCTCTCTCTCTCTCAGCTTGACTGCTTCTTTTCAGACACAAAGACAGAAGTATTGGGAATCTGTGTTATCTTTCAGGTTTTTGACTTCTGCAGACAGGACAGAGACAGTAAAGTGACAGAAAATACTCCCAGACTGATTTAGCTTTTGCCTTTTCACTCTCGGAAGATTTATCATTCATAGACTTGAATTTCACTGGGTGGTACTATTATCTCGTTGGCACTGTTTAAACAATTAGTTCAACATTTTAGGATATTTGTGACACCACTTTCATGAGAATATGTTAAGTAGTGGCTCGGTTAGTTTAACTTAATAAGCCTTCCCTCTAAAGCTCACGAATGTATATGTTGAGTCTCATTTGTTTAACCCATATGTAATGGGCATGTAAAAATAGTGGTTTCAGAGGGAGTTTGATGTAACTATGCCTCAACAAACAGCAGTTCATCATTTGCCCAGCTCTTCTGTTTAGTTTATCCAACAAGACACTGGAAAGCTATTGTGTCCAGTAGTTGTTTTTTTTTGCCAGGACACATTAAACATGGAGCTTTGTGTTAATTATTACGCTTTAGGGGTGCTGGCAGGTGTACTGTTGAACTTTGAAAAGAGAGCCAGGCTTGCTGTTTCCACCCTGTTCAGTGTTTTTGTTAAGCTAAGCTAATCCCCCCTCTGGCTCTAGCTTCATAGTACACAGACATAAGAGTATTATTGAGCATAAGAGTAAGAATTTTACAAATGCCAAACTACTTTTAAAAAACGTTGAAGTTAGTAATGTGTAAACATGTTATTTGAGCTAGCACGGTATCGACCCCTTGTGTGTTGTGGGTTTTTTACAAGGTGGTTTGCAATCGCTCCTCCTCCTTGCTGCAGCTGCACTTTGAGGAATTCAGAAAAAATCCTCCTCTTTAAGTGATTAAATGATTAAATTAAATGATTTGGTCTGGCAGAAAGTTAATTTAGAACACTTGAGTTTTGATTGTCAGTGTACTGATTTGCTTCTAACATTCAACAAAGAAGAATGGCGACAATGGCTACCAATGTACAGTGGGTCTAAATTTAAGCCCGAGGCGTGAACATCCCACACAACCCTGTCAGCCACCGACTATACGCTTGCTTGGCTTTGGACACAAGTGTGAGCAACACCATCAATTGTACGATCTTATGATAATGCCTCAGCCCATTAGATGAGAAGCCACACTGGTTTTATTCCTACCCCTGCCTCCACTGGGCAGTGGGACAACCCCGTCAGCAAGCAATGACCGCAGCCCACCCGCTGAGCCAGACGACATGGAGCAGCCGAGCCAAGGCACCCGGCCAGAGGCTTGCCAGCAGGGGTGCCAGGCCCGGGCTGAGGCAGCCTCTTTGGCTGGATGTCCACCTGGGTGATAAGCACCACAGACTTCAATCACCCCTGAGGGCTCACAGCAGGACGTGGATACAGAGTTGTTGCTGATCTGCTTGGCAGAGGCAAATCCCACAAGTAAGGGGAGAGGAAAAAACTACAAATATTTATTAAAGCTATCCTAGACAATGTTTTGTGTTGGAACATCCAATTTTGGCTAAATAAGAACTTAGACTGAAATGAACACCATTCTCCTCTCTGAGAGGCTAAAGGACTTTGCAAAAACAGACAGTGAGAGAAGAGGGGCATACTAACATAAGATGTTTTAACACATTTGTACCTTTTAAAATTCTGATCAGAGGTGGTTCCAAATTTCCTCCAAAAATTACCTCTTGCTGCCACTTGAAGGTACCTATTTGTGCAGTTTCCACTGCATGCTTTACATTTGAAGCCACAAAGGATGCAGGATCAGATCTCTTTCGATATTCTAAACAATCCTGTAGAAAGAAAAGAAAAAAGACTGTCAATAATTCAGTTGATTTCTATATAAGAGCAGATAATAATTAAATTTTCATACAGTGTTTCCATCAATATTAGCTTTGAAGTTGTCCAAAATGATTTGAATCAGTGACCATTCATGCACATCAGTGTGACATTTAGAGTGTGAGAGCTCTGAAATACCAGTTGGGCATAGCTGCATTTATTATGCAAATGTGAGATGTGAAAATCAGTAATAACAACATCATTTAAAAACACTTTTTTTCCGAAATTACAGTCCCCTTTTTGTGTCTGTGTTAATGCAGCAAACTAATTATTAACAGCCTGTATGTAGTCACTGAATACAGCAATCAATGTATGTATGTATGTTGGTTGCCATGGTTTCTCATCCTGATGTGTGTCGTTAGTTGTGATCTACATTTGAGAGTGGGCTTTTTAGTGATGTGGAGGCATTGTAATAGAAGAAAAGATGAGCATTTTGATTTTTGATGCATGTTCACAGGAAGCGAAGAAATAGCTCCAGACTGCTAGGAGTTTGTGTTGAATCTGTACAAATCCTAATGGTTTTAATGTACTGTTTTAATGCTGATTGTGTAGTTTGTTTTCATTAACAGAAAGAACCTTGACCTCACAGCTGATTATGTCAAACAAAACCGAAGAGCATATATTAAGTCTCTAATCAATACCTGCTGAGGTAAAGTGGCCCGCACCATAAAATGTCCTCATTGTGAAGCACAGACAGATAAATTATCTGAAGGAAATCAAGATAATGACTTTCATTTACTCAATAAGCAGATATTAATTATCTGTCCGACAGATTAGGGGGCCAGACTTATTGAGAGCCTTGAGATAAATGGCTTTCTGATCAAGATATAATGAAAACCTTTTTAGGTCCTCTAACCAAGCACTCATGAATTTACATATTCATTTCTGCCCTTGTTTTGGCAATAACTGGAGATTTTACTCTAACGCCACACCCTAACAGCCTCACAGCACCACTATGTTTTGTTTTCTTCAGGGAATTTGATGTTATCACAAACATAGTGTCTCCGCTAGTTCCCCTCCCCCTGCCGCCACCCTGCGTGGAAAAGTAATGAAATGATGAATTTGTGAAACAACCGCAGGGTGACTATGATGAATTTTGTGGTATCTCTTAGACTAATAGCTCTGTCAACAAGAACAACTCTCTATAGACGAGCACAAATAGGCAAAGCAATCATGGTATTTGTGGTTTAATGCACAAAACATGAGGGGCGGTAGCTTAAATTGAGGCTGCAAATATCTCTCTGATGAGAGGTTAATCCAGCATTGATTACTGAGGCCACTGTGTTTTTTTACACAAACACTAAAATGCAGTTTCCATCCCAGACTGTGTCTCTTTTCAGAAGCATATTTGCCAGAGGGGCGAGCTGATTTGTAGTGGGCCATCGTGCATTTGGCTCTTGTCCAGTCATTTAACCTGCCAATAGCAGCATGATCTTGGAGATACTCATGAGAGCTAGTATTGCCCTGAGCCAGTGGCAGGCAAACAGTCTGGTTAGGCTACCACAAGGCAGAGGAAACCTTATCTAATAACTGCCAAGACATTCCTCAAGTTGGCAAAATGTCGGTGGGCACTATGCTCGCAAACACTTCTCCTGGCTGTTAGGGGAGACTCACTAGGGGATTCCTCTGAAGCTACAAAAACTCAGACAGACACAGGTCACTTACGTTATTATTAATATTTAAACTTAGGTGGTGGGTGAGGCTTTTCTCATCTACAATACAGATTCAGTGTGTAGGCGGGAGCAACCTTTTTGTCTGCCAGCAGTTATAGTACATCATTGTTAGAGATTCCCTGATAAGCTCACTGAATAACATTGACTGTTACAATATCACATTTGAAGACATGACCAAATTGAATGACAATTTCTCAGCTCATTAAATCATGGTTGATATGATGACCCATTCCACTCATTTCTGTTGTACAAATAAGTGATAACTTGTCAATCTCCAATGTTAAGGTTAGGGTTAGGGTTGAAAAATATGACCTGTTAGTAGCACTAGATAAAAGGCACAGGATCACCAAAATCATCAGGGTTTTATTCTCTGGGAAACATTAATATCTGTACTTCATTTCATAGCAATCCACCCTTCTAAAAACCTCACGGTGGTGTTAGATGAAAAGTCACCAAAGTCAGTGGGATTCATCCTCTGGGGACCGTTAACGTGCAAATATTCATCACGGCATCCATAGTTCTTGATATATTTAAATCCGGACCAAAGTGGCGGACCAACAGACCACGCCTAGAGCCATGCTGCTCGTGTGGCTAAAAATGAACAAAGCTTTCACACCAAAAGCAAAAGTGATCCTACTGGGACAGCCGTGAAAAAAATCTCAAAAAATATTAGGATGAGGATACCAGGTTCGGAAATGGATATTGTGATTGTTAACATTCTAACATATTACAGTTTTCTGTAGGATTAAATGTCATCAGTACACACCTTCAAGCTTGATGCAAGATTATCAGAACTACCAATACCACATCACAAAGAGTACTGCATACATATAGACCCATTGAAAATCATTACAGTAACAACAAGAGCATTGGAAATTTGAATAATATTGGACTCAACAATTGGGTGAGATTGATGTGGTTGTGTTTTTTATTGTTTGCATATATATTCCATTTACTACTTTCAGTAACTTCAAATACATCAATAATGGAAAATATCTTCATTCATATTATGATAATAATAGTAATTCCTCAGTTTCTTCTATCAATTTAAAATCTAAAGAGGTGTTAATATAGGGTACACATTTGTCTCTATCATTTTAAATATGCACATAAGCCCTGGGTGAATCAACACATTTACACACACATTTCTGGAGGTGAGAAACTAAAAAACAAAGACACCCTACTTCAAAAGATTTAAATGGCTAATTAATTTGATATGGTGGCATTATCGCGCATTAGGCTACACATGCATTGTTTCTCTCTCGTGTGTGTGTGTGTGTGTGTGTGTGCTGGGGGCGAGAGCATGTTTGAGCACACGTGAGGGAAGGGCCAACCGCTGAAGTTATGGTATGTTTGTTTCATGTGTGTGTTGTTAGCCTGCCCAGTTACCACGGCACTACCTCGGCAGGCATGCGTCTGACCACATACCAATCAGTTGCCTGGATAATGAGTATAATTGATTGGAGCCTCATTCAGATTCTGTGGAATAGAGCATGCAAATTGTCCTTGCCAAGTCATAATGAGGGCCCTCTTTAATGGCACAATCAAAATTTCACTTCTAATTTTGCAAACTGAGGCGAGTGCTCTGTGTTGATTGCATGGTCAGGTGCCAGCATCATCAGCACGTAAATAGATAGGTTGGTGGTAAATGGAGATCCATTTACTAAAAAAATATGCCACATGTATATATATCCATGGATGTGAGCTGAGGACTACAAGTATTAAAAATCCATAGTTTATTCTCTTGAATTTCTTTTACTGCGTCATTGATTGATTCTGACACTAGATGCAAGAGATGTTATTGTATTTTGTCCATTGAGGGCTACAAACCACTGAGACCCTCCATCACCATGTTGCTTACAATGTCAATACTATGAGCTCTTGATCCTGCATTATCCTCAAGGAAATATTCACAGTGGAACCTGGAGATGGAGAAAGCGAACATAATTCTGATGGCCAGCCATTCATTCAGTCACAGTGTGGTTATAAACACTACATTTTCATGTTTGCGTTCCAAACTGAGATCTATCCAATATTAACTTCCTACTGTTATTAAGTTAAGTTATTGACATTTTTTTGCTTCTAACTTAAGCAAGATGAGCATGTCTTTTAACAGCCCTGTCATTCCTAGACTAATGAATGAATTAACAAATGAAAGAGGATTTGCTTGTCTTGGGCTCTCCCTCAGAGAAAGGTTAATTTCCATTCAATATGCTAAACTGCTTAGAACCTAGGACTTTATCCAAGCACTAGCCTTACCGTTGCAAACACACTGGCCTGCCCTGCGACCCCATGGCCCATCCTTAATCCTTCAGGATCCTATGGTCAATATTTTAAGATTGATTCACCTCTCTAGTCAAATAAACTATTAAATCCATTAGCGAGACGGCTCAGGCTTACTTTACATTTTGATTACAATCAATTACTGCAAGTCTGGTTCTGTGGTTCCGTCCAAATGTTAAATGCTTGACGTTTGCAGACTTGAGTGACAGTCTCACAAAGTGAAAATACAGCCACTGACAAAAGTTGCTTTATAAAAGTCTTGAAATTGTGTGCATATATGGTTTAGCTCAGTGACCCTAGACACTGATCATTATCTTGCTGGCAATGGAAGGGGAAAATGAAATCCCGAGGCATCTAATGACATGAGATTTATAGGTGGGTGTAGTACCATATTTATCATGGATTATTTAAAGAGAGACTTTCTGTGATGAGTGTGGATGATGTGTGCGGAGTGGAGACGTGCCACATGAATCAGTCCTAGCCTGGCTCTGTCACCAAGGACAAAAAGAGCATAGGCTAATGACGAAAAAGATGGAAAAAGTCCAGTTACAACCTGTAAGAAAGCAAATTCTAACATCTCTCATCTTGTTGTTTTAGATTTATAGCCCATAACTTTACAGTTTTATTGCTGTATATACCAACATATAATTGTTTGCTAACATGTTCACCAAGTCAACTTTACAAAGATAGTATGTCAATATTGTGCTTGCAACTTGTTTTTGCTGCCCCCATATGGCCAAAATCAATTGTTGCAAGTTTTAAAAGAAGAGAAAAACACCCAATATAAAACACATTTACAAGATTCAGGCATAATTTGCATTTTTATATTCCGTTCCATTGTTTATCTACATTTACACTACTACTTGGATTTGACAGTTCACTTTGACTCTGATTAATATGCAAACACCATCAAGACCAGATCCATTAATGTCAGATGTAAAAGTTTTAAGCGTGGCGTCCTGGTAGATCTGTAATTTAGTGACTTTTGACTCGGCTTGTTTAAATACGGGACTATAAAGAACAGTTATTAGATTTCTTATAACCATTTATAACCCTAATCCAAACAATGATGAACTATGTAGAGGTGGTGTTTTTCTTTCTCCTTGGCTGGCGTGCGTTTCTTAAACACATAATATATTAATATGTTATGACACACATATTTCACTCTGTAACAATGAGAGCAGCAGTTCATGCTCACATCACACTGATGTGGGAAAAGACGTGATTCATGATGACTAAACTAAAAAGGTGCTTTGTTAAACTAACAGTTGATAGTATGTCAGTAATAGCTTTTAGGGACTCTGTGGTGTATAAGGCCTAATGGTCTAATGAATCAATAGGGAATGCTTACAGGGCCTTGCATGCACACAAGAATGCCACTAAGAGCAAAAGTCTGTTGTAATGTTGTAACTCTCAGTAAGTGTTTGTCAGGTTTGTCAACACTATTTAGTGTGTGCTTTTAAAGCTCTTCAAACTCCTGATTCACCAAATTGGGGTGCACCATCAAAACTTAGGGAACGTGTTAGCTAACCCTAACCCTAAACCTAGCTTATTTTACCTAACCCTAACCCTCTTAGCTACTAAAGATCTATTGCCATCCCATCAAAAGCAATCAATGATGTAAACTGGAAGTCCCAGTGGTATCACAAGCTGTAGCATAACTTGCAAAGATTACAGTTTTATGTGGTTAAATATTCTTAAACTTAAATGCCAGCACCCAAACTTTCATAATGTTAATTACAACAATTTTGTCGTTATGCAGTGTAAATAAAGGTTATGAGCAATGGAGTTACAATGAAGCTAACAAAGCAGTAACAATCAAGATAAACTGGATGGTTAAAAGCACATAATAGCTACTTATTTCAAAGTCTTTTCTTTGACATACGGTACCAGTCAAAAGGTTGGACACACTTTCTCATTCAAGTGTGTCCAAACTTTTGACGGGTCCTGTATTATAATTTGATGTAGATTATAATGTTTTAGATATGTGTTCACCCTCTGAAGTCTGATTCAGTCTCATACCTGTAACACTATCTGCTACCTTCAGTGCAAGGCATAGCAACTGACATTTGAAATCTGCAATCAATAACAGAAACAATTAGGTCAATATACATATTTGTACAAACAGACATACATGTACACATAAAACAGGCAGATACTGAAATACCATGGTTGGAAACAACACAACAATACAAAAAGTTTTCTGCAGTCTGAAAAGGTTATAGAGCTAAAGCTTATAATACCTACCCTTTTAACAATACATTTGACCTCAAAAAGGTAACATCAAACAAATACAGCAGGTTTGTTTGTTTTACCTGCTGTGCAGCACTAGTGGATAATGGGCTGATAGTCAAGAATACAACACTGCTGACATGAGGATACACTATTAAAGCAGAAAACAAAATGAGCAATCCTTGTAGAAGAAAAATGGAGTCTACTTTGAGCCTTGTTTTTAGCACTCAAACAGTGTAAAATCTATAGGTGTGCTGCTGTGTAAATGCTATTTCATACATTCAGGTGTGTATACATTTTTGTATGCCAATATGTACATACAAGGGGAACAAACATGAATGGAGAAACATACATACATACACAAAAATCAGTTAATACTGGCAATACATCATCCAGAATAGCCACTTTTTCAGCATCCAGTGTAGACGACATCAGCGTAAACAGAGCGAGTTGAAACATGTCTCCAAACTTCTAAAATTGGTTTAAATTAATAATGCTATGCTATGCTATACAGAGTTTCTGTGTAGTTGGCTGCACTAACAATAAATCCAAAAATGCTGATCTCTAATTTGTTCCCCTGCCATGTCTCAAAAAAGATCCTGATAGAAGGGTTTTATGGCTCTAAGCTATATATATATCAGAAAGAAAAAGTGGGCATTGATGAAAATAAAAGTAACATTCTAATGGCTGTGTATGTTGTTGAGATGGAAATCTTTGACAAGAAGGCCGCTAAGAAGCAATGAGGTTAGTTAGAGCATAGCTTTAGCTTTAGCATACTATCCTGTGGTCACGTGTTGGCTGCTGAGCTGCTCAATTGACAGTGTGTGAAACGACTCACCAATGTTACGTCTCTTTCAGTTTAGCTTAATTTATTTTAAGGGGGCAAAGACAAACCATTTTACTTCCATGGATTGAATATTAGCCTAATGTTAGCAGCACAGGTGCGTGTTAGCCACAGCACATATAACTCAGGCTAAAATTGACCTGGCTAGCATACTATTTGAAGAGCGGGACTGGTAAGCTGTTTAACTGAGGAATAAATTAGGTAAAAATAGATGTTCAGGTAAGACAACTCTGGCCACTGAAGTGGGGTTATTGCACTAGCTTGATGCTGGGAGACTAGGGACATGAATAAATTAATCTTTTCAATGTATTTTGCATGTTCTATGGCAGGCAGAGTGGACATATATTTACGTGTCTTTGGGTCATTTATAAACTAATTTAATTCTGGTGGTTTTATTGCTTATGTTTTGTACTGCTATTTTACGTTAAAGTCTGGTGAGTGCCTTTTGTTTCCCCCCAAAAAGAGGCGGTGATGTTTCTGGATGTGCTAGTTTGATGTCTATTATTTGGTCATTTAGCTAGTTGTTATGGCGTAATACCTTCCCAATTTAAGGAATGTAATGTTATTTTTGTGAAATTGGCATCATTATTAAAAAGCATTTTAATCAAGTGTCACATCAGATATATCAAGCATCTCCACTTTAGTTATAACTTAAATTTGAATGTATACTACAGAGCTTGAGCAAGCGGTGCAAAAATATATAACTGTGCAAATGAATTTGGTTCATAATTGTGCCTGAAATGTTTAATGCATAAATATACACATTCATCAGCATCACTGAGTGAATGACTTTTCAGATTCAATCCATTATTACATTTTTATAGCCATGACACTTGTTAAGGTCATTTGGTCTCTTGCATGTGCGCTTCCAGGAATGTTACTGCATGTTAATCTTTGAATTTTTGCTCAAAATAGCATCATAAGCTTTTTCCAGTCACACACTTTATGTCTGTCTCCTGCATATTCTGGGTGATAGAATTTTTGGTAATCCTTTTGGATTAAAAAGACTTCTTCTAATACCTGGAGATGCAAGTCAACCGCACTTAGTAGGTAGTGCATGTAAGCCTGTGTTGCTGCATGAAGAGGAGGGAAACAGAGTGTTCAGGGTGAAGAGACAGAGATGGAAGGAGGGAGTGAGGGGGGGGAGGAAGATAGAGAGGGAGAGAAAGAGCTTTAATGCTGGTGTCCCTTTTAGACATGCTTTTAATTCCACTGCAGGAATATCAGCAATATTTAACTGGAAATGTCACAGAATGTCAAGTCGGAAAATGTCACTGGGGAAGGACTGGAGGGTGACCTCAAACCTCCCCTTTAAGATGAAATAAATATGCCTCTGTGGTATTGTAAGGATGAGTTTTTTTCAGGGCATGATTTCTCCATTTTACGGGGGCTATTCATTTTCATAGCAATAGAGGGGCGAAAAGGCAGAAGACAGGCCAGGGAGAGATAAATGAACCCATCAATCGTTGCGAGTGGGGACACGGTAACGGCTGACGTCTACCCTGTCATTTCCAGCATCCGTTGGGTAATTGTTGACTTGCAGCATCGCCGCATTGTTGGCTGGAGCTCTTGCTCCATGTGATTAGTCTGGTGAATACTAAAAGGAGTGGTTTCCTAAATGATCTATTGGTCAAACATTTACATATGAAAGCATACATTAAGAGGTGAGTCACTCCCTTGATGAAGCATTCACTCCAGCTTCGATCCAAACAAAGCAGTATCATGAGGAGAATAAGTTGGTGTGTATTCTGTACTTTAACCTTCACAGCACAGCTCAGATTCTATAAATAGTGAAAAGATAGTGATTTGGTTTTTACGATCTTGTACAGAATAAAAGAGGCACATCAGTGCAGTGCGACTGGAAACGTTTGCGCCACTGCTGGCAAGCAGAGTAATCTCCACCCAGTATTCTCTTGTCTGCCATGACAAAGCAAAGATATGATGGATGCGTGTGCTCCACCTACCTCCTGCTTCAACCTGGACACAGAATTCAGTCAAATACACTTCATATTCGCTACTTAACAGTGTAGTGTTGAGGAATTCGTGTTGACATTTGAACCAATGCATCAGAGGACTATAAACAGCCCTTGGGCTTGATGAACTGGAAACCTACACTAGGCAGCATTGTGAGGTACTGTATCTCACTGTACCAAAGCACCGAATGCAGGGAAACATAAAGCGACTGTAATCCGAAATCAATAAGGCTGGAGACAGAGAAAATATTACATGAACAGTAAGAGAACAGGGGGCACAGTTCAGTGAAAAGGCACAAGGATTTTTCAGTCTTTCTTTCAAGCTACACCAGAGAAAATTTTCTAAGGGCAGAAATGATCCACTTATGCCCTATCAGGACATTAGACAGGAGTGCTAGGTATCAGATTAGATACGCATTCGCTTTGCTGCAGTGCATCAGAACATCTCTTTCCCCTTACCCCTGTGTATCTCTGCTACATCACCCTTTAGAAATCTACCTCAGTGCTTTTAACATTAAGGAAATTGATATTAACAAGATTCCAGAGTCCATTCTCTGCTGAGTTTTATAGTTTCCAATAATGGACCTAATGCAGATCATTACCAACAGAGCCAATCAAGTTATAATCTGGCTGGGCAAACACATCCAGCTGACCCCAACAAGAATAGCAATCACTTCACCTTGGAACAAAAGAAAAGCAAGTTGTGTAGCAATTTGCAGCACACCCAAATCAACTGTGGGCTTTTTTTTAAATACAAAAGAAGACTGTTAATGCTGTCCTACATGACAAAACTGACCTCACAATCAAATGTTGCACTTTGCATGAATTTTGCAAATATTAGTTTTGTCTTCTATGATGTATGTATATCCACTATGTATATATTTATATTGTGAAACCCTTGGAAAGTAATACAAAATTAAAAATACTATTTAGTGAGACATAACTATAGCTAAAAAAGTGTCAGCCACAAGTAGTATAAAAATGTAATTAGATTTAGTGAAAGCCTTATTATTCATGAAGCAGTGATGTAAGACTTAGGTCAGTGTCAGTATGACATCAGGGTTGGGCGTGGTCCGAGACCTTTCAACAAGAGAGAAGGGTAATGCGCTATATGTCAGTCCAGAATTAAGTTACTCTCGAAATACCAAAGTATATGATTCTAGATAATTAATGCAGCTCTGGACTGTATCATCAGTCAGAATGTATTGTATGCATTGGTGCTACAGCACCATAAACTGTAAGTATTGGCCAATCAATATATATGGGTGTGACTTTGTAGCCTGGTTTAAAACCTCTGAATGGCCATTCATACATCAGATTTGTTTCCCATGAAATTAAATGAAGGCTGCTCTCTTTGGATGGGTAAACCATTGACCAATCAGAGCTTAGTAGGCAGGATTAACCATCATCTTCCTACATTGCTAGCCAGCTACATTCAAAACCAACTGCGCCAAAAAAAACTAAGTCAGGCATGGATGAGATTGATGCAGCTGTAGAAATTGTCAGCGCATTTCTTTGAGTAATGTGAAAAAACCTTACACAACAAAAAAATGCCTTAGCAACCGCTACTTAAGCTTCCATGTCAACTGAAGATGTTGTACAATGCAGGCCAGATCATACATCAGTCACTATTGATTGGATAGGGCAAAAAACAAACATATTAAACTTCCCTCCCAATAAGAATTTAGCTAACATGAACTCAATACAAGGCTGAATGAATGAGGTGAAACCAAACTACCTTTAGCCACACTTCCTGCTTTATTATTTATGAAACTATTCAGATTTTTGTTAAAATTGAGGCACTGTATACAATCAAAATTATTATGGACGTTTTTTTTCATTTTCTTTTTTATTCTTGATTTTCATGATTTTCTGTCACCTTAAGAAAGGTTCAGAATTGAGAAATACACTACATTATCACCTCTACTACTTTTATCAATATACCTCTTGAACCAATTTTACGCACCTTATCAAAAAAATACTGATAAGTAAAAAACTTAATTAAACTTTTCAGTCTTGGATTAAAAGCCTTTGGCTCACCTACGGTCTCCAATTCAAAACGAAAATCAGGTTTAAGAGGACAAAAGATTTTACGCCAGCAGAAATTCTAAGTGGCTCACCGAGGGTCAGGCCAGATATGAGGTGACACTCAAAAGATGTGTGTGTTTTTTTCCCTACCTGTGCTATTGGCAGGTAATTATATTAAAGGTGCATTATTTCAAGGTCCTGGTCTTTTAAATGTGATAAAGTGTAATCTGCTGTCTGTGGCACATAGCTGTGTGTCCTTTTCTGAGGTCAGCCTGCTCCTCTGCCTTTGTCTGCAGTAAGTCTTTTCTCCTATCGGGAAAAGCTCATAGAATCAAAGTCCAAAATACAACGTGTTGATGGCTTAAATTACAAAAGAGATAATTTCCTGCACATTGAAGGTGCCTAATAATTGCTCTTTTTAAAGCGTTGTTCCCTAAAGCATTTGTTAACAAGTAGGTGGTCTGGAGCTGCCGTTGAGAAGCGTGGGATGCAATGCTTTATGTAATCTGCAAACAAATATGTTATGCAAAGCTCTTTTGATGAAGTTACTGTTGACACGAAGGCGTACGTTGGCCGGGACCTTGAGCCGAAGCAAAGAAACAGTTACATTGATACCTGATGCGTACAGGAGCACTACATTTTCACAGTTGCCTCTTGAAAGCCACCCACATCAAGTGCCCATAACCCACTCGGAACCCAATAAAACTCATTCAGATAATATCTCCCATTACTTCAACCTCTCAAACCATGCAACTTAAAATATGATAAAGCTTTTAGGTCGAGGGCAAGAAAAGATTTATGTTCTGTGACCCACCAGGAATTTTTCCATTATCTCAGTGTTCAGCTTTTAGTGCTGAATAATGCTTTTGAAGACTAAAAGTGTTTTATAAATTAACCTGTTGGAGACGGAATAAGGAATCAGGAATGAACTTTGATCCTAGCTGTCTTCACTTCACCACAGTTAAAGCATTCAAATTCATGTTTATAGTGTTTTTAATGTGTTTTCATCAATCAGTTATGTGATCTAAATGCACTGGACATCCTCGATATGTTGGCATTTTTATGGCCTCAAATACCAGTTTGCCGCATTGTGGCTCCGGCTCGGTCTGCACCTGATTCATCTTCTCGGGGCTGAGTAATGTCAGGGCAATGTTGCATCACTTCCAGGGGTGGATGAAATGCCAGAGATGTTCCTGACCATCCCAGTTCCCGTTTCCATCAGACCTCGTGTCCCTAGGCTCGTGTGCTCCTACATGGGCCGAGAGAACAGGCATTAACCTTTGAGGATAGGGCTTTTTTTTTATATATCTGTTTTCAAGACAAAGGGAAAATAGGGCATCTGCTTCTATTGATTTTTCCTATGTCTGCTCTGACTCAGTGGCCAAGTTTTGAGAGTTTCATATATTCTGGCTCCCTCTCAAAACGAATCCACAGATCTGTTTTTCGATGCCTTGGGGTGTTATTAAATGTTTTACTTTTGAGAAAATCACAATATGTACTCTGGCTTTGTCTTTTGTAACAAATCCCATTACTGTCTCACTTTTCTGCTCATATTAAAACAGCTCTTTTGCCATTTTGTCAGCTCAGTTTAAACTTTTTTTTTTTTTGCTGCATTTACCATTCCACTAAAACAGACAATGCTGTTATTATGCACGGCATTCATTTGAGTGACACAGCAGTAATTTCCTCTTTAATGATTGCATTGTCCTCTCCTCTCTTCTCCCCTCTTCATGGACATTAACTTTTATCGCATAATAGCTTGGTTGTGACGCTACAGTAAGTTTGCTTTTATGGTTGTTCATAAACATTGACCAGTTGCACATTATGGCCGACGTTTTTAAAGTGTTAAGTAAAACAAAGTCCTTGATAACTATGACGGGGGTGTTTGGGTCCACACACATCTCATATATGAGAAAGACAGTTGCAAAAATGTATGTAACATTAGAAATGAGGTGGACAAAATGCTCTACTAGCATTAGCATTAGCATCATCAAGAGATTTTTCTGGAAATTCATAACAAAAACTAACCTGACAGAGTAAGCTTTGACATGACATTACAATTTCCCTAACTCAACTCCATTAGGAAGAGAAGGAGATTATGTTGAAAGCTCAGGAAAAAACCTAGCAAGGGACTTTGAGTCAAGCTTATTTTGACAAACCAAACCAAATCTAAAAAATTAAAACATTAACAAGAAATAATGAATGTTTAAAGGAATAGTTTGACATTTTAGGAAACATTCTTACCTGGTTTCATGTTCAGAGTATGATGAGAAGATCCTTACAATTTACTTAATTTTGCTTTTATAAAATATTGACACATTGAGATTTTAGTAACAGTGTAGTAGGTTCAGGAAATTACATGACATTACTGTAATACAGCCGTTAAAACTAGGATAAGACAACACTTATGCCATGTCATGATATTACAATATCCAAAATCTAAGACGCTATCTAGTCTCACATCATGATATCAAAAAAGTCGATATATTACCCAGCCTTCAGTTTGTTGTTTCTGCTTTGGTGGTTTCTCTGTGAAGTCTGCTACCGTTCAGATTCCAAAATTTCCGTCTACCTCCAATCTGCAATGCAAATGGAAAGAATATGCAGAATAGGCCAGATGGTGTATCCCAGCCTGCTATTCCCCAGCCCATCCGCGAGCCCTTTCCGTGCCTATTCTTCTGCACCCCCTTTAACAAATACTTTCAAAATATTTACAAATCTCAAGATGTCTCAGATGAACCGACTTGCACATTTATTGAATTAATTCATAATTAGATCACTGAGGTAAACTCTGTAGTTTTTCACACCACAAATTGAGTGCTGCTTGACTTTATGTTCTAATGGACATGATGAGGTGCAAACACTAGTTTTTTGTACTTGTTCCTGGCCAAATAAAAGATTTAAAACGTGTTGACTTTGCCCTTGTCTATTTGTTTGCATGTACTCTGCCACCTCAGTCATACAAATCTGTCAATCACAAGTCCATCAAGCTACCCAAAGATGGGCCAGACATCCAGTCTTACCTTTAGCGTTCATGGAACTAAAAAAAAAGGAGCAGGAAATGATCATTTGCATCTCTGCCAACCTGTCAAGTCAAACCCTCACCAACAAAATGAACGCTGTCAAGCCCTGACATGACGGGCAATTTTGCGCACACATGCCAAAGTGTGTCAGGAACTCATCTCCCCACCTGTCCTTCAACAACGCCACGGGGTGCCATCTTGCTTTTACTCGCTCTTGCTGATGAGAGCGGGGGGCATGATGCCGTTCTTCTCTTCTTTCCCCCCAAAATAGACCCCATGTTTCATGTCCTTCTTGGCAGCACTGAGTCTTCCTTGTCATGACACATTGTCAGAAAGCTATGCAAAGTAGCAATTTGCCCAGGTATCTGCAATCCAAATTTTAAATACAAGCGAGACTTGATCCCTCTAAATTTAGATAAAATCCCATTAAGCTTGCAAACATCAGTGACACACCATTTGAGGGTGTGGACGCCAGTCTAATACAAGATGTTCACTGCAATCTTTCGTGGCTACTTTTTATTTCATACATTTTCTTTTACAGTTATGGTTCAACATGCTTTATTATTTTTCACTGGATTATTCACCTAAATAAAAAAAATAAAAAAATACACCTGAAGGATGGAAAATACATGAGCAAAAAAATATATATAACGTGTCAATTTATGATTTTATGCAAAAATGACAAAAATCCTACATCCTTACATTTCTCACTGTACTCATTTTTTAAAGAAAAATTGTACAGAGTGGACCACAACAGCCTGACATGGGGGATATTTGACCTACAGTATAGGAAGCTTTTCACACCTGCTTTTAGATTTTCACAGTGCACCTTAACAGCTCTTGATAAAGGGTGTTACTGTCATGCCACTGGGGTATAGAAACAAGCTGTTAAAACGCACTAGGAACACCAATATCAGTGGCATTCTCCGGAAACGAAAAGAAACATGTCATTCACTTCAGCTGTACAAAAAATAAATAGAGTAAGATTGGATGCTTTGTATTCTCTAGTTGTTGTGATCTCCTGTTTTCACTCAGACATCAGACAACATGCTAATGTAAAGCCCATAAAATGAAACCCATAAAGCAAGGTAGACCCAGATTCTTGATTAAAAGGAGTAGATTAAGAGCCAACTTGGCTGCTCCACATACATTAGTCATACACCCTGCCGCTGTGTGCGAGCAGAATGGGAAAATTTGCAGTCAGGTCTCCCCTCCCTTTTCACAGATAACATGGCACTCGGGGGCCTTCCTTGTGCATATCATTGCTGCCCTCTGCAGTTCTACACCCATTTGCTTCTTAATGAAGATGACACAGCCAAATGAGTTGATAAGACTATAATGGTTGCTTTATGACAATGTCACATTTCTAAACTGAATAGGTTTTTGTTTTCACATGACAGTGTTTTAAAAAGCATCATTAATTTATTCATATAGAAATAAAACAGCAATTATATTGATAAGAATTCAGCTATGCTCAAAGTACAGCAAAAAACATTCCCCAAAACTCTGCTCAACAGTTGCACTACAAACAGAAGAACATCCAGAGCTCACTTCTTAACTTTAAACTGTTTCTAGGACACTGTCCTATTTTTTATACACTAAAGCACAGATCCACAGTGACATAAATGTTCAACACCTGTGGTGTGATGTGCCTTGTGACACACAGCTCAACTCTTCCCCTTGGGCCTGCCCGCTCACCAGCCTGCCTGCCGCATAACAGGAGAATGCAATTAATGACAGATGGCCAGGCGATGACCACGTCCTTGAGCTGCGAGCCTTATTGGCACCTACCGCTAATTGTATCACATATAACACAACTAAAAGCATAATAAATCTGGGAGAGAGTGGAATGTTTTATGCAAGCTCTCTCCTCTTTTTCCAAGTGGTAAATTGCTCTGCTCTTGAAATATCTACAACCTTATGACACCCATACTGCATTAGCGTAATTGCCTTTTTCGCTGCCCAGGTTCTTGGACCCTAAGAAAGAGAAGAAGAGGGGAAAAAAGAAGCAAGTCGCGAAGAAGAAATTGTGTGGATCTTTACACTGATTAACAACAATTGCGGGTGATTACGTGTCATCGCAGGCTATGAAGTGATCCGAGGCAAAAGGGCATGAAATTATGATGTGCTGTGGCAAAATTGTCAAACACTATTCAAGGTTTATTAATTGCGCTTGTATTTCCTGACTGACACTGAAATCATCAGTACAGTACATTAGATTTGCATGACATTTAACTATGAAAAGGCAATAGATAGATAGTTAGACAGATATATATGAAGTCTTTTAAAGTTAAGACTTCATGAAACTCAATTAATGACACACACACGTCAGCAGCTCACCTGAGGAGTCTCAGCGAGTCTGGCGCTCACACGTGTCCGTGCAGACAGCTTGTGTCACTGCAGGGTTTTTCCCTCAACACTGAGTGGCACTCCCCACTCCTACCGCCCAACCTTCCCATCTCACCCTGGGCTCGTTATGGGGAGAGTGATGACGATGTCTTGGAGCAGCTGCTGCAGGGACAGCTCCGCCAAGAGATGGGAGCCAAGCTCCCTGCCGACGTGCTGAAAGAATCCACATAGCCACGTACGACACAGACTCTCAGGTACATGAGCATCCTGTCTCACAAACACACAAAAGCATTCTCAAATAACCAAAAATTGATAAAAGATTTCCAGGTAAGATTTCCATTGCCTATCTTAAACAATGGTCCAAGCAGTCCACACATGTACAATAAATGGCTAATATTGACTCGAGGATGGACAGCGGGGCCCCGGCACGTGTACACCAACACATGCAAGTGATGAGTGGATTGATTAATTTACCTACAGGGTTTACAGCTGTTGTTTAGGAATAGATAGCTACATTTTCCTGTTCTTCTCCTTTACTTCAGTCCAGAAGAATACATCTTATTGAATGGAGGATCTCTGAGGTTATTTCAAAAGGGTCTGTATTTTTTTTTATAAAATCCTATACTCCACTGTATGTGCAAGCACACAAAATGAATAACAAAATATGTCAGAATCTAAAATAACATTACAAATTTGACTCTCTTTTCCTCTTAGAGCAGAATCATCTCCCTAATACTTAAGTTCTCCTGCTCACTCTATGTCATCTGTATTTTTCACTGGCTTATCTGCAATAGACTCCCATCCCCTGTGATAACTTTACCCTTAACCTAATGACCTAGCAAATTAGTCTTAGCCTTCCATCCCATTGTAGATTATGCTGCAACACGAGCACGGTAATAAGCCGTCAGACAAAGTAAATGCCCACTATGTAGGGCACAAATCTTATTTGGCCGGCGCCAAAGTCCACAAAGAAAGCTGAGTCTGCAGCGAGGCTGCTTACTCTGGTGGAAAAAGGAGATTTATTAACATATTTCATTAAATATACTGAACAACCAGGGGACCATGAGTTCAAATGTTTGGATGCAGGGGGTTATTGTAGGGGAATTTCAGATGAGAAAAAAAACCTAGTCCAAAAAATGAGCCCTGATTTTTTTTTTTTTTTTTAAAGATAATGTAACCCATCTTTATCCCTAAAAGCCAATAAGTGGGTTGCCACCTTGCGACACACTGGTAAGTAAAAGAACAGAAACTGGATGTGCAGTGAAATCATATGCAGATAGATTTGAATCATCCTATTATGTAAACAGGAATATGGAGTACTTTCTGAATTGCTTAAAGCTTAGGGAGGTTACAAAAGATCAGTTCATTTGAAATATTGTATTTTCTTTTATTTCCAATGCTATCTTAGGTCAAAAAACCCCTAATTTGATCAAAAATGTTCACAGGTGCAATCACCTTCATTTGCATTCATCCAAAGGATTTTCTCATATCCAACCTCACTCTTACCTAAATAAAGCTTTCACCATTTTCTCAGTTTGAAGCTATTTAACAAACAACTGAGCTACAGCTGCATATTCCCCACTACTTACCTAAACAAAGCAACCTTTCTGGAAAAGCGTTGAATAGGAAAAGAAATGACTAAGTGGACTGTAGCGATGGTTGCTCAGCTGAGTAAGCACAGCAGGACAGATTTCCCCTCACCGCAGAGGGGAAGTGAACCGCGGCCAAAAAACCACTGAGGCAAAGAGAAGGGGTGGAGCAGGACTCGCCACCCCCGTGCCTACACTCCAAACCACATGTGCAGTTAGACTCACAGCTCCACATGTGCTGTAAATACACAAGATTTCCACCGAATGCCAGAATAACGGAGACCACGGCGGCATGTTGGAGTGAGGAGCGAGGGGAGGTGTGGTGGGGGTACACAGATGGGGAAATCAATAAGGGTGTGTGAGAAACTGTCTGAATGGCTTGCATTTCCTCACCGGTCATCAAAAGGTTATTTTACACCCAAAAGCATATATTGATTGCACGCTCTTGGCACGGTCTCTGAGAGAAAACGGCGGAATATCTGCTGGGGGAACTTACACGGTATTTATTTTTTGCATTAGGATTAGGGTGGGCGTTGGGGACGATCAATGCTTGTTTAATGTAGCTGCAGGGATCAAGACATGAATCATAGGCTCTAGGGCTATTACATTTTATTTGGCATTATCATCGGTGGGCTTAAGGGCCCAGCAATCCTTCAGTTTCATCAACATATGGAATTAAAGTTCCATGTTGTAGAGCCAAAGATGTCTGGCATCACTGTGGACGTCCATTACAGAATTGGCTGCGCACAAGTAATGGCTAAATATACAACAAGTAGGCTAACAGAACAGATGTATTCAAAATATTTAATAAATGGTTACTAATGGATTTATAATAAATAATTTACAAATGCTTCATTGATCAGTTATAATATACATTTAGTACAACTTTTTATTATTATTTTCCTTTGCTCTGTTTGACATTATTTCATACACAGTTCTGACTTAAGTTTTAACAGTCGTCAATTAAACAACCAAGGAAGTTCACACAATGGCTGATTTGCTCATTACCAATCTAAATACATACCTATTAGCTATATACTTGAATACATACAAGCTACATGAACATACATATATGCATACACACGTACATACATACATCATTTGCATGCTACAGTAACATACATATCTACATACATAGCCTACACACGTACATACACACACACACATGCGCACGACACACTGGCACCTATCACTACACACAGGTACTTGGGGTCTAAATCATAGTCCATCAATTTTATGTGTAAAAAATAAAAATAAAAAAAACTGTGATGTTTTCTAAATTAATAGATTTTTTTGGTCCATAACATACCACAACAAAAAACCATGGAAAGTGCCAATTCAAAACCCAACATTAATTTTCCATATCATCTAATTGTTCTGTCCTCAGGCAAGACTTCCAATTCTTCACAGAGTGATTGTCCCCTTACTTTTAGAAAAATGTGCTACAGAGAATCTGTTCTTAAGTCTATTTCTTATTAAGTTATTAAAATTTACGAATGATTTAGACTTTTAATCCCAAGACTCCTTATTAGCATATCGGCTGTGGAAATGAAGGATGAAGGAAACCAGCATTATCAAAGTTTCATCTTGAAGACAATGACAGTTTCACCTTGTCTGGAACTTTTCCTGTAAAAAGAAGACCTTTGGATATATGCTACTGTCAAGCGGTTGGCATAAATTGCCACAGCCTTAGCAGTTTGAGATGATCAATTCCACCAAAAGATGCATCATCATGACATACTACTATGTTGCTGCAGCCGTAGAGATCAATTCATCAGCAGATATCTGAGCATGTTGAAAATGTTTTATTGTGCAATGTGGTCGGTGATGAAAAAAAAAAAAAGCAATGCTGGAACAGAGCCAAGATCCATTGAGCTGGCAAAAAAACAAGTGTAGCATTTCTGCTGATGAAGAAAAGTTAACGGAGAGAGCATGGATCATTTTCACTCTCCCATCATCGCACCATTCCCAGCACTCGGCCCGTCAACCCACAGACATTCATTGACAAGGACCACATAGCCAAGCAGCAGTCCTGTGGTTCAAATGAATAATTCAACCATAACCAATAAGCCAATGTTCCAGCGCTCAGCCTGTGACACAAAAACGATAGCATCCCCATTTATGTCTGTTGAAATTACAGAGATTAATAAGAGCACACAAACGTCGGCATACTGACAAACAACAACCGCCATGTTTGATTTGCATGGATTTGGGGGAGGAATCTATTTACGAGCTGCTTTGATGTAGCATACAAGGGGAAGAGAATTCACAATCCCTCAAAAAGTGGCTTTGGTTGATCTGATTCGACTAATTGAGGGTGCAATATAGTTTCTAACCAACACATCCTCATGATTAAACAACTACATAGGTTGATTGTACCATACACTAAAGCATTTTCCAACATGCCACCCCTATTATTGCTATTATTATTATTCCAAAAACATTATAAATCACTGTTAAAAAAGAATGATGTTTTATGGTGTGACTGGTTAGGTTTACACAGAAAAGGGAAAG